>NC_090935.1:361413941-361720828 GCF_040938575.1 Ambystoma mexicanum | reverse complement strand
GTCATGGCCAGAGGTGCAATACATGGTCTTAGATATGCCCTTTGAGGGAGACCTTCTTTTCGGCGAGAAGGTGGACGAGGCCCTAAAAGGGATGAAAGAAGATTCGGACACGGCACGTTCATTCGGTGCCCTCCAGAGTGGCAGAAGTTACAAGTCTTTTCGTCCCTTTAGAGGGGCTTCAGGTAATTCAAGATTCTCTTCTGGAGACAGATCCTTTGCCAGATCGGCTTACCCCTCCCAGGGATACCGACGTGCCTCACAATCGGCTAACCGTCTACGAAACTTCCAGTCTTCCAGAAAACGACCATCATACCCATCGTCGTCGAGAGACAAGCAAAATAAAGATCAGCAGTGACATACCACGCACCGTTCTGGGGGGAAGAGTATCAGCATATGTCGACGAATGGGAAAGGATAACGAAGGACCAATGGGTATTAGACACCATAAGAAACGTACACTCTCTGCAATTCAAACACAACCCTTCGCAAATTCCACCTGCGTTCACCGCTCAGTCCCATATGAAGGTACTGCAACAAGAGGTTACACTCATGTTAGCGAAGGGCGTGATAGAATTATTTCCAACATCACAGAGAGGTCAAGGAGTCTACTCAAGATATTTCGTCATAAAAAAGCCGAACGGCAAATGGCGTCCCATTCTAGACTTACGCGATCTCAACAAGTCCTTAAAGAGCCTAAAATTCAAGATGCTCACTCTGCAGGAAGTGATCCGCGCAGTTCAAAAGGGAGATTTCCTGGCATCCCTGGATTTACAGGACGCGTATTTCCATATTCCAATATGTCGGAAACACTGGAAATTCCTACGTTTCGTAATAGGGCGAACTCACTACCAATTCACAGTTCTTCCTTTCGGGCTCAAGACCTCCCCCAGAACGTTCACAAAATGCCTGGCTCCAGTGGCTGCCTGGCTAAGGAAGCAAAGCCACCATGTATACCCATACCTCGATGACTGGCTGGTAAGGGGATCCTCCCCAGCGTCGACCAACACAAGTCTGCAAGCCACCAGGCAGCTTCTACAACGACTAGGATTCGCCATAAACTTCGAGAAATCCTCTCTGCGGCCATCGAGAACGCTGGTATTCTTGGGGGCACAGTTCGAGACTCAGTTAGGGCTGGTGAAACCTTCCCTCGACAGGACCTCAAGACTCATTCAACAAGGGGCCCGGCTACGGCGAAACACCAGGATCTCAGTGAGAAAGTATGTTTCGGTCCTGGGGGCCATGGCATCCTGCATCCATCTGGTAAGAAACTGTCGACTATTCATGAGGCCAGTCCAAGAATTCCTCACGGACCGATGGACACAGGCTCAGGGATCGTGGTCGGACAGGATAACCGTCGACGACGACAAGCTACGTCGGACCCTCCAGTGGTGGCAGAGTTCCCACAATCTGAGCAACGGTGTGCCCCTACAGGAGCCGGAGTTTCAGAGCACCATAGTTACGGATGCGTCCCTAACCGGATGGGGAGCGCACATGGGTGCTCTCCAAACGCAAGGTCGCTGGTCTCCAACGGAGTCACTCCTACACATAAACGTACTGGAACTCAGAGCGGTACGATGGGCTTTGAAGGCGTTCCTACCACACATCAAGAGTTGGCGAGTGCGAATACTGACCGACAATACAACAGCCATGTTTTATCTGAGGAAACAAGGAGGGACACGATCGAGGACTCTTTCCATAGAAGCCCAGAAAACATGGCATTGGGCATCGAAACACGAAATTTCCCTCGTGGCTCATCACCTTCCAGGAGTGAGGAACGGCCAAGCCGACTCCCTCAGCAGAAGCATGGCCCAGATACACGAGTGGGAAGTGGACACGGGTCACTTGAGGAAAGTGTTCGAGAAATGGGGTCACCCCCCTCTGGACGCCTTCGCGACCAAAGACAACAAGAAATGCGAGCAATTTGCAAGCAGACGGCCCCAAGAGGGATCGGTGGGGGAGGCGTTCTCCTTCCCATGGACGGACATGTTCCTCTATGCTTTCCCCCCGTTTCCCCTCATACGGAAACAATACAGTGGATACGCAGATACAATTGCCGGGTGATTCTAGTGACACCATACTGGCCGAGGCAACCGTGGTTCTCAGACCTCCTCCATCTATCGCTGGAACATCCCATAGCGTTTCCGAAAGTCCCGTACCTTCTATCCCGGGACAGAGGCATGGTGTGGCATCACGACCCGGACAGTCTCAACCTTACGTCCTGGCTCCTGACTTCTCGGAGTTCGGTGCCTTAGACATTTCAGAGGATTGCCAAAAAATTCTACAGGCGGCTAGAGCCCCTTCTACTAACAAATCTTACTCCTATAAGTGGCGGAGATTCTGTGAATGGTGTAGAGGACAACGGGGCCTACAACCATTGTTGGTGACGCCGGAACAAGTTCTACCTTACCTGCTCCTCTTGGCAGAAAAGGGATTGTCCCCCTCGTCGATAAAGGTACACCTGGCAGCCATCTCGAGGTTCACAAGGAAGAGGCAGTCGTCTCCTCTATTCAGTGACAGACTGGTAAAACACTTCATGCGGGGTTTATTTCAAACCTTTCCCCCGGTGAAACGTTTTCCCCCGACGTGGAGCCTCAACACAGTGTTGGCAGGCTTGATGAAACCGCCTTTCGTGCCTATGGCCACGTCCGACATAAAATTCATTTCGTGGAAGTTGGCATTCCTGATAGCTATCACATCAGCCAGACGTATCTCGGAACTACAAGTGCTGGTCGTGGACCCGCCCTACCTAAGATTCTTTAAGGACAAGGTAGTCCTGGCAACTAACCCTATGTTCGCCCCGAAGGTTCTGACGGTATACCACAAACACTCATCCGTGGTTCTGCCTACTTTCTTTGCCACTCCATCGTCGACAGCAGAAAAAACTCTTCATACCCTGGACGTTAAGAGAGCCCTGAAATTCTACCTACGTCGTACACAAGACATCAGGGCTACTCGGCAACTGTTCGTCGCATATGGTCCGTCGACGAGAGGAAAAGCAATCTCTAAACAGGGACTGGCTAGATGGGTCTCGTCGACGATTGCTTTTTGTCACTCTAAGGCCGGAAGGCCACTGCAAGGACATCCTAGAGCTCATTCTACAAGGTCGATGTCCTCCTCAACAGCGTTATGGGCTGGGATTCCGCTGACGGACATATGCCAAGCGGCGGCATGGTCAGTGCCCCACACGTTTACCCGCCACTAGTGCCTTGCCAGGCAGCATGCAGACAAGGTGCAGATGGGAAGAGCTGTCCTGCGCCATTTGTTTCAGTAAGGTAAGCTCTTCCCTGTGGAGATTCGGTTATCTACCCTCTTAAGGGCGATATACTTTATGTGGGCAATGTTATATGACTTAACTTATCCCTACGGGAGATATGCATTGTGTAGTAGGGTGAGGATATATATTGTTACATTACATTCTCACCGCCGTCTCAAGCGTTACTGCTATACAATCTATTCTAAGCATGTGAATCCATGAAAGATCCAATGCTGGAGAAGGGAATAGTTTCTTACCTGTAACTCCATTTCTCCAGCATTGGTATCTTTCATGGATTCACATGCGCCCGCCAACCTCCCCGTATGTAATGTATGTGATAAATTTAACCTTTCCTACTTTGGAGGGGCCGAAATCTGAAGGGGAGCCGCGGGGGCGGGCCTCTTATACTAGCACGGCCTGCGGAGCATGCGTAGGCGGGTCCTAGAAGGACGTAGATAGGACACAAAAGTGTTGAAAGTTTTTCCTTTGAAAAAGGCTATATATGTGTACCGAGGGGTCCCGGTCTGACGACGGGGAATATTCTAAGCATGTGAATCCATGAAAGATACCAATGCTGGAGAAATGGAGTTAAAGGTAAGAAACTATTCCCGAACAGGCCAAGCCAGCTCCTGCCGAGCAGCAATCACAGATAAACCAACGTAAAGGCTTTCCCAGGCTGGTTCAACAAAAAGGTACCAGCGCCCATGTACGGGTAGTCATAATCACAGGATAAAATACAGCTGTAGAAACAGGAGAATAAACCAAGCACGGCTTCCTCAGTCTATGGTGGCGTGGTATCCACGCATTATGAAAGAGGGCTCACCCACAGGCACTTCGGAGACAAGCTAACCAGGTGAACACAGGGCAGTGACTACAGGAAAACAGACATAAAGGCCCTCACTGAGCCGACCTAGACTAAGCGCGAATAGTTACATTTTCAGGACAGGTCACGGTTTGGACAAAGGGAGCGAGCTGGACGCAACCTATCACGACCTAGAGCTGCGGCATCCAACAGTCCCACGCCATCATCTGGACTACCGTAAATTACCGCACGGAATCCAACAAAAGGGGGTGCATCCAGGATATACGCAAGGTTCAAAATGTGCACATGTCCATTACCCCCTCCCTGCTTTCTGGCTGCAAAGCACCGCAAGGACCAACAGCGCCACTAAAGCTACAAAAGATGGTGGCAGTGCGCAGCACTACCAAACAAGACACCGCAACGGACGATTGTAACGGGAGCAAAGTACAATGCCCAAGGGCTTCGGCCTCAAGAAAGGGAAGGGAGCCATAGAGAAGTATCTGACGATGACGAGAAAAGACACCGACACGCGATGCCCACCGAAAAACCACCGCAGACACAACCAGCTACAACGCCCCCACCCACAGGCAGTCTTCCAGGCTATGCAGAAGGGATTTACCTCAATAAATGAGAAACTTGACGTGATAACGGCCAATGTCGCCACTATCAAAACGCAATTAGACAAAACCACAGCCCGAATTACGGAGGCCGAGACACGAATCTCCAACACAGAAGATGGTCTGGAAGCACTAAAGACCACAGTGTCAACAATGGCAAAAGAATTGGGAACGGTCAAAATCAAGTGCAAAGATTTAGAAACTAGGTCCAGACGGAATAACATCCGTATAATTGGTATGCCAGAGGAAGCCCTGAAAAGACCAATGGAACAAGCGGTAGAAAAACTCTTACGCAATCTAATGGGGGATTCTGGATGGTCTCCATGTTCATTGTGGAGCGTGCACACAGATCATTGGCACCACGACCCAAGCCTGGAGCATACCCGAGGCCCATCATAGCGCGCTTAATGAACTACAGAGATAGAGACTTGGTGTTGAAAACTGGCAGAGAAAAACAAGAACTGAGGTGGGAGGCCAATACTGTCCACATTTTCCCTGATTACACATTGGCGGTACAACAAGAAAGATGTCTATTTACTAGGGTTAAGAAACTACTATGCAAACGACATGTTCCCTACGCCATGCTATACCCAGCCAGGCTAAAAATACAACACTAGAACAAAACCTACTTCTTCACATTTCCTGAGGAGGCGGCAAACTTTGTGGAGACTCATATCCCCATACCAACCCACCAACCGAGAACTGAGGAGGAATCTTAAAGATATGAACCCTGCAACGAGGAACAAACAAGAGGAAAGATCGGTGACACGAAAACCAAGGCCACCCACTCCGGGGGGCACGCCCCAGGAATAAGGACAAGACCAACTCAAAAAACCTACAGTAGAGATGCAAGCACCCTTTTCTGTACATAATGAGATTAGAGCAACAACAAGCGGAACTGGCCGTGACGTAAGAGAACATAAGAACCGGTGGGCCAGGATGTCGCTACAGTCCCCCAGTAGCAAGTGCACTAAGAGTTAATGGGAGGGTAAAGGGAAGAACATGCGGGCATAGTTAAAGTTTGGGGAACTGTGGGGGAGGGCAGCGGGGTAAGTTTGTTAGGGTATAGATTGGGGGAGGAGGGTATTAAAATAAAAAGCACACAGGTAACGAGCACTAGCATGGACAGGAGCACACTAAGGATGGGACATACATAGCCAGGAAAATGCCTGAACCAAGGATCGATGATATTAAAATGTTAAGTTGGAATGTCCAGGGGCTAGGTTCCCAGATCAAGAGAAGGAACATTTTAACATACATTAATAGATTGGGCCCCAAGAAAGTCTTCCTGCAGGAAACACATTTACTAAGTCAGCAAGCCGGAAAGCTTGCCCCGACTTGGGGAACACATCAATACTACACATCGTACTCTACCAGGGCGAGAGGGGTGGCGGCCCCCAAACATAAAACCTTGCCATTCGCAGGTCTCCATTCTGAATGTGACACAGAAGGCAGACATGTTCTGGTTCATGGTACCCTTCTTGGCAGGGAGGTGGTATTACTTAACATATAGGGCCCTAACACAGATGACCCAGATTTCTTTACCAAAGTTCCCAACGGCCCACCTGATATGCGGCGGCGATATCAACACCATTCTGGACCTACACCTAGACCGCACGTCGGGCACTGTCTAAATCCGCCCAAATGATACTTACCCACATGAAGGATTTAAACTTAAGAGACGCATGGTGCTCCTTAAACACCACTAAAAGGGCATACACGTTCTACTCGTCCGTGCATGAGATGCACTCTAGAATAGACCTGTGGCTAGTCACTAATGATGCATTAAGCTGGGTTACTGATGCTCACATATACCCTAGGACATTCTCTTACCATTCACCTATACAGCTAACAGTGCGCATCCCTGACGTAAAATTACACAGACCACCCTGGAGGTTTAAAGCCTCCAGGATTTGGTCTCTAAAACGACATTAGCCCAGCATATACGAGAATACTTTGAAATTAATGAGGGCTCTGTGTCCAGTCAAGCGGTATTATGGCAAGCATTTAAAATCTGTATCAGAGGCATTGCAATGTCCGTGGAATTCAGGGTCCTTAAAGACATTCGCAGAGACCTAGCGCGCTGTGAAGCAGACATTGCCAATAAACAAAACCAGTATGCACAGTCGCCGTCCCCACAACTAGGACTAGAGATTAAAACTAAACTAGATTAATTTAAAGAAGCCGCTGATCGCGATATCCGCTACAGCAGCACGTCGCTATGTGGGGCGTGAGTACCCTGGGAGACTATTGGCCAGAATGGTGCGAGGAGAGCGAATACCGACTACCATCCCATGCATAAAACAAACAGATGGCACTGTGACCACGGACAAACAAAAGGTGATGGGGCGTTTTATGATTTCTATAAGCGGCTATACTCTCCCCAGAGCAATGCCACCGACGAGAACATAGACCAATATCTCTCCCGCATACCCACAACACTACTAGCAGATGCCACCAGAGAGACTTTTGAAAGCCCAATCACAGAAGCCGAGATATCAGAGGCCATAAAAACGTTACCCAATGGGAAAGCACCAGGCACTGATGGTCTCGGAGTGGAATTCTACAAAGAATTCAGCCAGCTCCTCGTACCCAGACTACACGCAGTATGGACAGAGGCTCTGGGAAAAGAGGAATTGCACGAAACCACCAGAGAAGCGGTCATAACCCTGCTCCTTAAACCAGGGAAACCACCGGAAGACTGTGCCTCCTACAGACCACTATCAGTAATTAATACGGACGCTGAAATCTTCTCGAAAATACTAGCTACCCGGCTAACCCCGCTAATACCCTATATGGTTCATGAAGAGCAGGCGGGATTTGTCACCGGTAGATCTACCGCTACAAATATCAGACGCCGTCACAAGATTTTGACCGCAATACCAGAGGAGACGCATGGGGTGGCGGTCTCCCTTGATATGCAAAAAACATTTTATACAGTCTACTGGCCCTTTTTGTTCAGGGTATTACAGAACTATGGGTTTGGCCCTAACTTCATTAGGTAGATTAAAATATTATACACACGCCCCTACGCCAGGATAACTACCAATGACTCCCTATCAGACATACTGGAGCTCGGTGGGGGCACCAGGCAAGGATGCCCACTATCACCTCTCCTATTCGCATTGGTGATAGAACCCCTGGCGGACATACTCAGGGCACGCTACAGCGCATATGGGCTGTGGCTCGAAGGCAAATTGGAAATCATCACACTGTATGCTGATGACATTTTATTATGCCTCAAAAACCCAGATCGCACACTCGGGAGGGTCCTGTCAGATGTTAGAACCTTCGGTGAGCTCTCTGGCCTAAGACTCAACGCTAACAAATCGGAAATGTTCCCACTCACAGAAGCAACGGCTGCACCTAGTGAACTCCACTGGCTCATTTGGAGCCCGATACATATTCAGTATTCAGGGGCATATGTGGCTAGGACGGCTCAATTATCCCGCGCCCTGAACTAGAACACCCTGGCTGATGCATTGTGCGCTAAAATGACACGCTGGAACACCCTACTTATCTCATTGATGAGTAGAATCGCCCTTATCAAAATGATAATACTTCCTAAACTCTTCTATCTATTCACCACAGTCCCAGTATGGCCCGGTCGAGCACTGTTCGCCAAAATAAAGAGTGCCTGTACCACATTCATATGGGGGGGGGACACTCCAGATTGAGTTGGAGGATGCTAACTGATCTATATCCACAGGGAGGTCTAGCGGTACCAGACTTTGAACTCTATTATTGAGCCGCGCAGGCACATTACGCCGCCCAATGGGCTACAGACTTCCTCAATCCCAAGGGCATACAGAATTACCACCACCCAACAAAACCCACCACACTGCTCCACAATATGATGAAGCCTTGCCCCAAACGTCATAACTCCATTGACCCAACACAGGTCACAACCACAGCTTTGGCCAGAATCACTGAGATATATGGCACAGACAAACTGTACCATCCGAGCATGCCAATCTGGGGCGACCCTCAACTACCACCCACCATAGACAAGGAGGCAGCTGCACAGTGGGGCGCCAAGAGTATAGTCCAGTGGGGTCAACTGTTACCAGACAAACAATTTGTGACCTGGGAAAACCACAAGGACATAGTAGGCGACGTGGCCAAACACAGGCTATACTATATGCTCATGAAATCATCCATTGCAAACTTATGGCCCGACTTCCCAGCAGAGCCAGTGATAAACCTGGGTCTGGGGTACATGTTTACTGCAGAGAAATGGAAAATGTCAGCGTCCACACTGTACAAGACCATTATTCAGATTCGCCCACCAGAAACACAGAACGCCAAAACTAAGTGGGATCTGGGGCATCAAATAGAGGACTACCAATGGCAACAGATATGCACTCTAACCAAATATATATCGTGCAATGCCAGATATATACTAATTCATTATAAAATTGTCCACAGAACAAATTACACTCCTGCCAAACTGAAACGCATATACCCAACAATAGCAGGTACATGCCCAAGATGTCACTCCGAAGAAGCAAATATATTCCACATGCTGTGGGCATGCGTAAAACTGAAAGATTACTGGGCGGAGATTTGTGCAGCCTTAGACGAAATGGCTGAGCAGCCTATCGAATGGTCACCAATGCTATGCTTATTGGGTGCTACAGGAAAGATGAACCCAACTTGGAGGAAGCTACTGAACTTGAGTCTACTGATAGCCAAGAGAGCCATACTGCTGAAGTGGAAATGTAACACCCCGCCAACGAAGCGAGACTGGGATAAAGATATGATATGGACAAGCGACACTGAAGAATTATATATAGACTCAGTACAGCCCGACTCGAGACCCAGGAACATATGGGCCAGATATAAACAATACCTGTCCGACAAACATTTCAGCCGACGACCCAGAATGATATATCCTACCTGTGTGCAACTATGAATAAAGGTTTTTTAAAAAAAAAGAATACAGCAAAAGTAGGTTTAATTTGCCAAAATGTCAGCCGACACGTGTTTCGACCGGAGTCATCTTCAAGGCTGAAAATAAATGCGTATCACTAACAAGAACATTTAAATGCGTGTATGCCATACATATGAATACATATTCAGAAATACAAAAGATCACAATACATTATGAATCAAAATCATAAAGTGACATGGCATATAAAATTGGTTCATGCAATCGGAAACAAATTCAATCAATGGTTTACATACCCAAGATCATTCCATATGTGTAGAGATGTACAGAAGCATAAAGAACAAAACAAAAACACAGGGCCTTAATTATCCATGATTTACTGGAAAATAGTTATTTGTAAGTAAAAGTGTGATGTGATAGACCCACTTAAAAACATGGCCACTGGACATTCGTGTGTTCATATTGGAAATATCTCTAGAATTCATGCATTTCATTGCTTGCCGTCACCATTATTTTGATATGATAGATTTGTATAATACAGTTTGTGACACCTATAAGGATAGTGAGAAGGTGCCCAATTAGTGTTGAGCTGAACAGTGAGTTACTGAATATAGCACCCGAAGTGAGGACCGCAAGTGAGCTGGCTGTTTGGCTGGGCAGGCTGCCCGAACAAGGAGTCTTTGGAGTCATATTGGATGGAACTTTTGTTTTCTGTCAGGTTTCTGTGGAAGCTCGTATGCGCAAGAAGAAGCTCGGCCACAAGTAAGGAGGCAAAACTCATGCAAGAGTTGCACTGACTGGAACTGAACTCTCTTATGTTAATTAATTAGCAGCTATTTTTATTTATTTTTACCTGCAAGCAAGGGTGGCACTGTCTGTCTCTACGTGGCCGGAAACACACAGTGATAGTTTCTCTTTCTTTCAATTTCTTTTGTTACAGAGAAGGCACGCATCACGTTGCAAGAGTCCCGCCCCTAAGCACAGCCTTATCACTGTGGTTCACGCGCACCCGTGCGCGCGCACAGGAAGTGAGGACCGCAAGTGAGCTGGCTGTTTGGCTGTTAGGGTGTTTGGGCGTTTGGGTTGAGGGGGGGTATTTGTTTCATAATTCTGTCTTGTAACAGGTTTGAGTGACGTTTGTGTCCCTAGAACTTCAGGTAGATTTATTTTTGGGTTATGAGGAGAAACAAAATGCCAGCAATCAGGAAGGAACATAGGGCTGATTTTTTCCATGGAGTGAGCACGCGTAGAGCTAGACTGGCACGGGCGGCGGCGCTACCTCTCCCGATGCCATGTGCGGAGGAGATGCTGCAGTGTGCCCAGGACTGCTCTGTCGATATGAAAAATACGGATAGCAATGTGAATCCTTCTCAACCCCTGTTTGGGGAAGATTTGATCTGCGGTGACCCCAAAGAGGACTCACAATTGATCCTAGTGTTGATACCCCGGCAATTTTCATTTCTGATGATATATATGAAGACCCGGTTTATTATATTCATTTGGGGAGGGGGGGAAGAGTCTCCATTGGGAGTTGAGCTAACAACTATGCTGGGCATCTTTAATAGAGCCATTTTGGCGGAACTAAGGAAACAAACCGAGGTTCTGACCAGGATGGCTAAGGACGTGGATGAGTTACCTACTCGATTGTCTGATTTATTTTTTCCTACATTGAAGGAGACCTTCTTTGGTCTATGTGTGGGGTTGAAAGATGGGATAATGGCTGAAGGGAGGGGACCTGAGAAGGATACAATTCAGCATCCAGGTCAACCAATAGAAATTGTATCAAATGCGTGGATCCGTGTCCCATATTGTTTGGAGGTGGTTGCAAAGAGCGTGCCAAAAGGTTCAGAGGTGGTAGCAAAGAGTGGGGGGATCTCCATGCCAGAGGAGGGGTTTTGCCTCATCCTAGCGAGCCCCCTAGTAAACTCAATAATAAAGCAGCAAAAAAACAGGCAAAGGAAAACAAAAACAAAATTTTAAAAAATGAGTTGAAAAATAAAACATCCAGAAAATTTCTGAGGGATCTTGATTTTAAACATCAGATCGAAAATGAGCGGGCAGACACGAAAGCACATGGAGCTAATCAGAAAGACCCTCAAATGAAAAAGTGGATTTAACAAATGCTCCCGAAGATAAACACTCTATGGAACAATCTACCCAGAGTGAATATCAAGAAGGGGAAGATGGGATACATGAAACCATGAAAAAGAAAAAAAGACCCCTCTTATAACCAATTGAACAGCCTTGAATGCAGATTAAACAATATCTTTGATATTTTCAAACATTCCGCAAACAACTTAGACAAGGTGTTTGAGGATACAGGTCTAAATCAAACCTGCTATGGTTGCAAGCAGGGTTAGAGATAAGGCTGATGGGGAAAACAATAGTATGCCTCGGGAAGTTAGACCTCTTTTAAGTCCAGGCAAAAGACCAGTAGTACAAACTGTGAATAAGGGTCTATTTCACAAGGATACAGGCTCTTGTAACACCCTGCTGTTTACCAATAATACTGGTGTAATTGATCCAAATATTGGTAGGGGGGTGAAGGAGGCTGCGATGTTCTCCATGTCCTCATTCACCCCTATCACTCAACCTGAAGTCACCCTCCTCCTTTCCAAAACTCATCCAACTGCTTCTCCTGCGGACCCCATTCCTACCTCCCTTACCCCTAAAATCTACCCTCTCTTAATACCTTATCTCACCTGCTTCTTCAACACCTGTGTCTCTACATCCACCTTCCCCTCTCCTTTCAAGCACGCTACCATCATCCCAATTCGCAAAAAACCCTCTGCTAACCCCCATCTTGCATCCAATTATCGCCCTATCTCCCTTCTTCCCTTCCTCTCCAAACCTCTAGAACGTATTGTCTATTCTCAACTCTCTACCTTCATCTCCACCCACTCCCTCCTCCCCCCCACCCAATCTGGATTCTGCCCTTTTCACTCCACGGAAACTGATCTCACCTCCGTTCTCAACTCTCTCCTATCTGCTCGCTATTCTAAGCAGTCTTCTATTCTTATCCTACTTGATCTCTCAGCTGCCTTCGATACTGTTGACCACCCTCTTCTCCTTAACTCTCTCTCCTCATTTGGCCTTAAAGACTCCATCCTCGAGTGGTTCTCCTCCTATCTCTCTAATTGTACATTTTCAGTCTCCTGATGTGGCCACTCCTCACCTATCTTTCCTCTCAACCACGGTGTTCTGTCCTTGGCCCCTTTCTCTTCTCACTCTATACTTCCTTCCTAGCTCTCATTATATCCTCCTTTGGTGTATCACACCATTTCTATGCCGATGATACCCAGCTCTTCCTTTCCTTCTCCTCCTTCACACCTGACATCCACCTTAAGCCCTCTTCTTGCCTCTCCGCCATTAAATCCTGGATGTCCTCTCACTTCCTTTCTTTCAACTCAGAAAAAACTGAGCTCTGCTTCTTCCCTGCCAGTACTCTTCCTCCTCCCTCTCCTCCTCCCTTCATTTCCTTCCCTCCCTCCCAACTCCCCTTCTCCCCTCATGCCCGCAACCTTGGTCTCCACATCGACCCCCACCTGTCATGATCTCTGCTTCCAAAAGATCAGGACTTGCCCGACTCCCTTGGAAGCAGACCCATAACCCCGGTTCCGAGTGCCAGCCAGTCCCAATTGGGACCTTTTGGACCCTGTCCTGGCGCCAGTGGCACCAGGCTCATAAAGATGCCCAGTCCCAGCGCTGGAAGCGCCGGGCTCATAATGCTTGGGTGGACTTACCTGCAGCAGACCATGCTGCTTACTTACCTGCCAGTTGAACCCCTGATCCTCTTCTGTTTGGGACTACTTTTCCTGTTGGGTGGGGCAGGAGCCACTCCCTAGGTTCAGAACACTGGAACTCTTCTGGAAAGCAGGAACTCTTTTCTTACCTAGGCGTGGCTGTGGAAGGAGACACCTAAGCACTACAGGAGGCTATTTAAACCACACCCGATGGATGAATCTTGCTTTGTGTTATTCTGCATTCTCTGCAGCAGAACGCTCATCGTGTCTTCTGCTTCTGATCCTGGGCCTAAGGGAACAAAGGCTTACCATCCTGGAATCCAGTCTTCAGCAGCACCTGTAAAGACAAAGAAAGAACAGGTTAGCACTACGGTCTTCAGTGGCAGCGCATCTCTTACCTGGTCCATCGGCTGTCACCAACGCCTCGCGCTGCATTCCGGCATCTGAAAGACAAAGGCTTACCTACTCTTCGCATGCTCCGGAGGTCTTCGCACTGAATTCCGGCATCTGAAAGACAAAAGCTTACCAGCTCTTCGCACGCTCCGGAGGCCTTCGGCGCTGCATCCCGCATCTGAAAGACAAAAGAAGGTGCGTTTAAAGACATTGGGCAACTTTATTACTCACGTGCCATTACTCCTTCCCACGCCGAATCCAGTGGGTATTCCAGCACCCTTCAGCTTCTCTAAAGCTCCGAACTTGTACCTGCAAGATAAAAGAGACAGTTAAAGCGCAGCAGGCTACAAGCGCTTACTTACGTGCTTCCAGGCGCTTCTATTCCTCACGCGGGTTCGATCCTCAACTCTCATCAGCCCGCTATCCGCCATCGCCGGAACCCTGCAAAACAAGAGATATCATTACAAAAGACTTTTAAGACATTTGAAGTGCCCAGAACTTACCGTTCGTGCAGTTAACGACAGACAGCAGTCCTCTGAGGTCAAGATGCCTGCACCCTTATCCAGTGAAGAAACTGGTAACGGCACCCTGCCCCGAGGCAGATGGAGAGCTCGGCGTTCACTTACCTAAAACATATTACTCTTCGAGTCAGACATACAGTGCACAGAGGTCCAGCCCAAAGAGCCAACCGTGTGTTACACATCACCTTTGAAGATACGGCATTCACCCAGTCAAGACCGGCGCCTCTGCGGGAATCAGGTGAGCGTTACAGAACACAAAGCCTACCGCAAAACTCCCACCCAGGCGCTATGGAAACCTCGGATACCGACCAGCTAGCCCAGTTACTTGGGGAACTAAGAGCAGAAGTGCATGCAGCCCGTCAGGAAACGAATGCTCTAAGAAGGGAACTGATTATTTCCAAGGAGCGAACAGACGATCTCGCTAGACAATTGCTACAGTCACAAGCCGGACAAACTCCGTTACCCGCATCAGGGGCAAATCTTCCTTCAACATCCTCTACGAACCCAGTGCAGATCAACCTACCTGGGAATGTACCTCTGGCTCCGCCCGAACGATTTTCTGGTGACCCAAAGAGGTTTGCAGTATTTATTAATCAGTGCCGGTTGCACTTCTTATGCCGGCCAGCAGCCTTTCCAACTGATCAAGCTAAGGTAGCTTTCGTGCTTTCGTACCTTAGTGGCAATGCGGCAGACTGGTCGATCCCTCTAGTTAATCAAGATGATCCGGTTCTCCATGATTTTCAAGCTTTTCAGCTCAGTATGGAAAAACTGTTTGCAAGACATTCACAGGGGCAGGCCTTGGACAATGAGCTCCTTTCATTGCGACAGGGTAATCAAGACCTTTTGGCTTATATTGCGTCTTTCAACAGACTGATAGTGGAAACTCGATGGCCTGAGGACAAAAGGATTACGCTGTTTTATAGAGGTCTACGTGGAGAGCTCAAAGATGTGTTAGCCCAAGTAGTGAATCCCCCGCAAGACTGTTCGGACTATATTGACTTAGTCGTTCAAATTGACCACAGACTGCAGAACAGGAAGGCCGATCGTTCCAAGTTTGATGCTCGAGTATTTTCCAAACCACCAACTCCTACCAAAGGAGTAGACTCCGGGGAACCCATGCAAATAGGGGGCCTGAAAGGACCACTAACACAAAAGGAGCGGGAAAGGAGAAAACAGCTGCAATTATGCCTCTATTGCGGAAACTCGGGGCACTTTCTTCGAGACTGTCCGGTGAAACCAGCCAAGAAGGCAGTAGGAGCTGCAGTTACCAGGGTCACAAACTCTGAGCAGGGAAACAACCTCGCCCGACAAGAATAGAGGTCCTCTTGCCGAGCGTTAAAACCAGTTCAGTGACCTCGCATTTCGTGATACCTATGGTCCTCATTAGCCCTGAACATCCGGATCGATTACATGCGATTGAAGCTTACGTCGACAGCGGTGCCATCAGCAATTATGTGGATCATTAAATGGTTTTGAGGATGAATCTGACTCTTTGTCCAAAGGCTGTAAAGGACGTCATTACTGCGGTGGATGGTACGGAGATAGCCTCCGGACCAGTAACGCATACCACCCAAGAAGTGACGCTAGTAAGTCAAGATGGACACCATGAGAAGATCGTGTTCGATGTGATCAAGGCCCCTCAGTTCCAGATTATTCTAGGAATTCCTTGGTTAGAGAAGCACAATCCTCAGATCGATTGGCGAGCAAGAACGGTTCAGTTTCCAGAATGTGTCTCTACTTGTCACCCTCGACCTGGTGTTGCACTGGCAGCAATTTCCTCGGAGGCTCCCCAGTTACCTCCTGAATACCTAGAATTCCAAGATGTTTTCCGGAAGGATCAGGCTAACTCTCTACCTCCTCATAGGTCTTATGACTGCCAGATAGACCTGATACCTGGATCTACTCCTCCTTGTAGTAGAATTTATGCCCTCACCGAGCCTGAGAATCTTCACCTCCGACAATACCTGGATCAATACCTAGCGAATGGGTTTATTCGTCCGTCCAAGTCCCCTGCTTCCTCAGCTTTGTTCTTCGTTCCAAAAAAAGAAGGGGACCTTAGAACTTGTATAGATTATCGCGCCCTGAACCAGATCACCGTTAAGAATAGATATCCGTTACCTTTGATCCCTGAACTCCTGGACCAAGTCAGAAAAGCATGCATATATACAAAGCTGGATCTTAGAGGAGCCTACCACTTGGTACGAGTAAAAGAGGGCGATGAATGGAAGACGGCCTTCCGCACCAAGTATGGGCTATTTGAATATCAGGTCATGCCCTTCGGACTTTGCAATGCCCCGGCCGCCTTTCAATATTTTATGAACGATGTCCTCAGAGAGCTCATAGATGTGTGTGTTGTTGTTTACATTGACGACATCCTCGTTTATTCTTCATCGGAAACTGAACATTGGAAACACGTGAAAATGGTCCTCGAGAGATTGCGTCAACACAAACTTTTCGCTAAGTTGGAAAAATGTGTTTTCAACGTGACTGAAGTTGAATTCTTGGGATTCATATTATCACCTAGCGGAGTGCGTATGGATTCAAAGAAGGTCGATGCAATTCTCAAATGGCCATCGCCATCCTCCGTAAAAGGTGTTCAAAGCATGTTAGGCTTCGCTAACTTTTACTGCAGGTTTATCCCCGAATTCTCTCGAATAGTCCAGCCCATCACCGCCTTGTTAAAGAAAAACAAACGTTTTGAATGGTCTACCGAGGCGGAACAAGCTTTCCAGAATTTGAAGACTAGATTTATCTCTGCACCGATCTTAAAACATCCTCGCCCAGAACTCCCCTACATCGTTGAAACTGATGCTTCGAGCCTTGCCATGGGGGCAGTTCTATCACAAAAGGACCCAGTAACCAATCAGTTGCATCCCGTGGCATTTTGGTCCCGCAAATTCTCGCCTCCTGAAATCAATTACACTATTACTGATAAGGAACTTCTAGCTATCAAGTCCGCCTTTAAGGCTTGGCGGCATTATCTTCTGGGGGCCCGACACACTGTTACTGTGATTACAGATCACCGAAACCTGCAATATTTGAAAACCGCAAAAGCTCAATCCTCTAGGCAACTCCGTTGGGCACTATTCTTTGCCGAGTTTGACTTCATAATTACCTATCGACCTGGTACAAAAAACGGTAAAGCTGATGCCCTTTCTCGGATGGGAGTGGAAGAACATTTGATCAATCCTAAACCTGTACCTATCATTCCCGAACAAAGAATTCTAGGTGTAATCGCCACACAATCCATAGAGGAAGTTAAGGATAAAGCCAGGCTACTGGTAACTCCAGCAGACATACAGAATTGGCATCTGCAGGGAAAGGACTTTACGGTGAAGGACAACCTATTATATTTCCAAGAACGGTTATACCTGCCCAGCACAGATTTACAGAAAACGGTAATCTCTTGTTATCACGATTCTTTAATGGAAGGACATCCCGGTATGACCAAGACCTCGGAAAAGATCAAGCGCTACTTCTGGTGGCCGTCTTGGAAAAAAGATATCAGAGACTTTATAATGTCCTGTGGAGTATGCGCCCAAAACAAGAGTCAAAAGGAAAAACCAGCCGGCCTCTTACGCCCTATTGACATCCCGCCTCGCCCTTGGCATACGCTTTCTATGGACTTCATCACCGATCTACCTCCATGCTCCGGATACAATACGATCCTAGTAATCGTGGACCTATTCTCCAAGATGGCGCATTTCATTCCACTCAAAGGCTTACCAACAGCAGCAACTCTGGCCCGAGAATTTCTCGAAAACATCGTCCGACTGCACGGTTTTCCTTCAGTTCTAATTTCGGATCGAGGTAGTCAATTTATTTCTCATTTTTGGCAAAGTTGCTGTCGGTCGGCTCAAATTGATGTGAGACTTTCGACCAGCCACCACCCTCAAACCGACGGACAAACCGAGAGGACCAATCAAACTCTGGAACAGTATTTGCGCTGCATGCTACAACAAACTGAAAAAACTTGGAAAGATATCCTTTGGATAGCCGAATATGCCTACAATAACTCTGTCCACTCGGGAACTGGGAAGACCCCGTTTTTTCTTTTATACGGTAGTCACCCTCGAACCTCAGAGTTGGATCCACTCCAAGATCTTGGAACACCAGCAGTAGACCACCTGCATTCTACAATCACCCAAGCCTTTAAGGAAGCCGTTTCTCACCTTCAAAGGGCTAAAGAACAATACAAGAAAGGAGCAGACCAACATCGGAAGGAAGCCCCCCAATATCAAGTAGGAGATCAAGTCTGGTTATCCACCAAATATCTACCTCTAAAAGGACCACGCACATTCAACCCAAGATACCTTGGTCCCTATTCCATCACTACCATAGTAAATCCAGTAGCGGTCAAGTTGGACTTGCCCCCTCACATGAAGATACATCCGGTCTTCCACGTCTCTCTATTAAAACCCGTGCAACCTCAAACCCGACTAACTACATCTCCAAAACCTATTCTAGTTGATGGAGAACTCGAGTTTGAAGTCAAAAGCATCCTGGATTCCAAGATCTCCAAATCTAAACTATTTTACCTGATTGACTGGAAAGGCTACGGTCCCCAAGAAAGATCCTGGGAACCTGCAGAATATGTCCACGCGCCTCGTCTAATCAAAAGATTTCATCGAACATTTCCTAACAAGCCCAAACCCCCGGAGAAGCCCGGTTTGGGAGGGGCCTTGAGGGGGGTTGCTGTCATGATCTCTGCTTCCAAAAGATCAGGACTTGCCCGACTCCCTTGGAAGCAGACCCATAACCCCGGTTCCGAGTGCCAGCCAGTCCCAATTGGGACCTTTTGGACCCTGTCCTGGCGCCAGTGGCACCAGGCTCATAAAGATGCCCAGTCCCAGCGCTGGAAGCGCCGGGCTCATAATGCTTGGGTGGACTTACCTGCAGCAGACCATGCTGCTTACTTACCTGCCAGTTGAACCCCTGATCCTCTTCTGTTTGGGACTACTTTTCCTGTTGGGTGGGGCAGGAGCCACTCCCTAGGTTCAGAACACTGGAACTCTTCTGGAAAGCAGGAACTCTTTTCTTACCTAGGCGTGGCTGTGGAAGGAGACACCTAAGCACTACAGGAGGCTATTTAAACCACACCCGATGGATGAATCTTGCTTTGTGTTATTCTGCATTCTCTGCAGCAGAACGCTCATCGTGTCTTCTGCTTCTGATCCTGGGCCTAAGGGAACAAAGGCTTACCATCCTGGAATCCAGTCTTCAGCAGCTCCTGTAAAGACAAAGAAAGAACAGGTTAGCACTACGGTCTTCAGTGGCAGCGCATCTCTTACCTGGTCCATCGGCTGTCAACAACGCCTCGCGCTGCATTCCGGCATCTGAAAGACAAAGGCTTACCTACTCTTCGCATGCTCCGGAGGTCTTCGCACTGCATTCCGGCATCTGAAAGACAAAAGCTTACCAGCTCTTCGCACGCTCCGGAGGCCTTCGGCGCTGCATCTCGCATCTGAAAGACAAAAGAAGGTGCGTTTAAAGACATTGGGCAACTTTATTACTCACGTGCCATTACTCCTTCCCACGCCGAATCCAGTGGGTATTCCAGCACCCTTCAGCTTCTCTAAAGCTCCGAACTTGTACCTGCAAGATAAAAGGGACAGTTAGTGCGCATCGTGAAGCAGGCTACAAGCGCTTACTTACGTGCTTGCATGCGCTTCTATTCCTCACGCGGGTTCGATCCTCAACTCTCATCAGCCCGCCATCCGCCATCGCCGGAACCCTGCAAAACAAGACATATCATTACAAAAGACTTTTAAGACATTTGAAGTGCCCAGAACTTACCGTTCGTGCAGTTAACGACGGACAGCAGTCCTCTGAGGTCAAGAGGCCTGCACCCTTATCCATTGAAGAAACTGGTTACGGCACCCTGCCCCGAGGCAGATGGAGAGCTCGGCGTTCACTTACCTAAGACATTTTACTCTTCGAGTCAGACATACAGTGCACAGAGGTCCAGCCCAAAGAGCCAACCGTGTGTTACACATCACCTTTGAAGATACGGCATTCACCCAGTCAAGACCGGCGCCTCTGCAGGAATCAGGTGAGCGTTACACCACCTCTCTCTTTCTCACCACATTTCTCTCACTGCCAGATCTTGCCGCTTCCACCTCTACAATATCCGTAAAATGTGTCCTCTCCTAACCTTCCATGCTACTAAACTCCTAATCTCCTCCCTCATCTTCTCCAGACTCCTCTACAGCTGCACTCTCTTTTTCGGACTCCCCTCCTCCCACCTCTTGCCCCTCATATCCATCTACCACTCCGCTATCCGCTCCCTCTGCCTTCTCTCACCTCACAACTCTATCTCCTCTTCCCTTGACTCACTAGGATGGCTCCCTTTTCACTCCCAGCTTAAATTTAACTTCCTCTGTCTAGTCTTCAAAGCCCTCTATTGTCTTGCCCCTCCCTATCTATCCTCCCTCCTCACTTTCTACACCCCTCCTCGTTCTCTCCATTCTGCAAATCTCTTCCTTCTTTCTCCCCCTCCTCCTCCCTGTGCCATTTCCGCTTCCGCTCCTTCCAACTTCTTGTTCCTTTCCATTGGACCCGCCTTCCCCTCCCAATCCGCTCTACTCCCACCTACCCTTCATTACGCACCTCTCTAAAATCCTACCTCTTCCATTCACCCCTCTAGCTTCTTTCTGCTTCCTCCTTCTCCATTGAATCCTCCTCCTCCTTCACCTTCTAACCCTCCTCTCTCACTTCAGTCCCCCTCCATATGCACTTAACCTCACCAATAATGTAAATTGTTCCATGTACTGTTTTCTGGTTTGATTCAATGTTATGTATTGCTTGTTGTAATTGCTTGTTCCTCATGTAAAGCGCTTTGGCTTAAAGCGCTATATAAATCTAAATAAATACAAATACAATTAATGTAAGGATAAAGTTGACTCGCCTCCCAGCGACCCCCAGAATAGGGTGGAAGATTTGTTGAAGGCAGTTCAAAATATTATGACCGAAAACCAACTTTTGAAGGAGAAAGGGAGGTTTGAGGGGTTAATGAACAATAAAAATGAACAAAGAGGAGAGGTGGTGAATTATCCAAACCCTAATTCCTACTCCTTTAATATTGAGAAGGGGGGGATCTAAGGGAAAGAGGAGAAGTAAGTTATGAACAAGATCTTAGATTGCCAGTTTTTACTGACCAACCAGGCTTGATCCTGTGCTCTTTGTTCAGGGAGGGTGGGTATCAACCGTTGAATAGGCCCTAATTATCTCCCTGTTTGCATCGATAGCAGAGCTGGGTTTAATATCCTCAGCCGATTTCCAATTGGTGGATTTTGTGCATAAGCATCGACTCAACTTTGTTATGCTGGTGATACCCTCCCCTTTGGTTAGATCAATGCTTTTGAAAGAGGCGGAAGCTCTTCAACGCATGGGCTTTGACCTCGTTCCATTCAAAGTCCAGACAGTGCCTTTGCAGTGTCTGGATGGGGGTGGGAGTATAGAGCTAATGGCTTCGTATACGAAAAAAAGGAGGCCCAGGCGAACTTGAGATCTGAAGATGGGTCTGATAAGCAGGATTGGAGATGGCTGGCCTTATCTTTAAGAGATTCGATTAGCAATCTAAAACAGCTCAGAAAACCACTCTAGCAAGGAGTCACAACTTGAGGTTGCTTAGCTGGAATTACAGAGGATGCTATCACCTTCTCAATAATGAGAAACTCATGAATGAACTGTCAACATTTGATCTAATTCTGCTACAGGAAACTTGGGCAACTTCTAAGTTGGGCTGGGAGGGTTTTGCAGTGGATGAAATTGGTACGGTGAGGGGTCTGAGGGATAGACCTAAGGGAGGCCTGATTACGGCCTCAAAAGACACTCAGTGCTTCGTGGAAACAGGGGGATGGAATAATGGGCAGGCATTTTTATTAACCACCTTTAAGGTGGGTAATTCATTCCCTTTGTTGTTAGTAAATGTTTACTGGTATGTGAATGAACTGTCCGATCTGCAGTTAGAAAATGAGTTAATGTGCTTAGGGAATAAAATAGATTCTTGGTGCAATGAAAATAAAGGGGGTCATATAATAATTGCAGGCGATTTAAATGCTGACTGTTTGGTGGACAGGTCGGTTGGTGATGATCTTTATCTCAACAGGGCTAATTCCTCCTCCATGTGTGGTAACCAGAAGCTAAAGGGTGTGTTATGGTTGATCTTTGGTGATTCATGGGGCCTTGAACTGATACAAAATAAGCATTTCACCTGGAAGGCAAGGGGTTGCTCTTCTATAATTGATATAATCAATCTTTTTGTCAGCAAAATTGAGCAATTCCCTTGTAAAATTTGAGGTAACGAAGGCGTTAGAGATTGTCCACTGTAGGTTAATCATGGAGATTGTGATCAAGGTCATGCAGAAGGAAAATAAGGTGTACAATAAGGGACTCCTACTAAATTCCTCAAAGAACAGGATTAAGTGGTCTCATAAGTTAACTCAGACGTTTACTGCAACTATGATATGTGAATATGAGGAAACCCGTTAATTCAGCGCATGCTTATATTCTCTGCGAAAACTTTGAGTTGAATATTGGGAACCGAATTCAGAGGTTGGTAGATCAGTCTTCTTCCAGGCGCAGCTTAAGGTCAACCCATAAACACTCCACGGACCATGAGGTCCATGAGCAAAAAGCTGATTTACAAAAGGAGGTACGAAGAATTTGAAAACTGGGTGCCCTAGATTCCAATGCCATGGGTCTAATAAAAAAACGGAAACAGTCAAACAAGAATTGATTGATTAGCCATTGTTGCATTACCACACAACTGGATGGAGAAAAAATGTTGAGTGCTCCGAGGGGTGTATCCTCATCAAATGTTTGGCAGCTGATAAACAACGTAGACTGCTCCCAGGTGGATTTAATGGTGAATCCAATTACAGGAAGAGGTATGGGCTGGCCACTTTTCAAGCATATATGGTGCAGGAAAGCAGACTTACGAGCTGTCAGGGGTGTCTGATTCTTCCTGGCCCATGCAATGTTCTGTTGAAGTTGTAAAAGGTTTGATAATCAAATCTAAGAACTCTGGTGTGCCAGGCTTAAACAATCTCACCAACAAAGTTTTGAAATCTAACCCTCTGTACTTTGCAAGGATACTATGTATTTTATTTAAAGCTGTCTTCCTAACTAAAGCAATTCCTCAGTCATGGAGGGTTTCAATTGTTCTTCCAATTTTTAAAAAAGGTTCACGAATGTCTCCTGCTAGTTATCGACCCATTGCCATCGCAGACTCAGAATCCAAAATGTTTGCCTCCTTAGTGTTGGTAGATATACACAATTGGATTGACAACAATCTAATTTTGAGTTACAAACAAATAGGATTTTTTAAAAAAATGCAGCACTGATAGTGGAGGTCTTGTCCTTAGATGTATACAAAGCAAAGCCATGGTAAAGGTAGCAAGATCGACTTTTGTTGCATCGATGGACCTCAGTATAGCCTTCGACTTAGTCGATAGGCCTACTTTATGGAATAAATTAAAATCTTTGGGTATGCCGAAACATCTTTTGGAAATTGTGATTGCTTTGTACATGGACACTAGGTTGGTGATAAGATTGGATTCTGAAGGTGGGTTGTCTTCACAGCTGGAAATCAAGAATGGGCTCTGTCAAGGCTGCATGTTGGCACCTACTATCTTTAACTTATATGTTAGTGGAGCGGAAGCAGCGTCTGCCAACAAGGGTCTGGTGTCTCCTAAATTGAATGGTTTTAGTATATCGTGGCTTGCGTATGCGGACGATTTTCTCTTGCTCGATAATACAAAAGTGGGACTGCAACGCCTTATAAAAGAGTTTGAGCAATTTATAAGTCAACTTCACCTAAAAATAAATGCCACAAAAACAATTATTATTTGTATGTGGAGACCGAACAGAAGGCAGGAGTCCTATACTTGGTTTTGAGAAGGGAAACATATCAAGTCATAAAAAGTCTTAAAAAGTATTTGGGGTATTGTTTTTCAGGTATTGACTCTGCTCCACTGATCAAAAATCAACTTAAGGTAAAAGCGGAAGTGGCATTAAGACAGATGAGACTGTTAGAGAGAACATTTTGAAAATGTTCAATGAAACCGTTACTGGTGTTCTATACAAAGAAAGTGGTACCAAGGCTAATTTATGGATTAGAACTTTTTGCATCTGACTTTATGGAATTTCTGAAGGTTTTGGAAGGAATCCTATGGAGGGGCATTCTGTTCTTTTTGCCTAAATGTATACCAATCGAGATCATACGCTATGAATTTGGTTTTCAGTCTCTCTGCTCATTGGTAATCGGAAAGAGGCTCCTTTTATGGAGAAAGTGTATGATGTCTGGGGATATTAATCGGTGCATGCAGGCAGGAAGTGATTTTGCCTGCCCATTTATGATCAAGTTAAACACGGAGGTTGGAAACACGTTGGAGGAGTTGGGTATTGCAAGGAGTACTCTGTTGAATAAGCCTAACAAGTGTAAACAAATTATACGTGGGAATGATTGGTCAATGACCATGAGTAAAGTGGCATATTCTAAGCTTTACAATCAAACGTATTCATTTTGGAAATTCCTTCCTAATATGGAAAACTACTTGTTGAAATATCCATCTAGGGCCATTAGAAATGCATTTATGAGATTCAGGCTGAATGTTATGCACACCAACCAAATTCTTAATGTTAGAAATCAATCTGTGGACATGAAATTGTGCAGATTTTGCAATCAGGTTGGCGTGGAAGAGACTCTATTTCATATCCTGCTAATTTGCCCGATGCTGTTAAATCAGAGGACCAAGTATTTTTCGGATTGTATCCCCATAAGTGCATGTGCATGTGTTGATCTCGAATACATTTGGTATAAAATGAGGCATGGATACACACCTACTCTGACCATACAAGTGGTTACCTTCTTGAAATCTGTCTGTGAGTTAAGTTAAAACTGATGCCCTGGTGTATGGGGTCTGTGGCCTTTGAAATGGTTGCCTCTAATGGTATGTATGCATTGGAACTAGTGGTAGCGTAATATGTATTCTGAGATAGGTGTTTTAATTATTTTGATCTCTTTGTTTTCTTTTTCTTAGATTTTATGAAAGTACATTTTGTGATGTATTTGTTGTCGAAATAACATTTTATGTTTTTGTATATATGAATTGCTAGTTATGGTCTTAAAGGATATGAATTGTTAAGTATTTTTATGATTAATTTATGATGAATTTGCTGTGATATTAATCGTTCTCTTGTTTTGTAAAGGTTTACAACAAACCATAAACAAATAAATAAAAAATATAGCACCCCTCTGTACAATTTGTATGTCATTATTGTTTTGCGTTACAACTGACCAAATTATCCAGAATACGTAGTATTGGTCTGTAAAATTCAAAACAATTGTAACTGTCCTATGAATCCGAATGTGCCCACCCAAACAGGGTTAACATATGACATGAATAATGATTGAGTCAGTTGTGGCTCAAATTTCTGCTTACCAATTAAAGACTGAAGGTGTATTCCTTTAACTGGTTTGAATATTGCAAATAAATCAGTTTTCTCCAATGTAAGTTTCTTTAATGCAATTAGAATAGAAATTGCATGCATGGGCTATGCAGCAACAGATAGATTTGAATCTTATTTGTGATAATTAAAGCCTGTCCACTGACTTACCAATTTTATGGCGCGCCTGGCAAAAAATATGAAAGATATTTCAGTTGTATTAGTTCTTAACTCAGTCCAATAGGTAGAAAAGTATACATCATGTTGCCTGTGTAAAAATATAATTATGTATGAGAATTGTGACCAATGAAGGTAAAATAAAACACTTATCCCAGACAATATTGTCCAGGTAATGTTAAAATCCATTATTATAGGCTCTAAAAATGAAAGCGTAATAATCGATGCTGGATAAATGGTCATGGGTTAAATCCTGCTGTGGTGCGCTTGCAGTGAAACAGCGCCGCCATAAAGCATAATGTAAATAGTGTTAACATGCGTGTGACGTGAAGCGCACCATTGGCTGATGCCCGACAAGTCACATGCACGAGTGAGCAGATGCGGTAGGGTTCTCAAGTCCGCATGCGTACCATCGGATCGATGCAATGTTTGTAAACAACCAGCGTCATGGAATATATGGATGCCAGCAATATGTACAATGCCACAAAGGCTGAAAGTGCCAAAATTATATTGAGTGGTGTTAAGCGTTAGCCAGGTATTCTCAGACTAAAGTGTAAAAATGGATTTGAGATTAGAACGTTACTACAAAATCCACAATGCTGATGTTGTGAGTTTTGCAGGATCCCTGACAAGTATCGAGTACTGACAAATGACTATCAATGGCAAGTCGCTATAGGTAAAGAATATAAATACTCCAGGGTAATGTAACCCTGTGAAAATCGTTATCAAGGTTACATGAACTCGTGATTTAAAACCAAGGGTTGAATTAATACAACTTGTGTCTGTGTGTGCATAATCGGATGAGTGTGAGTTTAAATGTGCCAAACAGTGAAATTCCTCAAAGATATGCCAATAATGGCTCAGCTATCTGATTGAACAATAATTGCTGATATGCAAATATGCATTATTATGCGCATGCTAAATCATCTCAAAATGAAGATTTGTCTGAATGGAGTGCAAAATTGAACATAAGGTTACGTGTGTAAATGATGACAGTGCTTGATGAATACATTATTTTCTCTAGCAGCAGTTGACCAATGCCGAGAAAATTGTGGATTCAAAATCAAGACAAATAATTAATTCTTGTGTTGCAAAATATAATATCCTTATGTGATAAGGCAAGTGGACAGAAATCCAGATAATAACAAGTTCCAGATATGAAATACCATGCGCAACGAGTATGAAGCCTCATTGCAATCATCACGACTTGACCATTCTAAGGGTGATTATGCCTTATTAATTGACATCAGAATGCCATGGGCCAGTGCCCATAGGTGTGTGGTCTGAATGTACAGTGGCCATGCTGAGTGGATACCATATTCAACAATAAATGTTACAAATGCAAGAAGTAAGGGGTTTTAACATGTGATTACATTAGATAGGCATGTATATTAGTCAACAAACATGAAAATTATAGTTATAGAGTCGTTCTCTATACTCCATGAATCACAGAAAGATAAGCATTCCTCTCATGGTCGGTATTGAGACCGACCTTTGTACAACGCAAGTAACAAATACATTTGGCTTCCATTTGTCTGAGTTTCAATTGAGCATCACTTCCCCTTTTGCCCCTCTTTGCTCTCATTAACCCTATGAAACGGAGATCTGATTTGTCTGAAAACTGATGTTTCAGTTGCCAGTGTACTGCTAGTGGGACTTTTGGATCCTGACTGTTCAGGCTGGCAAGATGTTCCCTTATTCTACCACGAAGTTGCCTGATCGTGCTACCTATGTATAATTTCTTGCAGACACAGATTATTGCATAGACAACAAAAGTGGTACGGCAATTGATAAAGTCTTTCATAGATATTTTGAGCCCATTCAGATCCATATATTCTGTGCAGTCCACGTATACATATCTGCACCTAGTGCAGGTTCCGCATTTATGAAACCCTTTGGCAGCTTTTAACCATGTGCTGCCTTGCAACTGTTTGTTGATACCTGTATCCAGAAAAGAAGGGCTCAATTTGTCCCTAATGGTCTTCACTGTTTTTAATACAAACTTAGGTTTGTCAGCAAGAAAAGGACGTAGGTCCTTGTCTACAAGTAAGATATTCCAATGTTTTTGGACAAGTTTGTACAGAGAATGTGCATCTCGTGAGTACTTAGTTATGATGTCAATACTACTAAAAGATTTCATTATATTAGCAGTGGGAAGCAACGTAATAGTTCTATCAACTGATCTATATTTGGACATTGTTCTCTTGATATTATCTGGTGCATATCCCCTTTCAAGAAATCTTTTAGCCAGAAGGTCACATTCCTGAACAAAATCTTGATCATTACTGTAATTTCGACGAGCCCTGAAGAATTCCCCACCCGGTATGTTATACATAGTGGATTTGCAATGGCAACTCGTAGCATGTAAAGTTGAGTTGACTTCAGTTGGTTTACGATAAGTCTTGGTGTTGATCTTGCCATCTAATATGTAAATATTCAGATCTAGAAAGTCTATTTGGCTTGCATCACAATGACCTGTAAATGCGATACCAAAATGATTCTTATTGGTGTATGTCACAAATCCCCCGAAATCCTCCTCCGTACCAGACCATATTATCAAGACATCATCTACATAGCGCTTCCATAAAAAGATGTTGTTTGCACATTTCTTGTGGTTAAGAATGTGCAATTCCTCAAGTTGGGCCGTGAACAAATTCGCCAAAAGAGGTGCATACTAGGCACCCATTGCCACCCCCTTAGTCTGCGGATAACATTATTATTGAGAGTAAATCTGAGAAACATTTTCAGCATTTCAATATGCATGTGATGTGTTGCTGAAACATCGCGATAAGTATAATCCACTGCTGATATTGCTAACTCATCGTTGATGCTGGTTTAAAGCGCTATTACATCTAAAGAGGCCAAAAATTAGCCCTTCTGCCAACATATGTCTGATAAAAGCTGTAAAACATGTGTACTGTCCCTAATGTAGGATACCATCTTAAGTACATGGTTTTAAAAGCATAATCCAAATATTTTGAGAATCTCTGTCACCCGTCCAATCCCACTCATAATGGGTCACACTTCTGGAAGGTTGCTAAAGGATTTATGGATCTTTGGTAAAACATATATTGTGGGCATAGTCGGTTCACTGATACACAAACTTCTTTTCATCATCCATGAGATAACCTAAGTTATGCCATTCATTTGTCATTGCCCATAAATCTCGAATGATATTCTTGGTTGGATTCAAATTTACGGTTTTGTAACAATTCAGAGCAGCTAAGTGTTTAATGCCCATAGCTAAATAATCTTGTGTATTAAGTATGACAACGTTGCCTCCTTTGTCTGCTTCCTTAATGACAATGGTGTTATCTTCCTCTAGTTGTTGCAGTGATCTGAGTGCCTCCCCATTCCGGTTAGATGTGCGTCTCTTTCTTAACAGTATGCCTGTCTATGTGCAAAGGAATGTCCTGGATTAGTGCTTGCTGGAATTTCTCAATTACATTGTCATTGCCCAAATAAGGCGTGCATTTAGATTTAGGTTTCAATTCATCTATGATAAGGAGTCTATCTTGTAACCCTAAGTCATTACAAATTGTTGAATGGTCCGGAGAGCTATTCTCCTGTAGAGATAATAGGACCCTTGTGTCCTCAATGTCCCTCATGGTGAGAGTACTTAAGGGGTTGAGAGATGGTTTCGGAATAAATGACTACTTGTGTTACGAAGAATCTTTTTAATTTCAGTGTCCTAACAAATTTAAATGTGTCAATTTTGAAATCAACAAAATTAGTGTCAGAATTGGGCGCATATGAAAGACCTTTATTCAGAACCATCTGCTCTGACTTGGTCAATGTTCTATTCGATAGATTCACCACCAGGTTATAACCGGTAATTTCCCCAGTTGCTTCCTGGTGTTGGATCTTGTCAGAATATCTACTGGACCTGCATCTTCGTCCGAGCTTCCACCACCCCCTCCTGATCCTGATGTGGTGGTAGGTGTTTCGGTACTTTGTATGGTATCAGGTAATATTATCCCCATATATATGGTCGCCGTAAATAATATCGCCGGGAAAAGGTTGCGGCGATATTATATGGGTGACCATATATATGGGGACAGGGGAAAAAAGAAAAAGAAAACAAAAAGTTTGGGGGTTGTGGGAGTGCCCCCCGCATGTTCCATGCAATAATGTCACCACAAAAAACGGCAATTTATCAGCGATATTTTTGCATGGCAAGATTTTTGTGGCGACATTATTACATGGAACCCTTTCTATTAGAGGGCTTTGAAATCTGACTTGCTTTGTAGTTTTCTGTGAACCATTTTGGTACCTTTGAATCTGATCTAAAAAAAAAACGTTTGTTTGCTGGTGCTGCCTTCTGAACCATTAGTGGCTTCCCCTTCAGATTCAGGGTCAGAGCTGCCCGGGATGGTATTGGGTGTACTACCTCGAGATTTGGAGCAGATATCATCATATTCAGTCTGGAAAGTGTAGAGACTATCTCCCAGTCATCCCTAAAATATTTTCTACACTTCCTTAATTTAATTTCGTGTTGGTATGCTCTCAAAACCTAGTACATTTTATCATAGTGTTCTGTTTTGTTGTCTCTGCGTTGGCCATTTCTTTAATTTCTTGTTTCAAAAGCTCTATTTGCTCAGTTACCCTTGCATGTTCCCTATTGGCATGTGCTAGGACAAGTTCCAGCATGACCTACGAGTTTTGATTGAGGTTGTCTTCCCATTTATCAGCTAGATCTTTTTCTTCCTGATGGTCACAGTTTGGGAAAATTAGAATTCTTAAACCGATTTATTTGCAATATTCAAACCAGTTAAAGGAATACACCTTCTCCAATTACAAGTCTTTAATTGGTAAGCAGAATTTTGAGCCACAATGTGACTCAATCATTATTCATGTCATATGTTATCCCGGTTTGGGTGGGCACATTCGGATTCATAGGACAGTTACAATTGTTTTGAATTTTACAGACCAATACTACATATTCTGCATAATTTGGTGAGTTGTAACACAATACAATAATGACATACGAATTGCACACAGGGTGCTATATTCAGTAACTCACTGTTCAGCTCAACACCAATTGGGCACCTTCTCACTATCCTTATAGGTGTCACAACCTGTATTATACAGATCTATCATAACAAATTAATGGTGAAGGGCATGCAAGCAATGAAATGCATGAATTCTAGAGATATTTTTAATATCAACACAAGAATATCCAGTGCCCATGTTTTAAGTGGGTCTATCTCATCGCACTTTTACTCACAAATAACTATTTTCCAAAGTTAGCAAATCATGGATAATTAAGGCCCTGTGTTTTTGTTTTGTTCTATCTACTTCTGTACATCTCTATATATGTGGAATGATCTTGGGTATGTAAACCATTGATTGAATTTGTTTCCGATTGCACAAACCCATTTTATATCCCATGTCACTTTATGATTTTGATTCATACTGTATTTTGATCTTTTGTATTCTGGATATGTATTCATATGTATGGCATACATGCATTTATTTTAATGTTCTTGTTGGCGATACGCATGTTTTGTCAGCCTTGAAGAAGACTCCGATCCAAACACGTGTCAGCTGACATTTTGGCGAATTAAACCTACTTTGCATGCATTCTTTCATTTAATTAATTTTTCAGATATATTAGACCAATTGAAGTTTGCAGGCAGTGCGCAATACGCCAATTCTTAAAACTCATTTTGTAAATCTGGAAGTCAAACTTTCAACAAGTTCCAATTTTGAAGGACAAGGCTCGGTTTCAATGTTCTGTGGCATTGTATGTGTCCTGGGAACAAAATCAAGAGCCATTCCATGAGTTGCATGGCCAACACAGTCAATGTCAGAACTTTCACAAATTCAAAATCCATTTCCTGGTAGATTGACTTGGCCACCCATTGTTTGCTTTCTTTTGTAAAGGCCATGAGGTAACGAAGCATCCCAAAAGTTCCTGCAGTTTTCGCTTGTTCCTTCCCAACATTAGCGTTGTGCACAGGTACAGCTAGTCTTGTTCTGGCCTCCATACTGTCTATGCCAAAATACAACCTTTTGGGCCTGTACTTTAGGCACATATTATGGAACACCTCCAAATCTCCAGTATGACAGAATTCGATGAGTGCCTTCAGGTCTCTTGAAAGCGTTTTATCGTACACAATTTTCTCAAGTGCTTTGTGTGGAGTGGAACATGGCACCAACCACTTCTTCTTGTGTTCCTGCGCCTTCGATAAAGGTCCATGTGCACATTTGTGGAAATGTTGGTTTTCTCTCCACGAGTTTATGTTGGAACATTGGTGCATCAATGAACGCCATTTTTCAAGTAGAATTTCTACAGATCCATCACAAGTTTTGGAGCTCCACCAAAGATGGTTGCTGATAGACTGAGACCACTTTAAAAGGTTTTCCAAACCCTTTTTTTACCATCAGCCGTAATTTTGTTATTGATATATTTGGCAATGTGCAACATCAAATTGATGCTGAATGTGTGGAAACTTCTCTCGCATGGCCTTGGCTATTGAAACGTCTATTTGCATTCCCCTGGATTGCCGATATTCGATGGATTTAATGAAACCATGGTTTCTCCTTGGCCACAGACGATGTACATTCAGAGACCTGCATGATGACCGAACTCACCGTTTTTTTTTACTGTCCATGTGTTGAAAGTGGTAAGTGCAGTACTTAGCGGAAAATCCTGGACTGTCACACTGTCCGTCGCCAGTTAGTCTGACACTTTTGCCAGAGAATGCACTGCCCATTGACATCTGTTCAAGATTCCAGGGATGACTTATAGCAGGAAATAAGAATTCCCTCTGATATTTGGAGTACTGGGCTTTGGCAAGGAACTCAAGTCCCACACATTGTCAAACTGGAAATCTTACTGAAAGTCGAACTGCTGAATAGTAAAGCTGCTGAACAAAGTACATTTCCAGCAGGCACCTTACTGAGCATCGGTTGAGCAGACCATGAAAATGTGTTATGGAGGTGGACACAGCTGGCCTGGATTTTCAGGTTGGTGCTGTGTAATACACAAGAGACATTCACCAATGGCTCCCCACATACACTGCCTCTTCATTTATGATTACATTTAATCATTTGTACAATCTCTAGCAGGCAGCAGTCGAATACAATGTATTTTTGCTCCTTTAATAGCCAATCGTCCTGCAGTACTGTGTTTTGTGACTCAACAGTGGTGGACAATTCCCCCAAAATAGGCGAGTTCTTGAGCAAATTCTTCAGTCAACTGCGTTGAAGCTTCAGCCTCTGTTAGTTCAGGCTGTGATGTTTCAGCATGAATTGGAGAAACAGGTAACACTGAATGTTTGGTGGGTGGAACATTTTTAGAGGCTGTAGATTGTGTCAAAGGGTCTGCAAGCAATTGCAATTCATCTTCATTGTCTTCAGTTTCATCTGGGTGATTTTCAACAGAGTAGAAATGCTCCATGGTAACTTTGTATGGTTCGCAGGTGAGATTTCATTCATTTTCCTGCCAATGGACATATGCTTCACGAGTCTGGATATTGACTGCACCACGCTGTGCCTCAAATAGTAGTTGCTCAATTGTGAAATCTGAATGGAAGTGACATCTTTGGTTTCAATTGTTGTCTGAGTCTTTATACTCCTCTTCCTTCTGGGCCTCTAACAGATTTGTAGAAAAACATACTCAATGTATAGCACATATACATAAGATATGATTTTCCAACCTAAAACATATGACTAAAACATATGCTTAAAACATCTCCAAAACAAACTGTTTTTTTCCTTTACCCTTGGTTTCTTAATTTGCTTCGAAACCGTGGCCTTCTCTTTGCTGATGAAACATCAAGCTGAATAAAATAGAGTTTTTTAATGGTTTAAATAAAGCAATTTTATTTTTGATTCAAACAAACATATGTACAAATCTACAAACAGAACAGACTTGACGGACTTCAAAACATTAAAACATTATAAAAATGTATTCCTGATCCAATGAGATGCTCAATTATATTTCAAATTAGGTTATGTATACCTCGGGTCCATGTGCCTCTTCTAATTGGACATCGTGAGTACATTCCTTGGAGAGAAGTAGCATAAAAAAAGTTAACTGTCAATCGAACTGAAATGTTAAATCTTTCATTGTACAGAGCACTTCCTCACAAAGTAGTTTAAAATGATTGTGAACATTATACTGTAAGGTTTGTTGTTACAGCACAAACAGAACATTTGTATAAACATACCCTTGATAACTTTATACCGTGATTTGGTCATAATATCATAATATTGGCAGGTTTGATTAGTTACTTCAATATGCCACTAGTAGTAGTGAAAACTGCTGGTGAATATATTTTTTTAAATGCACAATTTGCATCACCTTTTCATCAAAATACTCCCCTTTGGGTAATATTCAAACAGTGTCCCAAAAGGAATAAATAGCGACTTCGAACTGTGGGGCACGTTTTCATTGGTGCCCCAGATAATCTTATGGCTCAGTACGACCCTGTTCAAAGGTGTCAACTGCCATTGATACTAGGGAGGAGAATGGATGGGGACGAGGTGAGCGCAAAAGGCCCAGAGCACTGCTCAACAGACAAAAACATATGCTGATTGTAGGGATAGGGTCTTGAAGAGGGGAGTCTGGAGTCTTGAAGAGGGGAGTCTGGAGACACTGTCTGACCAGAGCTAACATTTTTGTGGAAACGCTCTGGGTCAGAATAGACTATGCTCCCACCAGGATGTGATCATGTTTTTAAATGGTAGTTTGCTTCTTGTTTCTTCGGTCCAATTTCCTGTCCTACCCACAAAGGAATGTCCCACGATACATGCAGATTTGTAGGGTTTCTCTTATCTGTTAATAGATATTGCTTATGTTAGCTCTGGTCTTATATATCTTGTGAAACTATGTGATATCCAACCTGCGACTATCCTCAAAGAATGCATCCCATATTCTGTGATATCCGTTGTCCACATGGCCAGGCAAGATCCAGTGTCTCCAGACTCCCCTCTTCAAGACCCCAGACTTCCCTCTTCAAGACCCTGTCCCTGCAATCAACATATGTTTTTGTCCGTTGAGCAGTGTTCCCGGGCCTTTTGCGCATACCTCGTCCCGATCCCTCCTCCTCCCTAGTATCAATGGCAGTTGGCACCTTTGAATAGGGTCGTATTGGACCATAGATTTGTCTCGGGCACTGTTTGAATATTACCCAAAGGGGAGTATTTTGATGAAAAGGTGATGTAAATTTTGCATTGTAAAAAATATATATTCACAAACAGTGTTCACTACTATTAGCCGCATATTGAAGTAACTCATCAAACCTGCCCACATTGCCCAGAAAAATTCACCTCTTTGATAAAAACAAATGGCCCACACAAGCATTTTGCATTTGTGGTTCAACCCTGGCCCTATTGCCCTATAGGCAGTATGAGCAGGCTTATGCCTGTGCGCTCGCTAGGTGTAACGCTCACCTGGTATCCACGGGGACGTCACTCAGCCTATTCTGACCTCTTACGACCTCAAACCCTTCCCTGGAGTCTACTCGTCTGGAGACTGGGCCTGAAACACAGGATTGGTAGAGTTTAACTCCCTATTGTCTCTGTGTGCTTGTACCCCTTCTTCCCCGGGGTCCAACCCTTCCCTTTGATCCACAGCTCACCTTGTTTTCTTGGAAAGTGTGCTCTCCGTCCTGCTTTCAGCGCAGGGGCGTGTTGATTGATGCAGGCTCGTTCTGCCTAGTTACTTCACTGGCAAGAGTCCGACAGGTAAGTATAATGAGTCTTTTGAACAGTTCTCTAACTTCGTTCCTTTCCTTCCTTAGATGATGGCCGGCGACCGGGGATGGCGACGCGCTGCTGAGATGAGCAGCGCTGAAGGTGAGTGAGAGCGCGATGCACGATGTGACCCTTTCGTATTTGTATTGAACTGAGTTCTTTTTCTGTGTCTTTTAGGTGCTGCGATGTTTTCAGCATGGATGCGGGTTATGAAGAAGAAATGCGGTGAGTAAGCGTGGTTTGCGGCGCCTCTAAATATTTCCACGCTAACCTGGAGTGTCTTTTCCCTCTTGCACATGGATGTGAAGTTCCGGAGACAGAGTTCCCCCAGAGCGACTGGGATTCAGGTAAGCGTTTGAAGCTCGTACAGTCTTTAAAAATAAGCGAAGATTTGCTAAATGCTTACTAATGCCTTTATTCTGTTCTTTTCCCTTAGGAAGCGGCGTGCCCGGATGGGAATGACACCGCCGAAGATACCTGCAGAACAGAAGAATGATGAATGATGGGCAGAGGCGCCGCAAGGTAAGGCTGTTCCTAACGGTGTTCTTGTTCTTGCAGGAGCTGAGCTCAGAAGATAAATGCAGGCCTACTGGAGACCGATCCGAACACGGTGAGTGTCACGCTGCAGGTGCAGAAAACACAAAGCATGTTTCTCAGCCTGGGCATGGCTTAAATAGTCTCTGGATATCCCAGGTGTCTCTGGGCTGAACCACTCCCAAAAGACTAAACTGCACATGCAGTTCTGGGAACCGAAATATGTGGGGGCATCCATCTTGTCCCCATCAATGCACTACAAGTCCAATCCCCAATGTTATCCTATGGGAGTGAGTGAGTCTGGTCCCACAAGTGTCAAGACTGACTCCAAGTGGGTCTTTGGAGGGATGTTGAGCCCCTTCAGGGCCATGAAGGTGATCGTGGCCTGGCTCCAGCCTGACATCTTGGAGGGCTGGGGACATGAGGGGCAGGAATCATGACAGCACCCCCCCCCCCAAAGCCCCTCTCAAGGTGGCTCTTGTATTTGTATTTGTTTATTTATAAAGCGCCTTACGCCAAAGCGCTGTACATGGAACAATACATAAAACATGAACGATATAACAGTGAAGCAATTACAATATGAATCGATCAAGCAATACAACAGTGTGAAGAGCAATTAACTGAGTGGGATAGGGAGGACGGGGAGAGGGACAGGGTAGGGGGGAGTGGAAGAAGAGGGGAGGAGGAGGAAGGGGGAGGGTGGAGTAGGGAAGGTAAGAGAAGGGAGGGGGGAAGTTGGGGATAAGAGTAGGAAAGGGGGGTTGAAGGGGGAGGGATTTCAAGGCGGGTAATGGAGAAGGAGAGATTTAAGGGAAGTGCGGAATGAGGTGAAGGTGGGGGAAGAACGGATATCAAGAGGAAGATTCCAATGTAGGGGTGCTAAGAGTTGGAAGGAGCGAAAACAGGACGAGGCACAGGGGTTGGGGTGAAGTGAGGAGGTAATGGTCAGCGGAACGAAGGGAACGGGAGGGGGAGTAGAAGGAGAGAAGGGAGGAGAGATAAGGGGGGCAATACCATGGAGGGATTTGAAGACAAGGCATAGGAATTGGAATTTAAGTTGTGAGTGAAAGGGAAGCCAGCCAAGGTAGGAGAGAGAGGTAGAGATGGAGTCACGGGGTGAGGAGACAGAGGGTGCGAACAGCAGAGTGGTAGATGGATTTAAGAGGGGCAAGGTGAGAAGTAGGAAGTCCAAAGAGTAAGGAAGAGCAGTAGAAAAGGTGGGAGAAGATAAGGGAGGAGATTAAGAGTTTAGTGGCGTGGAAAGTGAGAGAGGGACGGATTTTGCAAATGTTGAAGAGGTGGAAGCGACAGGTGCGAGAAGTGAGGGAGATGTGCTGGGAGAAGGAGAGGGAGGAGTCGAAGAGGACACCTAAGTTACGAGCTTGAAGAGAGATAGGAAGGTTGGAGGGAGGGAAGTGAATGAAAGGAGGAGGAGAGGGAGGGGGAAGAGAGTTAGAGGGAAAGAATAGCACTTCTGTCTTGTCTGTATTGAGAGAGAGAAAGCGGGAAGACATCCAGTTCTTTTCTGTCTGGTCCTGGTTTGTTTGGATGGTTTTGATGAATTCGTCTAAGCAAGCGAGGTGCATAGATGTACTCGCAAGGCTCCCATGCCCTGTCTTGTGGACCATACCCCTTCCAGTCTACTAAGTAGTATAATTTGGATCTGACGTACTTTGAATCCAGGATGTCCTTGACTTCGAATTCTGGCTCCCCGGCGACTGCTAGTGGCTGCAGTGGCGTTGCTACCCGGGTCCCAGGTTGAACAGGTTTAAGGAGAGACACGTGGAACACAGGATGAATCTGCATGTTTGACGGCAAAGCTAGTCTGACCGCCACAGGATTTATCACGGAGGTGACAGTGAATGGACCCAGGTATCTTGGATGGAAAGTTCGGGTTCGTTTAATGGACACGTGTTTAGACGCCAGCCAGACTTTGTCTCCCACTTGGTAGTTGGGGGCCTTTGCTCGGTGTTGATCAGCAAACTTCTTTTGGCGATTCTTAGCTTGAAGTAGGTGTTCAGCTGCCCTTTTAAAGGTTTGAGAAATGGTTGTGTGGAAGGTTTTGACTGCTGGCATTTACAGGGTTGTAGGAACGTCCAACTCTGAAGTACGTGGGTGCCTGCCATACATGGTATAAAAGGGTGTCTGCCCAGTGCTGGTGTGTAGGGAATTATTTTAAGCATATTCAGCTATCCACAATAGGTCGAACCAGCTTCCTTCAGCTTGGTGTAACATGCAACGCAGATACTGCTCGAGCGTCTGATTTGTCCTCTCAGTTTGACCATCCGTTTGGGGATGGTGACTGGTGGATAGCCGGATGCCGATCTGGAACATAGAGCAGCATTTTCTCCAGAAGTTAGATACGAATTGAGTACCTCGGTCTGAGACTAAAACTGAAGGAAACCCATGTAGCTGTACGATGCCTTCAAGAAATACCTTTGCCAGGGTGGAAGAATTTGGGAGCCCTTTAAGAGGAATGAAATGTGCATTTTTGGAAATAGGTCCACGACCACAAGAATAGTGTTAAACCCTTGACTTGGAGGTAAGTCAGTAATAAAATCGAGGGACAACATGTGCCAAGGTGCTGGTGGGATTTCCAATGGTTGCAATAGCCCAGCCGGTTTCTGCTTGGATGACTTGTTTGAGCACACACTCCACAAGATAGGATGAATTGGATAATGTCTTTACGCCACGTGGGCCACCAATAATTTCGTTTTACCTTGGCTAGGGTTTTAGCGATTCCGGGTGGCCCTCGATCAAGGAATCATGATAACCGGACATGACTTGTTCTCGTAGTTCTTGGTTTGGTAAGAATAAACGATTCCTGAAGTAGGGCAACTGATCTTTTATCATGTAATGTTCTCCTTGTGCACTCCACGCTTGTAATTGCTCCGGACTCATCAGGTTTTGGATTTCTTCATGTAATTCTTTGAGTTATGGTTGCTGTGATTCCTAGGAGCTTGTCACTCAGGATGATTGCTATTGGGTCAGGGGTCTGATACCCTTGCTCTTCCACCCCCATACGGGAAAAGGCATTGGCCTTCCTGTTTTTCACCCCTGGTCGAAATGTAATCACGTAGTCATATTCAGCAAAAAAAAGAGCCCAACATAGTTGTCGTGAGGATTGGGCCTTTGCAGTTTTTAGGTACTGGAGGTTCCGGTGGTCAGTTATTACAGTGATTGTGTGTCTGGCGCCCAAGTGGTAGTGCCGCCATGCCTTCAAGGCTGACGTAATGGCCAGGAGTTCTTTGTCTGTGATAGCATAATTGAGTTCAGGTAGTGTGAATTTACGCGACCAGAAGGCAACAGGGTGTAACTGGCCCATTTTGGGGTCCTTTTGTGAGAGGACAGCTCCCATAGCCATGCTTGAGGCGTCCATTTCCACCACGTATGGGAGATCAGGGCGAGGGTGGCGTAAGATTGGGGCAGATGTGAATCTTGCTTTGAGTTCCTGGAAAGCTTTCTCGGCTTCTGTTGTCCTCTGGAACTTTTTGTTGCTTTTCCTTAGCAATGACGTGATGGGATGCACGATTTGCGAAAATCCTTTGATGAACCGGTGGTAGAAGTTTGCAAAACCCAGCATACTTTGAACCCCCTTGAATGAATGTGGGGATGGCCAGTTCAGGATAGCATCTACCTTGTGTACATCCATTCGGGTTCCATTCGTGCTGAGAATAAAGCCCAGGAATTCCACCTCGGAGACGTGGAATGAGCACTTTTTGAGCTTGGCGTAGAGCTGGTGTTGACGGAGTTTCTCCAATACGGATCGGACGTGTTTAACGTGGTCCTGCTTTGATGCGGAATGTACTAGAATATCGTCTATGTACACTAGCGCACAGACCTCAATTCCCGTAGGACATCGTTCATGAAGTATTGAAATGCTGCAGGCGCGTTGCCAAGGCCAAAGGGCATTACTTGATATTCGTACAAGCCGTATTTAGTGCGAAAAGCGGTTTTCCATTCGTCTCCCTGTTTTACGCAACAAGGTGATATGCCCCCCTCAGGTCTAGTTTTGTGTAGATTTGGGCATCTTTGACTGATCAAGCAATTCAGGGATCAGTGGCAGGGGGTAGCAGTTTTTTACGGTAATCTGGTTCAGTGCGCGATAGTCGATGCACGTTCTCAAGTCCCTCTTATTTTTCGGTACGAAGAATAGAGGACTGGCTGCTGGAGACTTCGAGGGACGGATGAACCCGTTGGCCAGGTATTGGTCAAGATAGGCCTTCAGGTGCTGGTTTTCTCGTTCCGTGAGTGCGTAAATTCACCCACAAGGGATTTGTGCGCCGATTATCAGGTCGATTTGGCAATCGTATGGTCTATGCGGTGGCAGGGTATTAGCCTGTTCTTTCTGAAAGACATCTTGAAAGTCCTGGTATTCACTTGGTAGGGTGCCGATTGCCACAGTCGCAAGCATGGAGGTTCTGGTGTCTATTGGTTGTTTCTCTTGGCGATAACATCTGTGGGCGCAAGTCTCGGGAAAGGCCAATTCTTTTGCTCGCCAATCGATTTGAGGATTGTGAGCTACCAACCATGGGATTCCCAAAATCAACCCGAACTGTGGTGCCTTAATGAGGTCGAAAATGATAGATTCTTGGTGTCCAACCTGGCACAGAAGGGTTAAAGCTGCAGTGCATTGGGATACTGGACCAGAAGCTATTTCCGTGCCGTCGACAGTGGTAACAGTGTCGGTGGTTGATTTAGGGCGTAACGGAAGCCCCATCTTTGCCGCAAGATCCTGGTTGATGTAATTCCCAACGGCTCCACTGTCAATGTACGCACTTACAGCGTGCATCCGAGATGGTTGTTGGTGATTGATCAAGACCACAGTTAGTGCAAAATGGGAAGTCTGTAGTTCACTTTCTTCGCTCGACAAGTGGACCCCTACACTTGCCGGGCTGGGGAGTTTTCCGATTCCTTGATGGTATCTTCTTTGTCCGTGGCCCATACCGTCCTCCTTGGTGGCTTCACAGGGCACTCTTTAAGGAAATGACCTGACCTTCCACAGTACAGACATAATGCTGCTGTCTCCTTTTATCCCTTTCCGCTTTAGTCAAGGGGGATCTGACCCCCCCGATTTGCATTGCTTCCCCTGAACCTTCCGTTGTGCGGGCAATATTGTCCTTATAGGGTGAGGGTCCGGTCTGGTTCGATCTGCTCTTCTGTCCTGCAACCCATGATCCAGTTGAACAACAAGGTCAATGAATTCTGAGCAGTCTTTCGGGGGGTTCACTACTTGTGCGAGAACATCCTTGAGCTCCCCCCGCAACCCCTGATGAAATAACGTGGTTCTCTTCTCCACTGGCTATTCTGCTTCAACTACGAGTCTATTGAACGTGGCTATGTATGTTAATAGGTCTTGATTCCCTTGGCGTAGGGACAGAAGTTCGTTGTCTAATGCTTGCCCATGAGTACGACGGGCGAACAGCTTTTCCATCTCCTGCTGAAAGCCCCTGAAGTCATGCAGCAAAGGATCGATTTGGGCAACAAAGGGTACAGACCAGTCCCAGGCGCTACCACTCAGGTAGGATAGCACAAAAGCGACCCATGATTGGTCATTCGGAAAGGCCCCTGGTCTACAAAGGAAGTGCAGGCGGTACTGGGTCATGAACGTTGCAAACCTCTTGGGATCCCCGTAAATCTTTCAGGCGTGGCTAAGGGAACTGCCCCAGGAAGGGTTATCTGAACGGGATTGGCTGATGGTGCTGACATCGAGTGCACGCTTCCCGGCAATGGTGCATGCCCTGCTTGTGACTGGAGAAGCAGCCGGCTTAAATCATCAGTGCGTTCTTTGGCTACTATCAGCTCTCTCCTCAGGGAGTTGGTCTCCTGCCTGGCTGCATGCACTTCGGAATGTAGCTGCCCCAACATGTGGGCTAACTGGTCGGTTTCTGACGTTTCCATGACGCCCAGGTGGATTTTGATGTGAGGCTTTGTGTTCTATAACGCTCACCTGGTATCCACGGGGATGTCACTTAGCCTGTTCTGACCTCTTACGACCTCAAACCCTTCCCTGGAGTCTACTCGACTGGAGACTGGCCCTGAAACACAGGATTGGTAGAGTTTAACGCCCTATTGTCTCTGTGTGCTTGAACCCCTTCTTCCCGGGGTCCAACCCTTCCCTTTGATCCACAGCTCGCCTTGTTTTCTTGGAAAGTGTGCTCTCCATCCTGCTTTCAGCGCAGGGGCGCGTTGATTAATGCAGGCTTGTTGCTGCCTAGTTACTTCACTGGCAAGAGTCCAACAGATAAGTAGAATGAGTCTTTTGACCAGTTCTCTAACTTTGTTCCTTTCCTTCCTTAGATGATGGCCGGCGTCCGGGAATTGCGATGTGCTGCTGAGATGAGTAGCGCTGAAGGTGAGTGAGAGTGTGATGCGCCCCTTTCATATTTGTATTGAACGGAGTTCTTTTTCTGTGTCTTTTAGCTCCCGCGACATTTTCAGCGTGGATGCCGGTTATGAAGAAGAAATGCAGTGAGTAAGCGTGGTATGCGGCGCCTCTAGATGTTTCCATGCTAACCTGGAGTGTCTTTTCCCTCTTGCAGATGGATGAGAAGTTCCGGAAACAGAGTTCCCCCAGAGCGGCTGGGATTCAGGTAAGCGTTTGAAGCTCGTACAGTCTTTAAAAGTAAGCGAAGGTTTGCTAAATGCTTACTAATGCCTTTTTTCTGTTTTTTTCCCTTTTCCTTATGAAGCGGCGTGCCGGGATGGGAATGACACCGCCGAAGATGCCCGCAGAACAGAAGAAGCAATGAATGATGGGCAGAAGCACCGCAAGGTAAGGCTGTTCCTAACGGTGTTATTGTTCTTGCAGGAGCTGAGCGCAGAAGAAAGATGCAGGCCTACTGGAGACCGATCCGAACACGGTGAGTGTCACGCTGCAGGTGCAGAAAACACAAAGCATGTTTCTCAGCCTGGGCGTGGCTTAAATAGTCTCTGGATATCCCAGGTGTCTCTAGGCTGAACCACACCCAAAAGACTAGACTGCACATGCAGTTCTGGAAACCGAAATATGTGGGGGCACCCATCTTGTCCCCATCAAAGCACTACAAGTCCAATCCCCAATGTTATCCTATGGGAGTGAGTGAGTCTGGTGCCACAAGCGCCAAGTCTGACTCCAAGTAGGTCATTGGAGGGATGGAGAGCCCCTTGAGGGCCATGTAGGTGATTGAGGCCTGGCTCCAGCCTGACATCTTGGAGGGCTGGGGACATGAGGGGCAGGAATCATGACACTAGGGGGCTGGGTGGGTGGGTATGGCAGATGTGAAACATTGGCATCAAGGCTGAGTGGGTGTCAATGAACATGTCACACATTCACATACACACCCACTTTTCTAAGCCTTTATAAACACCTTGATATTTACCAGGAGAAAATCCACAAGGTATATCGTCAACAAGCAACCGGTTCCTCGGATACCTGTTCAACAGCTACTTGTTCCCCGGCTTGCTGAATCAGCACATTTATTCATCCGAGTAAGGTTAGGTAACCTATTTGGTTCTGTATGTTCATAGCGCGATGCTTGGAAAGTTGCTATCGATTTCCACCTAATCTACACAGTATTCTAATTTTCATTTATCTAAAAAACTTCTCCATTATCTAATGTTTGATGCATTTTGATCTCGTTAAATAGCACATTGCACATTGCATCACTGTGCATTGTAACAGAATGGAATGTTTTGTGGTCCATGTTTGAAAGCATGTTTTCTTTTGGTGCTTGAAAGTTCAATAAATGGACGATTAATATGTTACAATTTGCGGTATGACAATCAATTCTGTAAGAAAGTGATTGCTGTGGTAATTCGACTAGGTTATATAGGTTTTATTTATTATTGAAAACAAACTGTACAGACAAAGCTGTGTAATACTTGCTTTATTCACATTCATAAATCATTATTTCTGATAATTATTTTTTATACAGATCTTACAGACTTTTTAAGAATGCCTTCATGTATCGTTATCGGTTGCCCTTCTGTGAGCCATGTTAAAACTGTAGGCACAGTCCTGCATACATTCCCAAAGGATATTGGTTTAATAAGAAGATGGATTACAAATTGCGGTTTTCCAGTGGACGAGACTGAAAGTAGAGGCCAGGCTGTCTTGGGAGATGTGAGGGCCTTTCGATTTCGCGTCTGAAGCCTACACTTTACCGACGATATGTACGAACAATCAAAGTACACACAAAAGCGTTGACAAATAATTCTTTGTAAATTGCTTCCAATTGCAATTCCGACTCAATTTCGGCACACGATGGCTCAGGGGAGTAGTGGATGGTGAATGTGTTATATTTGTTGGTATGTACGACAGTGATCTGTATAAATAGGTCTTCTCAATCTCGATTAATTTAAAACAGTGCATTGAAAAGGTAAATTCATGAACGGTTTCGATTTTTCGGTGTTTATTTCCATCAATGTTGTATTACTCAAGTTTCCCTAGTTACCAGAAGAACCCAAATTTTAAAATTTTTCACTTTAGACTACTTTTACTATCCCCGCTTTCGGGAGACGCTAATAAATCAGTGAAATGTGACCCTTAGTAAAAACTTGCATAGCGTCCTATAAAAGTTGCCTAATGTTTTCGAAATGTGTTGGTTGACATGTCTTTCTTTACATAGCGCTCACTGATGGAAGCACAGACCCTCACCAGCGACAAAACCACTACTGACACGTCTAGTAGCCCAATGTTGAGCCCTACCGACATTCACAAAGTGATATTTTAGAGCGTTGGATGTGGCCACATTTCTAATACTAATGTACCTTTTCCATTGTACTCTTTTCTGACATTGTACTGAAAATGAAGGAGCAAGATTCTTCATCAATTACTTTTCCGGAGTCAACATCAACCTCAGTCGCCTATCAAGTAATTATATTGTACTAATCCTTCAGATGCGAATGAACGATAAATGCATGTGTATAGTATTTGTTATTTACATAAAGTGGCATGTATGGGTGTCTCTCAGTATGTACCATTGTCTGCATCTCATGTTTTGAGTTTCATTTTGCTTTTTCATCCCTATTAAAACAGGTACTATGTTACAGGGGGATGCTGGAACTCCGACTGCAGTCACTTCCTCCTTTGCAACTGGTCCAGAGCATGAGGTATGTGTCCTTTGTTTCCTTGCTAGAATGAAAGTAAATCCTACAAAGGATATACTTTTAGACTGAAATGCATACAACCTTGCACTGTTTCAAACTTTTCTGATTTTGGTTTCAACATAACACTTCCTCCCTAATGCAGAATAAATTCAAAAGTAATCATTACAAAGCCAACTACTTTTGAAGGGAACATTATAATCACTATGTTTTGCAGGGTGATCTCAGATCAAGTCCATGTGTCATCTCGGAGGGTTATCAGGTGAAATCTGAAATGCATATCATGACCAAATCAAGGGTATGGTCATACGAATGCTCTGTTTGTGTTGCAACAACAAACCTTATAGTATAATGTTCGCAATCATTTTAAACTACTTTGTGAGGCAGTGCTCTGTGTGATACAAGATTTTACATTTAAGTTTGATTGAGATTTAACCTTTTTTTTTATGTTTCTTCTCTCCAAGGAATGTACTCAAGATGTCCAATTAGAAGAGGCACATGGACCAGAGGTATACATAGCCTAATATGAAATACAATTGAGCACAGTACTGCAGGACGATTGGCTATTAAAGGAGCGAAAATATATTGCATTTGACTGCTGCCCGCTAGAGATTTTACAAATGATTAAATGTGATCATAAATTAGGAGGGAGCGTATGCGGGGAGCCATTGGTGAATTTCTCTTGTGTATTACAAGGCAGCAACCTGAATATCCAGGCCAGCTGTGTCCACCTCCATAACACATTTTCATGGTCTGCTCAACCGGATCTCGACTAAGTGCCTGCTGGCAATGTACTTTGTTCAGCAACTTTACTGTTCAGCAGTTCGACTTTCAGTAAGATTTCCAGTTTCTGTCAATTTGTGGGACTTGAGTTCGTTGCTAAAACTCAGTACTACAAATATCAAAGGGAATTCTTATTCCCCGCTATTAGTCATGCCTGGAAACTCAAACAGATGTCAATGGGCAGTGCATTGTCTGGCAAAAGGGTCAGGCTAGCAGGCGACCGACAGTGTGACAGTTCAGGACTTTCCACTAAGTACTTCAATTACCACTTTCAAGACATGGAAAGTAAATTGTGAGTTCAGTCATTGTGCAGGTGTCTGAATGTACATCGTCTTTGGCCATGGAGAAACATGGTTTCATTAAATCCATCAAACATCTGCAATCCAGGGGAATGCAAACAGACCTGATAGCCACTGACAGGCACGTTTCAATAGCCAAGGCCATCCAAGAGCAGTTTCCACACATTCAGCATCAATTTGATGTATGGCACATTGCCAAATCAATGAATCTAATGCTTACCTGCACTCTGCAAGAGCACCTGGACCCTCTGGCGAATAAGGATGATGTGGTAGTGACTGGATATGGGCCTGCTGCTGGATTCCTTCCTAGGAGAAGAAGATGTTTGTAACCTATGTGTTACCTTGATACATGCACTTCCGAATCCCTCACAAAGGCCCTTTGCACGCCTACCCTGGGCTCTTCCTGTGGAGGCTGGACTCACCTGTGTGATTGCACAATGGCGCTCTCCTTCCTGCTCTCTATGTGTCGCAGGGGCGCCAAGTTCTGCTCTTCTCTTCTATGGTCTATATGAGCTGCTTTCTCTCTTCTTTCTGCAGTCTTTGTGTGCTGCTTTCTTTCTCTGTTAGTGCTTGGTATGCAGTCTTTGTGTGCTGCTTTCTTTCCTCGTTAGTGCTTGGTTGCTTCTACTGTTTTTGTGTACTGCTTTCTTCCTTTGTAGTACTTGCTTGCTTCCTTTCTGCTAAGTGTGAGTCCTTGTGCCAGTTACCTCACTGGTAGCTAGTTCAGACCTGCTGCAGCTTTAAGGCTCTATGGAACTGTTTGCAGTGGTGAGCGCACCAGCTGTCGTATGCGGTGTGTGCGTCTGAAGCAGTACGGCTGCCCTGTGCGCTGCAGCTGCTATTGCACTACTTTCTTGATTCTTCGTTTGGGTCCAACCTTTACTCTTTTCCCTTGCAGGGGCCGGCCGGAGCTGAAGACTGGAACTGCGGTGGGTGAGGTCCGTATGGGAGTGGGAAAGGAGAGGAGGAGGAACGCTCCGGGATCCGACGTGGAACTAAAACGTGCGCAAGCAAAACTCAGTTGGTACGTATGCAGTATTCAAGCTTCTGTCCTAGAATGTCTTGCTGCGTTTTAAACTAATGTCTCCTTTCTCTTAGCAGGGTCGGAGCAGGAGCCCGCGGTAAGGGTTATGCTTCTGCGGTGAACAGGACAATGCAAACCATGAACATTCGCATGGGTGCGGTTTTAATAAGCATCCGCCCATGTGCACTAGCCTGTAAAAACTGCAAAAGGCTCAATGACTAGGTTGTCGGCCATCTTGGGGGAAATTCTGGATTCTTTTTGGGCGGCCATCTTGGAAAGTACCTCTGTGTAAAGTAGTGAGCCAGAGACAAGATGGTAAGTTACCCAATAGTAACTATTTCTTACAGCTCACCAGAGGTTAAACGGTTGTGCACCCGGACTTCTCTTTATCCAATTAACTTCACTTAGCGTTCATAGGAACAAAAACCAAATATAAAGGGTCTTCCAGGTTGCCCAAAAGACAAAACTCAAGGATTGCAATATTGCTTGTCCACAAATGAATGCAGTTCAAAATACGGAGAACCCAGGAATGGCAGCCTTTCTTTGTTCAAAACAGCAATATTCAGCCCCGAGCGTTTACTCAACACTTCGATATGGTTCAGAGCCTTTCTGTTCAAGCTCTGCGGCCGGTGCTCGGAGCCAGTCGTTCCACACTGGCCTTGGCTGTACTTCATCAAATAATCAAAATATCCTTTTTCCGCCGTTGGGACTCAGGCCTCTTCATCTGCTGTGCAGTCGGATTTGACTACATGTCCGGTACGGTACACTCCGGTGAGTTTTCCTTTCCTCTCCAATACGCCCACCGATATGGGGTACTGTCCTCGTACCATTCCGAGTCCACTCTGTCAGCCTCCTTCCACTCCTGCAAAACGAGAGACAAGTTGAGCTGTTTTCTGATGCTTTTAACCCCTGTGAGTCTCCTCCCCAGTAATTAGCGTTAGGTATTCCCAGCCCTGGCCTCCTTACACCTGAGGCAACTTCACGGAGTTAGCTTTGCATTTAACCCCCGCCTGCCCGGAGCCCCCATTATATGGAAACGTGGGTTTTCGTCTTCCTTGTCTGATTTCTATTCCCATTTTCTGGCTTTTGTTTTGATTATATATCCGTAGGGGCATTCTGGGATATGTAGTTTGTGTCTTTTCTCTTGTGTCTCTTATATTTGTATTGTCCGGTGTGATAGTTGATTGGTGGGGCCTTCTGGGACATGTAGTTTGGGCTTTTACTTGTTCCCGCGTGTCTCTTAAACTTGTCATTATATGGTCTGGTGTGATCATAGACTCATCATAGACTCATCCCCCTCCCTCTTGTTTTGTTCCGTATTGGCCGCTATTGGTTCCTCATTACACTCTGGCACAATAAATATTTTTGGCCGTATGGAGCGCCAAACTCGCCAAACTCGCCATAAGGAAGTCCAGCCTCCACTGTCCCCAGTTTTCCTGACTCCTGACATGGTGTGTGAGTGGATGTGTGAGTGGGATCTGCTGATGGTCATGACAATTAATAACAAAATTACAGGTTCGGAAAACCTTTTAAAGTGATCTCAGTCTATCAACAACCATCTTTGGTGGAGCTCCAAAACTTATGATGGATCTGTAGAAATTCTACTTGAAAAATGGCATTCATTGATGCAGCATTGTTCCAACATACACTCATGGAAAGAAAACCAACATTTTCATAAATGTGCACATGGACCTTTATCGAAGGAGCAGGAACACAAGAAGAAGTTGTTGGTGCCATGTTCCCCTCCACACAAAGCACATGAGAAGATTGTGTACGATAAAACGCTTTCAAGAGACCTAAAGGGACTCACCGAATTCTGTTATACTGGAGATGTGGAAGAGATCCATAATATGTGCCTAAAGTACAGGCCCAAAAGGTTGCATTTCGGCATAGACGGTATGAAGGCCAGAACAAGACTAGCTGTACTTGCGCACAATGAGAACTTTTGGAGGGCACAAGAGAAAACTGCAGAAACTTTCAGGATGCTTTGTTACCTCATGTCCTTTACAAAACTAAGCAAACAATGGGTGGCCAAGCCAACCTACCAGAAAATTGATTTTAAATTTGTGAAAGATCTGACATTGACTGTGTTGGCCATGCATACTCATGGAAGGGCTCCTGATTTTGTTCCCAGGACACATACAATGCCACAGAACATTGCTAACGAGCCTTGTCCTACAAAATTGGAACTTGTTGAAAGGTTGACTTCCAGATTTAAATGGTTTGTAGCGGTTTTCAAAATCTGCTCATAATAAAATTTTCAATATGTTCCCCAATGTTTGGACATTGTACAGAAACAATCTAATGGTATTGCAATTGCAATGCTAAATAATGTATTAAAAAGTACTTATTTACACCGATATAAATCGGGTTTATGATGCATTAATGTATATCTTTTACCTTTCCTTCATTTATATTTCACATCCTCTGTCTAGAAGACACGTGGCTGGTGTTGTTTTTGGTACTCTTGTCCTGAGACCACACAATATCCTACTTTCCTTCCCTAAATAGTACCCTCATACAGTTGTACGCTCTTCTAATTCCAACTCCATGACAGTCAAAAACATCTCCAATCTGAGAGTGCGTGGCAGGTCTCTCTCCCCCGCAGGTACCTGCCTTCCTAAAAGGATCCATGCCACTGTCAGACTTCTGGAGCACCCTCTACAGTTCTGCAAACTGGTAAAAACAGTAGCCTTCTACACCGCTATCCCTTCACCGCAAATGACAACTGCCGCAGTTGCAGCTGGTATGATCCTCATGATTCCCAGAGGTTCCCTGGCCCATTCTCCGAGTCAATACTACTCAAACATACTAGCGCCTCGACTAAAATGGGCAAAGTTTGGTCCGGACTGTGCCAAGGGTTGGTGAGTACTTGCATCACTTGCCTGGCACAACCGATCATTTTTACGCACAAATATCCCATAAAAGGTATTCGATCTTGGCTGGGTTAGTCTGCGCTCCCTAGCTATGCTCACCTTTTGAAAACTGTTCTGCCGCCAAGGGCACATGCTACTTTAATATTGGGAACCAATTCTTAACCGCCTCAAGCCCCTTCCTGACTTGCTACAGCCTTCCCAAGAAGACCCGCTTTTTTCTTCACCTGCGCGATCGTGCGCTTTTACAAACAACTGTACTGTTGAGTACAAGGCTCCCCACTTCTTAGGGCACAACTCTGAAGAATTGTCTAATGCTCCTAGCGTGTTTACCAACCCTTCTCTTTACAGGTTGTGGCTGCGTTTTCCTCATGTGCCGCATTAGGAAACGTATTGTGTATATATACGGTATAGTAGAGTATTGTGTGCGGTAACTTTTCCCGTATGACTAAAGTTTACTTGTGTCTATTGGTCCGGTCAACAATAAATATATAGATATCTTTCATATACACTTGTCTAAGAGTAATTTGTGGTCTGTTGCTGTGTGTGCTCATTGTGGGCTTCCGATCACTCTCACACCTCCTGTAACTTAGTCTTGACCGCCTGCCAAGCTACCTAGATTGGTCTGGCTTGTCTGCAAAGTTCCCCTGTTTCACTAAACCGAGGATGGCCTCCTAAATTTCTGCCCATCAAGTCAGAGTTTAGAAATCCATCCTAACACCCTCCTCCTGCACTTGTACACCCATAGGCTCCTCCTTCCATCCCCTATACACTAGCATGGACTATAGGCCCAAGGCCTAGTCAGAGCATGAATGTAACTTACCGTTTCGGAATTATTTTTCACCTACCTGCCTTCCCATTTCAGCTTGTGGCACTTTGAAATAGAATTTTGTTGTACAATGCGTGGTACAAATGTTCACCTTGTGCGTCGTGTGGCAACTTCACATGATAAAGAACACACTGGAGACCTATTTAGTATGAGCATGCAATGTCACCCTGTCTCGCATGATGGTAGAAAGGGCTGCTTCAGGTGTGCAAGGGAGCATGAATAGACATGCATGAATTATAGTAAGAGCCGTGTAATATATGCCAGAAGTGTAAGTAGCAAAAGAAATGATTCAAAAGCGGAACAGGGTCATACTAATGATGGGCGGTACATAGCACACTAGGAGTAGGAGAATGCTTTGTGCCATGAAACAGTGCTGGACGAGGGAGAGGTGGGGTTCCATTTTCTTACCGAGATGATATATGGCCAGAGGTAACAGCAACACATAATGTTCTGCATTGTTCTTACGTTTCTGTAGTGAAACATATTTTACATAGCTATTTGTAACTGTCCTTGGATTTCTAAACCACTTGCCCGAAGGAGCGTCTTGTCCAGTTTTATTTTTTTGTGGCATTCATTCACAAATTCGAAACCTACCCATCTCTGCCTTCAATCACTGAAAACAGGCTACTATTGTTATTTGGCCTTGAGCGAAAGTCAGCAACTGTGCGAAGGACACAATGTGTCGAATACCCACAAAAAATCATAACATTTACTATGTTGAAAGTGGACATACGAAAATGTAGTTTCCATTTCTGCAATCTGTTGTTTGGAGCGGTTACTCAGAGTGACAACGAGAGAATGGAACTTCCTGAAATGATGTAAGCTCAACAATACATAATATTTGTGCGATTAAAACGTCATGTGTGCTGTATGCATAATGACTAATTCAGCGACATGCGAATGTGCGATTTGACCAAAATAATTTACAGTACTTTATGTTATGTTGAATGATATTTATATCACGCACTATAAAAAAGCGATTGCGCAACTCGCTTTTTGTTTCTCTGTCTAGTAATGATTGTAATTTGTGTATAGGAGTGAATAGAGGTTTGATTTTTTTGGACAGATTGCTTTCTGGCCTTGCACACCAATATATTATTCTGTGCAGAGTTATCCATTGTTAGATGGACCATATTGTGATGATTATTCCCCGAAGACCTGCAGCCACAACCTGTATGCAGGCTAATGATATCTGCACCACTTTGTCCCGTGGGATATTCTGGTGGGCTGTCACCGTTGCACCCTTATGCACCATAAAGTGGGGGTTGGACGGAGGGGCAGGGATGAACCTTTTCCGTGGTCACTTGTTTCTCTTTTTGAACACTAATCTTATCACTTCTATTTTAAATGCCATCGGTCTGTGGTTCAACTTAAAATGTTACTATCTCTGCCCTTATTTTCTGGTAGGGCCTGCTATGTGAAGCGGGTGCATTCGGTTCTCCATCCATTGGGAGCTATATCAACTTCACAGCGCTAAAGTTTCATGCACGTCGTGGTCTCAACTACTCCCCCATGTTGTCATGTCTGTGTTCTTTCTGTGTGGTTTGTATCTATGATTAGGTTTCATCCGGTTCTGAATTATATGGTAACTTGTTATATTCTATTACAGAACAGCTACTAAAATATATTATTTTATTCTGTTATCTACACAGCTATATTGTACCGTTCTGCACATGCCATACTTTCCAGCTACCGTCAAATGGAATCTTCAATCAACATTGGCTGCTAATCATAAACGGTGCGTATTTGATTACCGTTATGTGCGACGACCGACCGGGATCAATCTGCCCTTTGGCGGTACCAGCAATAAGGAGCAAACTCTCAGCATTTATTATTTTAAAACGTGCTGAGGCGAAAGCCTTGTGCTTGAAAGTGCAAAGAATCCATATCTTCTCACGAACAGAACACTATGTGCATCATTAGAAAGTGTTGCTGGTGTAACATAAGGACACACAAGAATCGGAGTACAGGGATTGATTGATCGCTTGATCGCAATCAGCGTATCATGAGGATGTCATAAAGAACATTAGAAGCATGCGATGTTTGTGCTAGCTATAACTTGTATTACAAAAACATATTGTTAATTTCGTGGACTTAATGTTCTCTTGTGAGCGTTCTTTGCAAGATAAAAGCATTTGTTACATTGCAGACTATTGATGTTTTCTTAAAAATAAATGTTTTGCTCTCCTATTTGGGACAAGAAAGAAAAGTTACGGTCTGTGAGAGGATGTGTGTGTTTATCTTCCTGGTTCTGCGTTAAGTAACGTTATGGCGTGGGTGATGACGGGGCCCGTTTGACTACGCTGGCCTTGAACGTCATGAAAAAAGGTGGAGCATATCGTTTGGACTAGTGATGACAATTTGAGGGGGGACCGATCTGTATTCTTGCCGCGAGGGCACTTGAACTTAGGGCGATGCAACAATTGATAATATTAGCATAAGATGGCGGTGCCGAAGTTGTTGTTTTTGCATGTGTAAAAGTGAGTAAAACTATGAGGGTAGTCGGCCCAGTGGTTTGGAAAATTGCTGATGGGAGGGCTCTGGTGATCTCGGGGTCGATTGAAGGCTCTAGGCTGTCCTTCACCTCAATATACTGCCAGAACCTGGGACAAATGCAGTTCCTGCGAGAAGCCATGGGTGAAATACTGGATAGAGTTGATGGTCTATTCCTGGTGGGGGGGATTTTAACATGTGGGCAGACAGGGATGGATCACAGTAGTGGGCAGGTAACTCTGGGAGGGAGGGAAAGGCAACCAGAGGGCAGATTTATGGACTATATGTCAGATCAGGGGCTTGTGGACATGTGCCGGGAATCTCACCCGGTGGAGAGGGGCTTTACTTTCTTCTCCCCTGTCGATGGATCCTGGACGAGGATCGACTATTGGTTTACACACCAGCGGCGTGTTAGTAGGGTTGCCACTTGCGACCATGTCACGATCAGTTGGTCGGATCACGATATGGTTGAAATGGCCATGACCCTGATGGGATTGAGGCCCTGGGAGACCCTATAGCATTGTAACAATACTCTCTTAAAGGACACCGTGTTTGCGGAAGAGATGAGAACAGCGATTGATTGGTTCGACTCGCTAGGGTAGGTCATGTGTGGAAAGGACTTCATAAGTATTCATAAGTATTCAGGACTTGGAAAAGGCGCTAGAAATAGGCAAACTGTCAGTACTCCTGTACCTCAGGTTAAAAGGAACCCTCACAGCAGGGAAGTGGAGAGAGCTTATACAGAGAGAGCTCATGCCAGTTGAAAAGGTCCTCGGCGGATATACAGTAATGAAGGGCCTTATCTCACGTCTCTATGGAGCCCTCTTGGAACCAAAGAAGGGGGCCATATTGGGGCTTCGAGCACGGTGGGGAAGGGACCTGGGAACGGAGGTGGGGGAGCACCTATGGCAGCTGATGTGTAGGAAGGCCTTCAAAACTTCCATAGCGTGCCAGTACAAGCTCCGCGCCGTGAAGTTGTTACACCAGTGGCAATATGTTCTGATGCGCCTCTCCAAAATGTTCACCACAGTTGACCCTCATTGCTGGCATGCCTGCAGTGACATGGCCGACTATTGGCAAATGTGGTGGGGCTGTCCCAGGGTACAGGTGTATTGGACGCAGGTCCTAGGCTGAATCAAGGAGGTGGGGGGAGGGGAATGCGCGCTCAATCCTATGTTGGTATTGTTTGGGTTAGAGAGGCGGGATGATCAGTGGCTTCCCCTCACACCATTGGTGCACTTTCTCCTCCTGCGTCACGAGCCTGCCGTGCTAGATACTGGAAAAGGATGATCTTTCCCACAGTAAAAGAGTGGTCAAATACAGCAAAAGAAAAATACGCAATGGAAAGGATCACAGCAGCAATTCACAGGGGAAGTGCATCCATAGAAACGGAATGGCTCCAATTTTGCAATGCATTTGGGTGATTGGGAGGAGGGCGGATGCTTTGCAAAGAGAGTGCCGGCCCAGAGAGACTTTAGAATGTAGGGGTGTATCAAGGACAGTGATATAAGGTGAAATATGTGTTTATGGACCACTTGACATTTATCGACCTATAAGTATACAGTCTGTCATACTCAGTTGCCTAAAGAAGAGTTTATTTGAATATTAAGTGGGTTGGGGGCATGTGGGGGGTTTCGGAGGGATAAGTAAAGTCATCTGGAGGTTTTGTAGAGAACGTGTTCCTCATGTGGTTATGTTTTTCACAATGCTTGTCACTGTTTAAAACCAATAAACTTTGATGTACCAAAAAGAAAAGTGATGAAAACTAAGGTAAGATGCATAGGAAAATGTTTTAAGATCAATAACAGTATGTTTAAAAATAGATGCCCGAACGATCTCTAGGAGAGAGGAGAACAGTCAGGCAACAACCAGGGACAGGAGGAAGAGTTGAAAGAAATGGTGGAAGTATGTGACAAGACCACTAACCTGGCCTACTAAAAAGGGGGATGAGCCCATGGCAGCTAGGGGTTTGAGGCCTAGGTAGAAGTCCAGAGCTAGTCCTGTCCCTGACGATAATGGCAGTTGAGAGGGCCCCAATACCTGCCCCGCCCCACAGATCCGTCTGAAAGTCCAGTGGCTCTGCATTCATGTCCAGGAAGCTGAACCGCAATCACCAACAACCTGCGCCTCAGTATCCTGCACCAGCCAGCAAATTGGAAAACCTACAGACAATAGGTAAAGCCGCAGCACCTCTGCAAATCAGCTCTGCATGACTTAATGAGCAGCAGGGAAGAGGGGGAGGGGAGATAGAGATATCCCCCCTGGCCCCTCCTCTTCACATCTTGTACAAGATAGAAAGTAGTTAAAAGTAGGGGTCAACCTTCTGTATATATTAACCTGGGTCAGAAATGCCTCGGTTAGGGAGGAGGTGCTAAATAAGTCACAAGAGAGAGTGACAGCCTTAAAGCCCGCAAAAATTTCAATTCAAATGCTTGATCCACTTCTGAGAATTGGAGTGATTCCTGTGCCATTTGTGGCAATAGAGAAAAGATTTCAGCTCTGTTAAGCCAGTCAGGGTGCCGAAGTCCAAGTCAGAAAGGCACAGAAGTAATTATATCGTCATGGAATATCTACTATATCACGCTCAAGGATACACTGAGTCAGGTAAACAGTGTGAAAATTAACCACTTTGCAATAGATGCTGAGCAACATGGTCAACACACAGCCCAAGCAAGAGGTCTACCAACACAATACCATGTCTGGTGAAGATAACTGCAGGCACCCAAGGTACTAATTATGTAAACCCGGGGCCAGACAACAGGTGCAACATTGTGTTTTTTTGTGTCAGCCATAGGTCAGGGAATCAAAGGAAAATGCAGGTAACTATGCTGCTCTGTAACCATACTATCAGAGAAGGCCCCGGTTCTTATTGACAGTAGCGCATCAGTAAACATAATGCCTACTCTGCAATTCAAAAAGTTCTAATTACACTGGCCCTCATTACGACCCTGGCGGAAATCGCGGTGCTAAATGCACCGCGGAGCACGGCGGAAAGCTGCCGATAGCGCCATGGGGGTTGGCGGATTTTCCGCCCCATGCCGACCTTGGCGGGGCGGTAAATCCCCATCCCCCATTTTACCCTTCCCCATTCCCATTTTTGCCCCATAGGGTATAATGGGAGTGGGGAAGGCGTTAATTACGCCACCGTAAAATACGGTGGCGTAATTAACAACAAGGTCCCGTAGCGCCATGGATTTCTCCGCCCGGAAAAACCAGGCGGAGAAAGGCTCCATGGCGCTACGGGAACTCGTAGTAGGGCGGACGGGTCCGCCGCGAATAACGCTGGCGTAAACCCACTCCGCCAGGGTCGTAATGAGGGCCACTGACTGGAAGAACCTAATGTCTGCCTCTTCACATATACGAGAACACACCAACTCCCCCTCGAAGCCACTATCCATACGTACAAAGGTGTCCCATGACCACTGCTCTACACCAGAAACCTTTTATGTAACCTCTGAAGGCTAAGACACGCTGTTCAGTTGTGATACCGCTGAGGAGCCGGGATGGGTCACTTTGCCTTTGCATCCCAAGAAGATAGAGAGGTATTTGTCCAAGCACACCTAGATCTTTTCCAATTGGTTGAATGTTGACCTCACAGTGCAACGGCTGGATCTCCAACACAGGCGGATACCATTCCAAATGAGAAAGAAGCTGGAGGAAGAATTACAGAGGCTGTAAGCAACTGACATTGATAGAGTGAGTGGCCCTACCCCCATGTGTATCCCCAATTGTGGCTGCCCACAAGCCCAAGCAATCAGAAGAAGTTTGCATATGTGGATTTGAGGTTACCAAACTGTGCCATAAGAAGGGAGAGACACACAACACCAACTCTGGACGACATTGTCACTGATCTTCATTGGGCAATGGCATTCTCAATGATTGATTTACAATCAGGATATCATCAAGTACCACTCCAAGAGTAGTTGCTTCCCATAACCATTCCTTCTTCACACAGGGGCCTGTTTAGGTATGAACGGCTCAGCTTTAAGGTATCGTCAGCCACCGAAGTGTTCCAGCATACAATCAGGGGCATGCAGGCAGGACACCAGGGAGTGCTCAATCTCAGTGATGACATGAGAAAGAGCACTTGAAGCAGATAAAAACAGGCTTTCAACACCTGTGACAACATGGCCCAATCCTAAACAGGAGCAATGTTTATTCTTGCAAACAAAGTGGATTTTATTTTGATTTGTGCTCCAAGACAAAGGAGTATCTGCTGACCCCGGAAAGGTGGAAGATTTATGACAATAGCACCCCAGACACTCCTGATGTCAGACGTTTTCTCTGCAGGGTAAACTTCAGTGGGTGGTTTGTTCCCAATTGGGGTACTCAACCTAGGACACCAGTGGTGCGCTGCCTATCTAATAGAAAATGGAAGAAAATCTTTCCCTATTACTATACAACATATTGCCCTTAAAATAAGGCTCTGGATAAAACCACTAAAACAAAAGTGGTTAGCAAAACCTCAATGCCAGAAGATGCAATTTCGTAACATCTTGTACATTTTCAGAGGGGACTATTTCTATTACAAATGTGCATAATGTATTCACCCACACAGACGTATGTGCATCTGATGCTAGGCAGGGGTAACCCACTGTCTAAAAATGCTGCATCAACCCACAGTTAAAGCCATCTGATTACAAGAGACCTGCTTCCATAACCACTGGGCAGGAATAACACCAGGGTTATTCTTAGCTGTATGGTAATCCCTTAATTAATATCGGCACATAAAAAGGTCTACTGGTTTCGATGAGTAGGTCGTTGGTGACATTTTCTTCAGGAACAGTAATTTCCTGCCTCTATTAAGAAAACTGTAGAATGAGAGGTTATGTTGAATTTTTCAGCATGAAATGAGATTACAATACAGTATGTTATAGCTAGCCAAAAATGAATATAAATTCACACCACTACCCGCACGCGAATAAAGTACATTGTTTCCCCCCTAGGTCACATTTTGGCTACCAGCCCAGCCACCATGGATGATAGTGATTGAGTCCAATTGTACAAATTGCTGGCCCTGAAGAAGATGACACCAACGATGTAGTCATCGAAACCAGTCGACCATTTGATGTGCCGATATTAATTAAGGGATTACAATATGGCTAAATACAACCCCAGTGTTATACCTGCCCAATGGTTATAGAAATTGTATCTTCTGTCATTGTGGGTCTACTAACCACTTTGGTTTTAGTGGTTTTATCGAGAGCCTTATTTTAAGGCCAATATGTTGTACATGGTATAGTAATAGGTAAAGTTTTTCTTCTCTTTTCTATTAGATAGGCGGCGCAACACCAATGTCCGTGGGTGAGTACCCCCTGATACTAGGGATAGTATTACTGTGACAAGACAGATTGACTCGATTATGAATTACGCAATACAACTAAAAAAATCTCCATTACCCTTTTTGTGTGCTAACGGATCATTGGTTTAGAAGGGTGGAGTTAATACCCAGAGAGGTCTCCCATAACAGGTTTAGTCCTCAACTGTGTATGTGGTTTTTTTTCATGCAGTCTGTTGTTGCCACTGGGATTGATTGAAACTGCTGACAGGGGAGGATTTTCCGCCTGAAACATTATTAAATAATAAGCATTCTAGTTTTCCTTTTTGGGGGCTCACCCCACCACTTTTTCCAGGCCCTAGCTTGGGCCTCCCTTGCTTCTTAACTACATTTAGTGTTGACTGTATTCCGAGTGATCACCAACCATCGGAAAGTGATATTCATTGTTAAAAAACATATGTGGTAGCTCTGATACCATCATTTTGTATTTGTATTTATTAGGCTTATATACCGCTGGCAGACCAGAACTATTTAGCCTTCACTAAGGAACTAGTACAAGCGATCCTTGCTAATCCACCCCTCCTTGGAACCAGAACTACCATACAAGCCCTCCTGAATGCAGATGATTGGAATGAAATCAAAATGTTAAAGAAAACATTTCTAAGAACCGAACTGCATGGTGCATTAATGACAGAATATCTAAGGGTACATGCGGCCGAAATGGTCTGATCGACCATATCGAAGCAATAATTTTCTTAGAGCATTTACAATTCAGGACGGATTGCTCATTCATTGCAAATAAGTCCACTCGGACTGGTTGATTCTTATCATTAATGCTTCCAAAACTGTCCCTGAGAACTTAATGCACTAGCTACTCGAGAAGTTGGACCTCATTAAAAACCAGATGGCCCTTGATAATTATAAGAACAAATTAGTGGCACTAAACGTAACAATGAAAGCATTTAAAGACCTTAATATGACCAAAATAAAATCACAAAGCTGAAGAAAGATCTGTCAGCATTCTCACATTTAAAAGGAGAAGGGGAGGGGGCATATCCCCACTGGGTCCCAATGATAGTGAGAATATAGACCTCTAACATCAAATCCTCCCTGATCCACGTGACCTAAAAGAGGCAAGTCCCATATGTCGACTTATCAATGACCAACTATAAAGACATACTGGGCATATTGAAATATGGTGGGGGTCCACCCCTCAAAATACGCCAAATGTTTCTTTAAAAGAAAAGTTTTTACAATTTTTTTTATACCTCCGTAAAAACCAGAAGTAGCATAATAATCTACATTTTACATTTATCGGCATAATGATGGCGTTCAGTCACTTTTACTCTGCGTCCAAGTTCATGGGATGGCGATCCACTAGTGACTGTCCCCCATCAAAGTGAGAGAGAGGGGCAAACATCTATGCCCCATTAAAGATGGCCGCAACGTGTCATTCGAGCTGTCCACACACCTGGCCATGCCCCCGGGAGTGTAAGGCCAGCGTGAGAAGATCGATAGTTTATATACATATTCGAACGTGGATGTCATCCCTTAAGAGCCAGTAGACAAGTTCCGATACGGTAAGTGCGGGTTTCCTTTCTTTATGAAGTAATAATGTGGATCTGTGCCGGTCCACCTAGTCTGTGACCGTCCAAGACCGAAAGGGACAAGATCCTGACATGCTCCACCAATTCTTGCGCAGCGTGTATCTGTAGGCAAGCGCACAATTGTGCAACACGCAGGCATGCACAGTGAATTAGTCCAATTGTACAAATTGCTGTTCCTGAAGAAGATGTCACCAAAGACGTACTCATCAAAACCAGTAGACCTTTTTATGTGCCGATATTAATTAAGGGATTACCATACGGCTAAGAATAACCCTGGTGTTATACCTGCCCAATGGTTATGGAAGCAGGTCTCTTTTAATCAGATGGCTTTAACTGTGGGTTGACACAGCATTTGTCAACACTGGGTTACCCCTGCCTAGCATCAGATGCACATACTTCAGTGTGGGTGAATAAATTATGCACATTTGTAATAGAAATAGTCCCCTCTGAAAATGTAAAAGATGTTTTGAAATTGTATCTTCTGGCATTGAGGTTTTGCTAACCACTCTGGTTTTAGTGGTTTTATCCAGAGCCTGATTTTAAGGGCAATATGTTGTATGTGGTATGGTATTACGGAAAGTTGTTCTTCTCTTTTCTATTAGATAGGCAGCGCGCCACCGGTGTCGTAGGTCGAGTACTCCCTGAAAGGACAGGGTATGCTTCCATGTAGGGATAGTATTATTGTGACAAAACAGATTGACTCTGATACGAATTATTCAATACAACTAAAATTATCTCCATTACCCTTTTTTTGTGTGCTAACAGAGCATTGGTTTAGTAGGGTGGAGTTAATACACAGAGTGGTCTCCCATTACAGGTTTAGTCCCTGACTGTGTATGTTGCTCCCAACTTGGCCACATGAACGGTGCCCCATCAAGGAAAGATCATGACTGAACATGGTGCCTACAGGAACAAACAGCATCCAAAAATATTGACCTGGTGTTAGTCCAGAACACAACCATTGATTATTTCGATCCATCCAAGCAGTTTGAGACAATTGTTGATGCCAGGCCTCAGGCCGCCAGATAAGATGCGTACTAGGCCTTTTTACGCATGAAAATCTTGTAAATACAACAGCTTTGTTATTTTCCTCTGTACATTTACACACAAGTTTGGAGCAGAGGATTGTGCAAAGGTCCGGCTACTTGACAGAAACCAGAAGGCTTCTTTTGATTTTCATCTACATGGATGTAATTGCAAGCCATGGATAAACACCTCTGAAACAGAAAGTATTTATCTAAAGCCTTCCAAAAAAGAAACTGCACACTGTGAAACAAGGAATGGTTTATTTCAATTCAGCTTCTGCTGTGTTGCTGCTCATGAGGCAAACAGAAGCAGTGTGCAGATTTATTTTCCTAGCATTTTAGGATTGCAAAGTTAATAAGATGGAAAACTAAGTTGCAATTGAGATTTAATATTTTGTAAAAAATTATGCTTTTTTTTCCAAAAGCAAACCAGTATTGCACAATTGTATTTTCCAGAGTTCCTGTGCTGTGTGCATAATCATGCAGAGGCAGATAATTTGTACACTTATAATTTAATTTACACTCTAATTATAAAAATAGTGTGTAAAATGATGACTATGCACGGTCTAGTTTACATCCATTTAACCTTGCTGTCAATGGGGTACATTACTATAAATGGTCAGTGGCCGCAGAGTCTTTGTTCAGGGTGAGTGACTATCATTACACCATCTAGCCTCTCAAATCTTCAAGTCTACAATTAAAACATCCAAAACCTGACTCTCCTGGAAGTGCAAGCGCTGTTCAAAAACAAACAAATGAAAGTTACATTTGCAATTGAAATAGAAACTCAGCAAAACCTGTCCCTGTGATAATCCAGATATGTATGTAACTTTTTGTAGCCCTTCATACATGGTTCGTCCACCATCTAGGAACTGTGATTATTATACCTCAGTTAATACTCAGTTAACTGACCTCTGAAGGATGTTAGCCGATAAGATAGCTCAGCCGGATGTGCACTAGTTGCAGCGATCTGTGCGTGATCTGTAGGTCGGAGGTTCGAATCCCGGCAAGGCCAACTCAGCCTTTCATCCTTTAAAGGTCAATAAAGGGGTGGCAATTTCGGTTTGTTGATAATTGTGATAAAGATGTTATATGCACAGTACTTTGCCAAAATCGCTACATAAATAACTATTTGACCATGAGATTTTATATATAATTTAGCATGGAGTGCTTGCCTCTCTGCGCTGTTGTATGATAACATTGGCATACAGCTCCAGGAAACGAGGACTTTCATTAAACATCAAAAGACAATTCTGCTATCGAACTTCAAAACACACAATACAATTAATGCTTGCTTTACTATTTAATTGGCTAGGTTTTTGTGTTTTCAACATTTAAATATGTACAGAAGAGATCAAATGTCCAGACCGTAGAGAAATAATGAAAGGTTCATTCTGTTACAATGCAGAAAGCTGCCGCGTAGTAATGATGTCCATACTGTTTTTGCACACGTCGGCTGGATGTCACATACATTTTACTCTTGCAAAGGAGAAAAGTCATTTTTACTCTCTTAAAATCACATTTACTCTCAAAGTTTAAAATAGGGAGTAAAATACCCCCACCTTAAAATCTTATCTGGAGCACTGCTGGACCTGTATGTTCCAGTTACTGTTCTCATACAACTGGATCACAGGGGGAACAGGACTCCCCATAGTATTTGCAAGGAAGGCACTTATGATCACAAATCAGTTCTTCAGGGTTTTTGACACTCATCTACGCATATTTGGGTACCCCATAATGGTAACTACTGGCCATCATCCTCTTCTGCCCATAATGCAGAGGTCTATCCAAGACCTCATGTGCCACTGGATCGCTGGCTACCCCAGCTGCAAGATTATGATGTCACACTGTGGCTCAGAGCTGGCGCAGGGTACCCAGCTGACTACCTGTCTAGACACCCATCGCACCAAGCCTAACCTTTGCATGGTGGCAACGATGCATCCAAAGAATTTGTCAACATGATCACGAGAGTCGCAGTACCTAAATCAATACCACTGTGAGAAATGGCAGTGGAAACAACAGAGCCTACAGGGACAAGACATAGGCAAAACTGGATGCTGGACAATTGTGCTCTTTTCTTGCTGACCACATCCATCACCAGTGGAGGCTGGTGAATGTTTTTAATTGGCATGGCATGGCATATGTTTTTGGCATAAATGTTTGCCTCGAATTTGTGGGAGCGACCAAGCGTAGCAAGGGAGCCCAAACCATACAAGAGGGGTCCGTCTGGGTTCAAATTGTGTACAACTTGGTAAAAAGCCACACATTTTGCAATCGGTTTTGTACGACAGCACATGAAGGGATTTTTCAACACATTTACAGGATGCCTTTGCCTACAATATATGCGACTGTGACAAACCCTGAGATGTCGTCACTTCCTCCCAAGGGGGAGCCCATTCCCGGGAGGCCATGGTGGTGAGTCCGCTACACGATAGTACCAGTGTGAGGAACTCATGGGAGAGACTCCTCATCTGGGATTCAGGGAGAACATATCGGGGGAACATGGCCACTCCAGACCAACACCTCTTGACCCCCCTACCATGTTTACCCCGATACTATACCAACCAACCCATGTATATGTGTAGGGCAGTCAGAGCGAGATCCACTGAGACGAGGAAGAGCTGGGGCTACTGTGGATCCAGACCCTGGGGGTGGCCCAGTGCGGGAGGTTCACCTGGGTGAGGGGTCTTCAGGGAGTGGGGTTGAGATAGCCGTTGGTGAGATGCGGTATTCCCCTCTTTTTTGTTCATCTAACCCATCCTATTTTTTAGGATTTTCCAAAGTCCCAACTCCCCACCCCCTTTTTACACAAACAGTGGGCCGAGGAAGAGGGTGACAGTAACCAGACTAACTCTCACATCATACTAGACATGTCCCGTTAATCGGGTCAGGCAAAGTCAGGCACTTTACCCTAAGTGCATACACCTGATGCAAATTAGCTCTAATCACATGAATAAAAAGCAACACCTAAAGACACACTCTGAGCAAGGTGGAACACGGGAACTAGCAGAAATTCTGGGACGAAGGCACAAGACCAAGGGACTAGAGCAGTGGGCCGAAAACCCCAAGGCCTCTCTACTGGAGATTGTTGCCTCTGACAGGCCGCGAAAGACGTGTGGCGAAGACCAGATCCCACAAGTAAAGATTACATTAAGTTTCAAGGATGCCAGCGACCCTCCTGGGTGAATAGCAGAGTTGGGGAGGTGAGGCCAAGCCTGTTGTACTAACCTTGACTCGAAAATCGGAAAACCAAAAGTGGAAAGAAGCGCAGTGAGTTGGCGAGCGACCTGAGAGATCGGTGTGTGTTAATGTGAATGAAGTAGCAACATCATATAACACAAGTAAAGGATTCACGCGTGTGGATGAGACACGAAGAAATGCAGACCGGTGAATTAACTCTAAAGTGAAATACAGCTGCAAGATCAGCAATACTAAGTAACAGAGTGGTCCGGTGAAAGGAAGTAGCCCATTCAAAAGTCTCAGTGAAAGGTGCATTGTTTGAAGCTCAAGGGCATACAAACAGCAAGAGTGAAAGTAAAGTTGAGTCGAAGTGGTCCTGCAGTGGTCTGTAAAGAAAGCCACGCACATTCAAAAGAATTTGACTTCTGAAAGAGGCCCGGGCCCGACTGAGGGAGACACAGAGTATTTTAAGCTTGCGGAAGGGAGTCCCCTTGCAAACTTTGTGTGAACTATATCGTGAGAGTTCTGAGCCTGTCAAAGGGGGACCTTTGTGAACGTTTTGGTTGAAACATTATTTTGAAAGGAACTTTAAAATGTGGAAGGCCAGGCGGGCCTCGATCCACGGTTTTGAACTGTATTGGAAGCAGAGCCACAGTCGGTCATCCTGCCTACATGGACCGCCTTACCTCGTGAGACCTAACGTGGGGAGGAGAGCTGGTTCAGACACATTACTATTTGAACACTAGGTTTTTCTTTTTGCATACATTTTCTCCTTGTTAAACTTTGTGTACAAGCGATAGGGCAGGCCTTAGGTTTTTGTAAGTCTAGGCCATTTTGATTTGATAGACTCCACTAAGACTGTTTTGTTTGTTTATCAATTGATGGTCGAGACTACTCCCATCTTAGTTATAGGGCAGAATAGGAGTTTCTCCAACCCAAACATTTTCAATAAAGGTTTTACAAATTGTATCCATTGTGTCATTGTCAATACTTCTGATACCATGCCTTCCCTACACTACCCAGTGGAGACTTCTGTGGGAAAGACAACAATGAGGAGGAGGCGCAGAGTAGTGAAGAATGCTATGCAAAACTCAAATGAACATTGCAGTCATTCATGTCAAATTGTTTCAACAACCAACATAAAAAGGGAAGAAGGACAATACCTGGTCGAGCGGGTTGTCAAGCCGTCCCAGGAGTAACAGAGAGCGGAGGAATGGTTCAGCGCGGGAAATTCGAGCACCTACAGACTCGGATGCTATCAAGCAGGAAGACGTATCTCTGTGGGGTCTGGCGTTAAAAGACCCTGCAAAGAACCAGCATGGCAGTAACCCGACTTCAGAGGAGAGGTGGACCGCGTGGTCTGTAACGGGTCGATGTACCGGAGGGACCCAAACGCTGCAGAGCCGCCGTAGTGAAGGAGAAGTCAGCGTGAGCCACGAGAGACCGAGACAAGAGACAAGAGACCTACAATCTGCTGAGACACTGTAGCAAATAGCCACTAGAAATAAGAGCAAGGAGGAAGCCGGCCCAGAGACTGGGCAGAGCCTGAGAAGAAGAACCCAAAGGAATGGGAGTGAAAGGGTTGCCAAGACAAAGTAGGTTTGTCTTGGCAACGGCAGAGGTGTACTAAGAAAAAATAAATCTGGGGCAACATTAGACCCCCCTCACAGAAAATATCCCAGGGAATCCAAAAGAGGATATTTCATAATTAAGGGGAATCCTTAAAAACCCCACCTAAAGAAAGAGAACCAAGGAAGAGTCATCCATAATCTTCCTCGTGGCGGTACTTGGCAGGCGAGTAAACCAAGTCTACCCATCACTAGAAGCAGAGAAATACAGGTCTGGGACCCACACGCGAAACAGGGAGACTTGCATTTTGTGTCCTGGCTTGGCACGAGAGTGACCAAGTTGACCCAAACCAAGTGAAAAGAAGACCAGGAGTTATTCCCCCTGGTATGGTGAAGTTGTGAAACTAAGTGAAAGAGAGGCAAGGGGAAGAGAGTCATTCACCCTGGTGTTGTGCCCTGAAGACATTGAAGAAAGGCCAGGGGAAGGGAGAAATTCCCCCTAGTGGTGCTGAACTGTACGACCAAGTGGAAAGAGACCAGGAGAAGGGAGTCATTTTCCTGGTAACCAAAGTTCTAAAGACCTTTGGATACAAAGTGTTAACAGATAGGCAGTGTGTCTACCAAGCAAAAGTGTTCAAACTTTGTCTTTTGCGTTTGAGAACATTTTTGACCATACTCCATACTGAAGTCATTCTGCTAAGAGGAAGCCAAGAACTAGAAGTGAACTTTTGTCCCCAGTCCAGAAGGACCTCTGGACCAAGAAGGTCTATTTTATCTCTAATTTAGTTTGAAGTGTAGGGGACAGAAGTAGGGTTTTTGACACTGGACAGTGGACTATTGATTTACACTGACATTCTGACAGAACCCTTAGTGTTTTAGTTGAGGCAGGGAACCCCCTTTTAGAAATAGGGAAAGTTAGATTTTCTCTTTATTTTCCTGACTAATAAAAGTCTATAGGAATGCCACCTGTGCACCAGTCTCCTCCTTCTACACCCTTACAGACTCTAAAAAAGATGTTCATAATGGCTGTTCCCATACATGGCCATGCAAAAAGAACCAGTATTTGACAATTGGAACTCACTCCTGTTGGCTTTGCAAGTGAAAAATGCCAGGCTGCAGTAAGAAAACATATTCAGAATGGCTGCACTAATGTAGGCCAATCTAGCCATGTAATACACTTATGTTTGTTTTATACTTGATGCTCAGTAACAAAATGCCATGCCACAGTAAAAATATATGGCCACTCTTGTGCCGTCAACGGAGGGCAGTTTGGCCCTGTAAGAACATGTGTTTGCATTACCCTTGATGCCCAGTAAAGAATGGTCATACTACAATAAGAAAACAGAACTAGACTGTTTGCACCAAAGTATGGCAGTCTAGCTATGTAATAGCACACACCATATTTGCTTTACTCTTGGTGCCCAGCGTAAATGTCGTGCCACAGCAAGAATGTGTATTAAGAATGGCTGCACCAAAGTATCCCCGTCTAACTATGTAATAGTACTCATGTTTGCTTTGCCCTAATGCCCAGTCTAAATACTATGCCACATTAAGAAAGTATAGCTAGACTTGTTGCACCAAAGTATGCTGATGTAACTTCATAACAGAAGAAGGAAGTTTTCTCCTGGTTATTTTACTTCGCAGGGGGCTAGAGCCTGTCTACAATAGCCTTGATAAAGACCCACGGGTCAAAACACGTGTCGGCTGACAAACAAGGCATACAATTGCCCGTAAATGTACTCAATGCATACCAACTGAATGTCAAAAATAGCTTAGCACCAGCACAAATAAAAGCGAAAATTGTATCGCAATAACTACCTTGTTGGAACCATTATTTGAAGCACTGAAGCAGGATAACCAGGAGGAAACTTCCTTCTTCTACTCAACAATTGGGGTACTGGCTAAACTCTGACAACTCCTGTGATCTTGCAACATATGAACCCCATTAGCAGACTTGGAAAATAACAGAGCCTAGCACAGGCTGTTTCCACACCTAGAGCCAACCACGAGTATAACTTCATAACAGCACTCACTATGTTTGCTTTACCCTTGATGCCCCATATAAATGCCATATCACAGTAGGAAAGTATAGCTAGACTAGTGGTACCAATGTATGCCAATCTTGTTAAGTAATAGCTCACATCATGGGTGCTTTACCCATGATGCCCAGTACAAAATACCATGCCACAGTAAGAAAGTATAGCTAGACTGACTGCACCAAATTATACCAGTCTAGCAACATAATAGCACTCACCATATTTGCTTTATTCTTGATGTTCAGTATAAATGCCATGCTGCCAATAGCTCCCCCACCCCTAAAATTAGAGGCATGCTCCCCCTTCATAAACACAGCGCAGGCTCACATGCTCTAATTCACCACACATTCATATATTCACACACCATATATTCTCCCATTCACCCGCGCATTCATAGTACACTCAGACAACTTCTTGCATGCACAAATATAAAAGATATATTCACCCAAGGACAAATTCACACACACTCCGACAACGCCACTTGCATGCACACATGAATCAAATACACATTACACAATAATATACACACCACCTGCTCGCACCTTCAGTATGCTGATAACATGACCACAAGACCCGTCTGGAAGGCCCGCCCCCCCTACAGATTGCGATGAAGAGGGCTTCTTTCCTGTCAGTCAGTGGAGCTATGCTAGTAGCACAATAATGAGAGGTGGCGGGCCAGATCTTCTATGCACTACCGGCCTCATACTATGCTCTACGCATTTTACGGAGCCCAAAGGGTTACTCAGCTACCTGAATGGGGTGGTATCAGTTCAACACATGAACCTGTACCATACTGGTTTCAAACCAAAATACGTCCTTCTTGTGTTGTGCCGACCATCATGTACAACATACAGATAAACAAAAAAAACCATAGAAAAGCAGATTGGGCAGATGTGAAGGAATAGGCCAGTTTTCTTCAATAGAGGTGGCTGGGTAGATGCAGGGGCAGTCACGGTCCGAATATGAAAAGCTAGATCTGATGTCAATAGCTGTTCCTCAGCTGCCGGTACTACTGCAAAGTTAGCATCTGCCAATAAGGGAGGGAATGACATGGATAAGCTACCTGGCCTTGTTAATATTAGGCAGTTTTGGGAACAATCATAAAAGTAAATACACTCCACATTTCCAAGACCCTCACAAATCACACATTTCACCCTCACAGATCTTCACAGATCTATGTTTATACAAAGGCCAGGACTGTACCTCTGAAGTAGTTACTTTTGTAATTGTAATTGGTTATTTATAACGTGAGCACGGAACCTCGGATCGAACCCGTTTTGCTCTGTGTCGTCGTGCTTCCAAGGTGAGCACATTGCCCCTGAGCTATCCTCCAGAGACAAAAAGAAAGCTCATATTCCTGCTGGGTCCTTGTCTAGTTGGTAACAGTTTATATGCTTGGGAGAGGGAAAGTCATTGAAAAAACAGTACATACCAGAGTCCCACAACTACGTGAGCTGAACTGTTTCCAGCCCTTATTTCTGGGTTCAACTGTCATTGTGCAATTGGAAGCATGCACCCATGCTGTGATTTCCAAGACCTTGCCAGCCATTACAGTAGCGAACAGTACCTGAAAAGGTCCCTGCCATCTGGGTGCTAAAGCCATCTGCTCCAGGAACTGCTTAATCACGATGCATATGAACAAGCTGAATAGTGGAGTAATGTTTTGCAGTACTTGAGAAGAGAAGCAAGTCATCTGTAAAATGAATACTGGCATGCACATTTTTCACAGGTGATGAGAGCAGACACATTGGTTGCCCATACAAAATGTCATGCAGGCTCAGCCCTGTCTTTCTGTTGGCAGTGCTTCTGATGCTAAGCAACAATACCAGTAGTGCATTTGACCATTCAAGGCTAGTCTTGGGGCAGAGCTTTGAGAGCTTACTCTTAGTCATACCATAATGCCGCTCCTCTGTGCCCGCAGACTGAGGATGGTGTAGGCAGTAAAGATGATGCTGTATATTATCGATCCTGAGCAATGTTTCTTGAATAGCTGATTTACGAAATCGGTGCCCGTCACTGTTTATACTGATTGGGATTACAAATCTAGGTATAAAGTCTCTGAACAAATCCTTAACCACAGAGATGGTATCAGCTCTCCTATATGGGTATGCTTCTACCCAGCCAGTAAAGATATCCAGCACATGAAGCAGATTATTACATTGGAGCAAATGAATGACGTCAAATTGGAGGTAAACAAAGAGACTGGTGGTGGATGAGCTTCTGGTATAGTGTATACTGCCTTCCCTGGCAGAACACCGTTTACAATAAACTCGGGCCATGACAGGAAAGTATGGCACAAACTAGTGCTTATTCAAAGTGGCGATTATACCACTCTTTCCCACATGAGCAAGTCTGCAATATAATCTAGTCAAGTAAGATAAAAGAATCTTCAGGGCGACCATGTGTGAGGCAGACATGGTATCACAAGAAGGACAAGGAAACAAAAGATACAAATCACCAGTTTTATTTACTTCAAGAAGGGGTTGGGAAAAATTCCTGTCTTGCTCTAACATTAAAGATAGGAGCACACTCTGCAATCTAAATAAAAAGAAAACAGTCCTAGTCCATCGTTAGTCCAAAAGAATAACAATTAAACTAGAAAACCTATTCCCTCTTGTATTCCAGGACATGCCCTTTACTAAGGGCGCATCCTGTGGAGAGAGGATTCAGCAGGTAGTATGCACTTTGGACCAACAGCCCTCAAGTCTCTTAGGCATTTCCCTAGTTGGCTTATGCTCGTGCTCAACAGTATGGCGAGCAACTGTGCCCAATGCCCCTGCTCCCATGGTTGGTTATTGAGAGCCAAAGGGTGAAAAACAGTACGTTCAAGGCCCAGAGCAAGGAGTGCTTGTGCATGCTTGCATATACGTTTGATTACTATGCATACCAGGTAGAATCAGAGTGGAGAGGGGCAATAAGCAGTAACTCTAACAGAGTCCGTCACTACTGCGGCATGGTCCTTAGCCTTAGATAAACCTGGATTCAATACAGGGTTTGCAGAGATTGTGCTGGTTAAAACCGCCCGCCCCTGAGGCAATTGTAATAACTTCATGTGGAAGCGTGCCTGGTTGGTGGAATAGCGCGGTTTTGTCAAGGGGCTTGTTTTTCTCCACATTCTGCTGTAACCTACATTGTCCATATAACAATGCTTCAGGCTAGCCTCATATATTTTGCCCAATAGTGTTTTTAAGACTCGTTCTTCTTCCGCTATGATGAAGCAGAGTCGGAATAGAGCCTCCATCTAGGATTCCAGGTTGTCCCATTTGCTGGCTTTATCCAGCATGCCTTGCTTCACTGGGGTAGATTTCCCCCTGTTCACGGTCTGATAGTTGTCCCCTTCGTCCTCCATTTCGCTGTCACTTGAAGAGAAGTCTGATGTGGAAAGAAAGTCTTCCAAATCTGGAGTATTGCACAGAGTGGAACCAATCACGTTGTTGTAGTCTAGTTTTGAGGGACCCAGAGAGTTATTCCATAAATTCAGACAATGTTTTAATAGCGACTCATTGTTGTCAATATTAGAGAACCCGGGTGAAATGTCTATTGCAGTGTTCGTGGGTTCCGGCACACAATCCTTGTGGCTACAAGATGCTGCAGGGTTTACCACAGGGCTTTCATCATGCTCGGTTCATGCAGCCCCCATGAAGATGGTAATTTTGGGCTGCGATGAACCTTGTGTACCTTTTTCAGTCCTTGCCTTATTTAGGGCGGGTGGGGGGCTCCCGAGCCCTGCTTCCATACAACTTGATTTCTTGGGTGTTTGTCCTTACGCTCCACAGTGCTAAATGGACCATATGTGAGGAGGTTAGGTTTTGGCATCGTAACAATGAATAAATACCAGGAATATGTCTTGTGGCTTGGATACGGTGGTAGTAGGGCAAAGTTTTGGTACTCACAGGGTCGATCCATAGAATCCACGAAGCCGGGGAACTGCAAAACTGGGGCCACCAACACTTGCCGCCTTCACCTCCTGCTTTTGCGATTAAATGACAGAATAATACATTTGACCCATGGGCCTTCAGCTTCCTTTAACGTAGAGTTGGTGAGCCCATCCGGGCCTAGAGCCCGAGAGCAATTCAATTTTCTAATAAGCCCTCAATGTCATATTTGTCCAATTCAAAAGACCATTTAGTAAGGGCTCCAGGGCCTATGTCCCTGGCTTCAAAGTCACCCAACGCAAACAGTGCTGTAAGGTGATTTATCCAAGCTTCTTCAGAGACCGGACTGGTTAACAATGCTGGCAGTAGTCTGCTGTCATTGTTTATCAGCCCCCATAAGTTGCAAGCATTGTTTTTGCAGATGATTTTTAACATTTGTTCCGCATCATGTTGTACTCTTAAGGCTCTTGAAGCAATCAGCCAATTTCTATATTGCTGTTTCTATTTTTTCACCAAAGTCATCTGCTCACCCTCACTGACTCGCCTTCATTTCCTTAAAACTGCTCGAAGGGATTTTCTTGCCTCCAACCGCTCTTTGGTGTAGATGTGAATAGGCTTAAAGTCTGCCCTTCCATGATTCTGTCCGAATTCTACAAAATCTGCTAATAGCCACGCATATTCTAGGCCCTCATTGTTATCATTCTCATATTTGCTGACTTTAGATACAATCGATGGGACGTGCCAAGTTTTAACCCTCACCCTATTGCGCCCCTCAGAGACATGTATAATGCTTTCTGCTATAAAGTCCGCTGTTTATTGCCTTCCTCTACATCTTATTTCCAGTAAATTATGGTCGCTAGTTTTCATTGGAATCACCTGGAATAATTGCACTAAGTGAACCATGTTAAGAGAGACGAAACAAAAGTCCGGACAGAATTTCTGTTCACCCCTTGCCCAGGTCCAGCTACCGGGGATGTCACCCTTGGCATGTCCATTTAACATTGGTAGCCCCCGATCATTTGCTTCTCGGAGCCATAATGCAGCCTGATTTTGCAGTGAGCTCTTAATGATCGGTTCCCCTGATCATCTAGGCATACATTTAAGTATCCTCAGAGGACAATATAGGGGTCTTTCAAAGTAATACAGATCTCATCAACCAACCCCATCACAGTTTCGATAAAGGGTAGCTCCTCACACATTAACTTATTCCAGCATAAATTAAATACTAAAATTGGGTTTGTTACATCATGCCCTTTCTTTTCTCTATCTATCGGCATTTGTATACAAATATTGAAATTAACACTTCTCTCACTGATAACCGCGGTACGGTTTTTATCAGTTTCAGTCGTCCTGAAAACAGTCTTCCAGCCAGGCCTTTTTTTGCTCAATTCAGATAGGATGTAAACCCGTCACAGAGTTGCTTGGACCTCAACCACGTCTCCTGAAGGCAAAGGATGCCATAGGCCCAGAGTCTTGAGTTTTCATTGTTAAAAAGGTGGACAAATCCTTGAGTAGTCCATGATCCTATTCGTAATGCACATCGGTCATCCTCAGCTTGACGTTAATTATCTTTTGACGACATGTCTAGCGTACCTGGCAACCAAAACCACTCTTGATCGGAAGCATGCAGTACACTCTCGTCATAGGTCTTAAGTACTTGTCGTTAGCGGCCTTTGTACAGTCAATCACCAATCTTAATGGCCTATAGTTTTTTGCTTCCATCATTATAATGGGATTTTTCAAGGACTTGGCAAAATTATGCAGTTGTCGAGCCTTTTCCTGAGTGGATTGGGATTTGTCAGTTTCTTCGCTTAGCTCAAAACCCAGAGGCAACAAATCATTTGTCGCTTCTATGAGGTTAGACTTCACCAGGGCAGAGTTCTGATGGAGGATTACCCAATCTAGACATCTCTCGTTCACAAATTGTACCACCTGTATATCATCCAAATCTATGCATCTTAGTTTAGGGATGTGGTGAAGCAATGTCAGCACATTACTACCATTAAGAATAAAGTTATCATACGTCTGGAGTAATCTCTCTAATATAATTGTGTTTTCAACTTACTGCCTTGTTTCATGTGCGGATGGCAGGTTTTAGCTGGCATAGTCGGCTTTAAAGAGCCAGTCTTTAATTCGTCCGGGGATGGTGGATTGGCTTTTAAAGCTGCATACGTTTGTTTTTCTTTCTTTTAATTCGCTCCCCCATTTCCAACCAACCCCTACCTCTGACTAGATGGATTGTTGGGTTACCTATATGATGAATTGTTCCTATGCCCGGTTCCAACTGGCCTGCTGATCGCCAATTCTTCTACTTCGGTGTTCCCCTCAAGGTCAGCGATTACGTCCAAAACTGCACTTAGACCTAGCTCTTCCGCGGTGTTCTCCGGCCGAAAGTCATTATCTTCTTACACTTGGATAAGAGATGGAATGACTTCAGACCCTTTATACTTCTTTGTAGTAGCCGCTCCCCTTTGCTCACCATTCTGTGGTTGGTTGTCAGCTATCCTCGCTGGCAGTGTGTTTAGGTTCCGCAGAAATGCCCTCAACCCATTAGATTTGGCACTAGTTGAATGTTTTGGGATTTCTTTTGTTGCGCTTCATTGGACTTCATGTTAGCTTGGTTAGATCTTTCCTGTTTTTTCTAATAGCTTAATAAGGGGGCCTTGTGACAGGCAGGGGATTTCTGCCTCGCCATTATAGCTCTCCCTTTAAAGGGGGTATCTGTCAACAACGGAGTATGCACCTCTCCTCAAATAAACTGCGGAGGCCATTGTTTTTCATGGTCCCCCTTCCTGAGACTGTTGTAGAGGATCTCAGCCATCCGCAGTAAAATAGGTTCCACGTCAACAATAATTTGGGGGGGGGGTTCTGCTTCAATACAGAGGTATTTGGAGTCTTTATGGCTTGAGATCGTACCCCTGGGATTGCGATGTTCCTCCTATCACCTTAGGACCGCTAGTGTCCAGGTTTCCATTTTTAAGTTGGGCCCTCATCCACTTACAATCTTTCAAGAGCGCTGTCATAATGATATTTTTGTTGCTTTTCTCTCCGCTTGCTAGGTCGCGAAGTCTGTTTTGCCACTGGGCAGATCATTCTGCTTCTCTGTCAAATCTGATTTGAACCGTAGAAGCAAAGGTTTCCAAATAAATAATCTTAGAATGTACCATCGCTTATAATGTTGCCTGATCTTTAAGCATGTCATTCACAGTTTCGTACAGCTTTCAAAATGGGGCCAAAGAAATAACGCTGCCATTATATTGTTCTGCAGTTGCGAGGCCGCAGCCGATTATAGGCAAGATTGATACACATTCTCATTGGGTCAGAAAACCAAATCACTTTCTGAAGCTTCTGAGGACTGAGAGGACGATGTTTGAGAGTCTCGCATGAGTCTTCCCGGCACAGCCCGAGGCGCTTTTTCTGGTAGGGTAGTAAACTGAACTTGGTGGTCTATGTCGATGCCTCACCATTACGTTGTGTCCTTTGCAATTTTATAATTAGGCCGTAAACGAGACTCTGCTTCTTCCTCATTTTTCCCCAATTGATAGTCTTCTGATCGATCTAATCTTAGACTCTTATTGGTCCCAGAATAATTTGATCTGAAATCATTTACTTTCTTTTGGGAAGCCAGTTGTGTTTTTATTTCGGTGATATCCCGAGTGAACGAGCGGCCAGTATTGAGGGTTGCCCCTCCACTCAACCTATTATTGCGGGCGACTCACTCTGTATTCGGTTGGTAATTAATGCAGAATTAGGTAGAGGCATAGAAACTGGAGAGCTCAGCGTGGAAAATATGCATTCCAAAGAGACACATTCGTCCGCCAAGTCTAATTCTTCACGTTGGACTCGACCTCCCTTCAATGGGACTTGTGTATCCGGGATGTTTATGGAAGTCCCATTGGGGACCTTGTCATGATTCAATTCTGACCCATGTTTAATCCATCCAGAGTCATCAACTGGGATGGCCGCTGAGAGGCTGCCTCTCTTCTGATGGTAACAGTGACAGTTCTGACACCTTCTGCGTCACCTTGGGCCAAGTCCCCCCCCCAGTCCACGACCCACCAATGAGGGGCTTGCTTCCCCCACACTCCCCAACTCAGATGGTTCACATGTATATGATGGAAATGGAGTGTAAATCTGAAATTTACGGTTTCCATGTCCAGGTCTATAGTCGCTTCTGTTGGCGGTGGCGGGGGAGAGCACTCACCTCAGTAGTGTGCATCGGGCTTGCTTCTATGGAGTCTTGGAGCTTCAGCTGTTAATGCTTGTGGGGGCCTGCGGTCTCCATAAGCTGTAAAGTAGGAAACAAGTAGGAAACCGGCACATCTTCAGAGCTCGACTGAACTGACTCAAATCCTGCTGCCAACTCACATGCCGGCACTACGCACCTGGCTCCTCCTTATATATCTTAATGAGTTTTCTTAAAGAAGCAGCTTCTTGTAGCTAAGTTGGTGAAGCACAGCAGAGCAGAGTTTTCACAGCAATCTCTCTGACTCAACTCCTGCTGCCAACTCACGCCAGTGTTATTATTTAAATAGATTGTAGTTGTATTGCATTGTTGTTAAGGTGAATGAATTGTCTGTATGTGATTGTTGTAATATTTAAAATGTTTGTATTTGTTTTCATGTGTTTTGTTTGAGTGTATTTATTGTAATGTTATAAAATTGCACAGAATTTTTTAATAAATCAAACGATGTGGGAGCGGGCAGGCGATGTCGATCCCCTCCAAGGGTCCCCTATAAGGGTCTCGTCTTAAACCCTGTTTGGGCCTGTCTGTGCGCGGATGACGCTTCGGAGCTATGCCCCATCTGCCCTCTTGTGTCTGCCTCGATTTCACCAACATCATCCTGAGTTTCGCGGTAAGGAGATCACTGCATCCGATTTTGCACCCCTTCGCTGCTTTTTGTACTCCGTTTCCTGACCCTTTCAGTTTGACACCCACCAGATGCTGGTATGTACCGCCTGTTATATAGCATAGCCGCCATAGACTAGGCTACGTCGCACCCACCTCTACGACCATCAGCCGCTCATCCCTGCCATGTCCCATTTTGGGAAGGAAATTAACCTTTCCCACCACCCTAGGTGCTTTAGAGTGAGGGGAGTCCCATAGATTGACGTGCGATGTACCAGGGGGGAGAGGGCCATGCTAAAGAAACCCTGCACAAACACAATATTGCATGAAATACAGATGCATAGACATAGTGCGTGCATGTGAAGAGATGCTATTTTTGTAGTTACGGTAGATACATTCAGCCCTGCATGGCCGTGTGGTAAACACAGGCCTGAAGAAGAAACCTGAACAGGCCCAAGCGCTGATGATAGAAGGACCCGTGCTGATAATCCCCACAGAAACTTCCTTTTGTTCCTTAACTGTTGCAATTATTTGTTATCCCGAAAAGGAATGCGCCCTGCAAGGATGCTAGACAGCACCAAGCTCCTCGCTGAGCACATTCATCACAGCCAGGCCACCAGCAGACCTCAAACCCCCACCCATCCCACTAGGAGTTATGACACCAACAACTGACCCAGTCCAAGACCCCTGAATTCCACTATAGTAGGTGACCTCAGACCACCAACCATAAAGCTGGTGGTCATAAAAGATCTGAAAGAGCACAACCATTTCACCTTATCCCATAATGACACTATGTGATAAGAGCCTGATCACTGGGACGTGGCTTAGCGGTTGTCTGGTTGCTGTCACGTGCTGTCCGGTTACTCTTCTTGGGGGCATCAGTTTGCAAGACGTCCAGGGTGTCTTCTTCAGGTTAGTGTGGACAGGTTAGTCCCAAACAGTGAATACTTAGGCAAGGTCGGGGACCGGCTCCCCAACACCACAGGGTGAACTCACGGTATTAACGTGATGAGGAGGCAGTGGAGACCATTGAACAGGGAGGTAGTTGTTCTGTAGCAAGTCCCTGTTCCAAGGGAGCCACCCCTAGAGCAGTAAGGAGGGTAAGGGGCCAAGGAGGAGGCAGGCCAGAGAGGAGAATGAAAAAGCAGGAAGAACGAGACGGAGGAGGGCAAGAAAGGCCGGAAGCAGGCAGGAGCAGCAACAAGGAGCAACAAGTAGCAAGGAGCACCGAGTAGCAAAAAGCAACCAGAAACGAGGAGCAAGAAAAAAACAAGCGCCCAGGGCTGCTTCCGCTGTCCTTTTATTGCGAAAGAACAGTTCCGGCATTGGCTGTCGTCCTGGAAACCAAACACTGTTGTGGCCAATCACAGGAGCCCATTCCGTGAAGCGGTGCCATGACGTAGGCGCGCAACCCCAAAGAACCCGGAAGCATCCGCAGCGACTGTGGTGCCCCCCGTAGTCCGCCAGAATGGATGGATGCCCGCCTGCACCACCGCGGGTACAGCCGCCAAGAGGCTATGGACGAGCGACGGCAGTGGGCGGTTCCCCTGGGAGCTGCAGGTAAGTGACGGCGGGGTGTAAGACTATGTAATACGAGGTACACAGTGGAATAAATTATAGTCCAAAGCAAGGGCAGAAACCTTTGGTGCGGAGAGTGCGATATGAACTGAGCAAAGAATGTGTGGGTCAGCATGATCGTGATCCTCCCCCTGTGCCAGTCTCAGAGTTTCTCCAATTGCATGCCATAATGATAGAGTAGCATTGTCTTGCAATAATAGCTCATAAGGACTACGACCTTCAATCCTTGGAGAGATGAGCCCAGCTGACCCCACGTGATGGAAGACAGATGACGCTGCTGAGGCCAATCGCAGCTTTGCATCCCCTATGGAGCAAGCCCCTGCATGTGATGATTTTGTGCTGCCTTATAACCTTCTGCTTGTACCAATTTTTGGAAGAACGTTCTCAAGCAGCAGAGTTCTTTGCGTGCACCCTTATTTTTGTGTGATTAAAATGTGTTATCCTTGCAAGAATTCTCTTGGCTTTTTTCCCTAGCAGGTTGTATTTTTTCTGGTGTGCCTTCAGTTGGTGACCCTGACGTGATCCCACCACCCCCGTACCTGCAGAGATATCCAGGCTGCCTCCCTGGAAGGGCCACGCCTACCTACAGCGACCAGTCCCAAAAACACATATACCTGAGTGGCCGTACAGAAGCCGTCTTTGCAGAATCCTGTCTGCTCTTTGGAGCGGGGTGCGACCCCAAGGAGAAGTGCAGGGTGGTGTTGTTGGAACCCCATGACGGAGGGGTTTTGGTGAACGTGCGCACGCGAGTATAGCCTTGCAAGGGATAACATGCAGAGGACAGAATTATGGGGGGGGGGGGTGTGAACCGGGTGAACACGCAGAGATTGAATTTGCAAGTGTGGCATGTATGTGGTTTGTTTAGTTTTTTGGTTTTGTCAACATTTTAAGGAGAATAATAAGGAAAAGGAAAACAGAAAAACAGAAGTGTAGGGAGCCTCCCTGAGTGAGGGGAGAAGGTGGCACCACTCATATTGTATAACGAAGAAGAAAAGAGGAAATACATAGGAGCCCTGTATAATTAGAGGGCTCGGGAATAGTAGTGGTTGTTATTTTAGCTTGTTATTTTAGTTTTTTTATTTGTGTATTATATTGTGCAGGCAGGAGGCCCAGGAGTGGCATTGTGTGGTCTGTGCGTGTGTAGAGAACGTGGTTTGTGTGAGTAAGGAGACCGAAAGGAAAAAGTAGAGGGTTGGGAGAGGAAAAGGAGCATATTTTGTTGACGGAAAAGAAGGGTGAAAATTGATGTGTTTTTGAAAAATATATATATACACACAACACACTAGCACAGGCGTAGCATCAGCAAGGACGCGACCAATGCGGCTATGGGGGGAGAAACACCATAGAATACATGTGCAAGGCCCTGCCGTTGTACTGTGACATGATCAAGAAATATCACAACCAGTGGGTGACAGACTAGGGGAGGTGGATGCCCCGCTCGTGGCCAGAGCAGGGCTCCTATGACAGAAATATTCTAGAACACATGTCCACCTTCTTGACAGCAAAGTACATCGAAGGGGAAACAATTACAGAACGAAGGGAAATGTTGAACCTCTGGAAAATGTTTGAGGATACAGAGCAGTGCGAAGGAGGTGGAGGGGCATGCAGCGATAGCAAGGGCGCAGGCCTAAGCGAAGATGGGAAGTCGTCAGTGGGACATAAGGGTACATATCCTCTAGCAGCGCGCGTCGAAGTGGGATAGACAAATCCAATATATGTGTCAACAGGTTTCAATGTATCAACACCGGCGACAGCTCCACCGCCCCCATATGTCTCCCCTCCAGAGTTCACAGTGCACGCAGACGTTAATCCAAGAGACCTAGAGATAGCATTGCCATCAACCGCACAGAACTCGCTAGACTGCAGGAGACATGTGATGTGACTAAGATAGACACACCAGTACACAGGGGACGGACGGATAGAAGTAAGGGGATTTTGTATTCAGAATAGACAAAGCACCCATAAGATCTCTACACGCAGAGCGTGACGGTGAAACAGACCGCTTGGGTTACGAGAATGTTGATTCCCGTAGGGGAGACGAAGATGAGTGGAGCATGTTCGATGAGGTTGAGGACGATGAAGATAGAGGGGCAGAGCAAGTGCCTCAACGCAACCCTAGAGTAGGGAGCTTATGGGAAGTTAGGTGGAGAGAGGTTTGGCCGGATGGCAGTAGCAAGAAAAAAGGCAAGTGGGACGAAGGGCGGGAGGAGCAAACTGAAAATGCAAATGTCCCTAATACACAAGGGCAAGGGGGTGGTGCACTATATGCCATGGGCACACATGGACAAGAACAATCTAATATAAGGCACTGGCAATGGATATATGCACTTGAAATGCAAACAGCGAGAGTACCCCAGGTAATAGGGGACATGAAAAGCCTATTGGTGTCCGCTATCGGGGATCAGGTTGCCGATGTGTGGGTTAAGGCGGGGTACCCGGGAGTAACCCTGAGCAATGATGCACATGATGGAGCATCATTCAATACAATTAGAGCAAAGGTGTGGGATGCAATGCAGCGAGCGTTCCCAGACACACCCGATTTGCAGTCCATTATGCCGTGTACCATGGGAAGCGATGAGGATGCCGCTGAATTAATTCTTAAGATCCAAGAGATGTGGAGGGCAGAAGCAGGTAACACGTGGGATCAGCCAATACCCTTCTTCTACTTTATTGTTCAGGCCTACCCAAGGAAGTACAAAGGCATTAGACAAGATTGTGGGAGAAGAGGCGAAGGATGGCCTGAAATTCAGCATATAATAGTGCACCATTGCCGAAGGATAGAAGAGCACGAGAAAGAAGCGTTTCAAAGGCGACAGGCAGAGGAAGCAAAACAGAAACAATTAGCTAAAGTATCTGTGGAGGTGTCAGTATCAGCGCCAGCACAGATAAAAGCGGCAGTGTACACTCCCGACTTCACAAATGTGGGGCGGAAATCCCCAGTACCATGGACCACCAGTGGTAAGGCGAGCAGCCGGGAGGAAGAGATGGGTTTAGAGGAGCAAAGGGGGGAGGGTTTGAGGGATGGGACCACAAGAAGGAGGAATTGGGCAATGTTGCAACTGTGGGAAGTGGGGACATTTCTCAAGGGAGTGCAGAAGCGGACAAGGAATGGGGTACTGTTATGGCCAAAACAACTACGGCACACCACCTCAAGGGGCCCCTCAAGAGCATACTCCCAGAAGGACCTCCAAACGAGATACAGCAAGCTTGCACACAGTTGCCCCTGCAAATATCGGGGCCCCTACCTCCTTCACAGCGAGACCCACAGCAGGCGATGCAACAATACATGCCTCACAACAATTTCCAGCAGTCAGGAAACGCAAACCCCTTCAGTAGTGCGCCCAGTGGCACAGTGGTGCCGTTCTAATGCACTACAGTAGTGGGAGGAAACCCCTTCTCGTTCCCGGGGACAATACTTATCCTGACTAGAATAGCCCACAGAGAGAACTTGCGTGTCCGGTCCTCTCGATGACCCTCAACACAGAAGAGGAACACTTGGTGGTGGCAGAGATAGGAAACAAGCAATTCAACTTAATGGTGGATTAGGGCGCTGAGAAATCATGCATCAGTGAAGGTGACTTCCCGTTATCAGGCAATACTCTCGACACGCAGGGATTCTCTGGGGCTATTTCTACAGTTCCATATACAAAAGATATGGATGGAAAGGTGGGAGGAAGGGTAGTTCACGCCCCCCCTACTGTATTGTGAGACCTCTCCTGTCAACTTGCTCGGCAGGGATCGGCTTAGGAAATTGAATATGACAATCTCCTTTACCGACAACGCCATTGTCTGCGCCACACCAGGAGTGTGCGCAATGAGGGCGATGCTGACGAGTCATGTAGTAGTGCGAGGCGTACCTGTTGACCCAGACATGTTCATTTATGGCAGAACAGTGCTTCTGGAAGCAGTACCACAAATTGCCAAAGCCTGCCGGAGAGTCCCAACTGATTTTATTTTCCGTCCAGTAGTGTCCCCGGAATTGGTAGCAGGCACAATATTATCCCTAGATCAACAAGGTTGTTAGTATCTACAAAAAGAGTAGTTCTCGGAACAGATGGTCATGGGTGCCAGTAACGTACTGTATTGTGCATTGATTCCACTATACTCCTCAAGGAAGTCACAGATGCAGAACCTTTTGAATACAATGACGGGAAAATATTACTTGAGATATGTACCCCCTGTGAAGTAATGGTGCATTACAGAAGAGTGTAAAATGCCCCCTTATGGCCGTTGTCGCACCATCTCCCTTCGTCCAGGCTGACCTAGAGTATGCACCACCACAATTGTGGACAACCAACCCGCCTGATCTAGGGCTACTGAAGGAAGTGACCCCAATGCAGATTACACTAAATCCCAGAGCGGTATTACCCTGGTTGAAAGAGTACCCACTATCAAGGGAGGCAGAAAAGGGGATAAAAGTCACAATACAGGCTCTACTCTACCAAGGCATCATAGTGCCTGCTACCTCACCTTGCAATACTGCCACATGCCCTGTCAAAAAGGCAACAGGGGGTAATTGGAGAATGATCCAAGATCTCAGCCCCCTTAATGACGTATTACAGATAGAATTTCCTTTAGTCCCGAACCCGGCCACCAATTTGTGCGGCATCCCCAAAGAAGCAACGCACTTCACAGTGATTGAAACTTAAAATATTCCTTCTTTTCAATACCATTACACCTCGAGTGTCAGTACCTCACAGCATTCACACATGGTGGAAAGTGCTACAAGCACACTTGTTTGCCCCAAGGGTATTGCAGGAGCCGAGCATATTAGACGGGATATTACATGAAGGCTTAGCCAATATCCATGTGTTCAGTATGGTCATCCAGTACGTGGACGACCTATTAGTATGCAGCAACAGTGAGAAGAAATGTCGCAAAGATTCCATCGCCCTCCTACAACTGTTGGCCCGCAATGGGTACAAGGTAGACAAGGCCAAACTCCAGTATTGCCAGCTTGAGGTGCTTTACTTAGGACAGCTCATCTCAGAAAACGGCAAGAGAATAATACCAGACAGCCCAGACACTATGCGCGCCACTCCCAAACCTGTGACAGGAAAGGATATGCAAAAATTCCTGGGGTTGTGCAATTATTGCAGGGCATGGATTCTGGACTAGGCAGCATACACAAGACCACCCTTACAGGGTCTCAAGGAGGCGCAAAAGGGCAACCATATAGTAGAATGGACAGCAGACAGGGTATAGAATTGTAATGAGTTAAAATAAGTGATTCCACAGCCCCAGTTCTCGCCACCCCAGATTGCACGCAAGAATTCTATATCTTCTCACACTCAAATGGTACACTCATGACTGCCATCTTAAAACAGAAAAGTACAATGGGCCACAAGTCATTGGCCTACTATGGCGGTACACTGGATTCAGTTATGCAAGGAAAATTGCATGCAAACAAGCTCTTGCTGCTGCTGCTTTCGCCATTGAAAAAAGCTCCACAGTTGTGATGGGATGCTCAGTAGCATTGAATGTAGAGCACTCAGTATTTGCGATCTTGGAAAGATCAAAGTTCACCCTGACCACCCATAGAGCATCAGCCTACAAGATGATCATCTCCAGGCCAAACATTCATGTGGTGTGATGCAAGAGAGTAAATCCTGCCACATTCCAACAGAAGTGCGCACTGACTAAGATTTGCAACTACACGACTGCGCCACACATGAAGGCAAAGAGAAGGACATCCCCAAAGCAAAGGACAGCCCACTAGAGGAGGGTGCAGTACTTTTTGTTGACGGGTGAGCAATGATTGACCAGGACACAGGCCAAAGACATACAGGTGCAGCAGTAGTGCGCCTCGAAGGAGGGGACTTTGAAACACTAGTAATGAAGAGATTACCCATGCACTACTCAGCACAAGCAGCAGAGCTAATTGCACTCATCGAGGCGCTGCACGTCTCACAAGGGTGCCACGTAACCATTTACTCAGATTTGGCATACATCACTACAACAGTGCATGTCGGGCTGTCACAATGGAAAAGGTGAGGGTCCCGCCGAACAGGTGGTTTCCCAGTACAACATGTTGTACATGAGGGCAGAGCGACCTCTGACGGGCCCATAGGATCAGAGCTCACCCTCAAGTACTTTAAGACGAGATAGCTGCAGCTTGAGGTGGATGGGATGCGGGATTCTCTTACTCTAACACCAAGCAATAAGGACAACTCAATGGTTTGGCAAAGGGAAGTCTGTTTAATGACAAGTACAAAAAACAGGGAAACAATGGAAATCACCAGTGATGTGATCGCCCGTCTCGCTTCAACTCCCCAATTCTTCATTCAGACAGCAATAGTTATAGTACATTCTCGTCATCATTGACGTGTAACACTCAAAAGTTTGTCATGCAATTCTATTGGTTAAAAGGATAAGTATAGGTGCTAGATCAGTATATGGCAACAGAGTGTGAGGATTGGATAACTTATCAGGTGGGCGTCTACGCCCATCCCTCTATATCACTCGTGCAAGACGTCACTACAAGTACGACGTCTCATTGGTTCTACTAGCTATAGGACCCTAGATTATTTGGTCCATTGTGATTGGGTCGGTTACACCCGTAGGCATAAATCTCCACTTTAATTAGCAGAATGTTCATCCAGATGCAGTGTGCCCCATGATTCACCCTGCCTCCCTTCCATCAATCAGTGCTTTAGGGATATGTGTCAATTAGTTGGCTGAGGTTGGCCTCGAAACTGTAGCTTATCAGGAAACGTTATGGCATCCTCTGGTTTGGGTGACATCAGATGTTGGTACCTCTTCGCGTTTGGCTGGTCACGTGTTAGTGTACACTGTGAATCTGCTTCATTTTCCATCTATTTGCGTATTTGATTCTGTCTTTGGCCTCGCCACCTGCCTGGTCCTCTTTACCTCGACCTTCACAGGGCAGGCTTAAGTTTCATTTCTTCGAAGTTGCCGCTCTCCTCCCTTCCTGGGGTTGACCTCGAATTCCCAGGCATGAGCTGCTGCTTGCTAAGTTTCGATTCTGCTGTTTCTTCTAGCTTAGCTGGAGTATGAATCTTGGCCTGTTTGACTCCTACTATCCTGGCTTAATTTCTGCTTTCGGAAAATGGAGTTGCACTTGTATAATGTGCTTCATTGAGATAGATATATATATATATAGTTGGCGCTTGCCGCTCTATTCTACTAAGCATAGCAAGCCATACTGTTTTCTTAGCCTCTTGCATTCCAAGCCTATTTACAGGCATTAGCTAGTTGCATAGTTTCATCCTTCTATATGGTTACGTTTCTTTATATGTCAACATTGTTTCTTCTTCCAAGTCCGTTACACCATTATTCTTTACATTTCGTCTTTGTGTGTTATCTTTCAACTTTCGTTTATGTTCATCTGTACGTCTGTCCGGGCCCTTGTGTCATCACCATTCGCCTTCAATTAAGGCCCTTTGGGTCTCTTCGGGGACAGTTTGTAAGTAGTCTTCATTTCGTGTCAGCTGCTGGTACGGTTGTCTCATTGGGTACCGTGCTGCCCATGGTTGTCTGGTTATCGGCACTTCGACAGATATTGCTCTTCTGATGGGCACTGGGCAGAGCCCTAGTGCTGCTCTCTTTTGGTTTATTTGCTCCTCATACGTCACATATCTCAGCGAGTATGTTCCTGGTATTTCAAAACGGGTGATTGGAGTGCAGGCCATATCTGTGACCTCCTCTACACTCCCCCCTCTGGTCGGTTCATCGACCACTTCTGCTTCTTCCTTTGGATTCGTCTTACTTGGTTCTTCTGTATCTTGTTCATCGTCTTCTGGATTTGTACATGATGGTGCGAAAGAGTGTGTCTCTGGAGTCCATTTTTTTATCACTCCTTTCAAACTTCCTGCTGTTTTTACATGCTCGTCTTTGTACCAGGTCATCAGCTGGCATTGTCCATTCAGGCTGCCATAGATCCATTTTCCTTCATACTTTCTTTGTTTCCTGGGATACACAAACTTTGTTCCTGCTGGCGCATATTCGCTGGCCTTCACAAAGTCTCTTATTTCTTCATCAGTCAGGTCTCTGGGTTTCCATCCTGGTTTGACATTGATCATGATCTTCATCCCTATGGCTTTCTCTGCAGTGTTCTGGCATTGTGAGATGATTATCTTGATAACACAAAATCCTAGTAGTATCATCAATAGAAGGGCTCCCAGAAACTTGAATATGTCTGCCATACATTGTGGGACCCATGGAATAGTGTTCCAAACCAGCTGTCATCATCAACTTCGTCAGTTTCATCTATCATCTGGTTCTGTAGGTTTGTCAGCATACTTATGGCTTCCGTTAAGGTTCCATTTTCTTCGTCATGTGACGTATAAATGTGCAACATGATTCTCCGATTTTTGCGCAAACACCTCCATCCATCGCTGTGATCATGTCAAGTACGTATCTGTTCTGTAGAGTCATCAATCAGATTGCTCTTAGTTCTTTTTAATCACGTTGAATCCTTTTATGGTGGTGTTGATGGTCTGTAATAATTCCCATCTGGTTATCTGCAACCATTTGGTATTTACTCCAACTTGGATTCTTGGCATGAAGATCGTTGTGAACACAGATGAGGTGAGGATGAAGAGCCTGTGCTCATACGGGATTGCATGGAATGCTTCTGATTTGGCAGAAAAGTAATTTTCTCTCTTCATTCGGTATACCGGCTCTACGGATCTCCTTTTCCTCAGTTGGGACTCTGCTTTCGGGAAACTGTCAATATTCAGGTCACTCTTCGGGATCACTAGTGCAGGAACGTGGACGTTCACTATTGTGCATATGCCTCCCCAGTTTTTCGGCAGTCTTATGTTTGCTTTAGATCCACACGCCCAGTAATGATCCATAATTACTGCGGTTCCGCAAGTCATTCCTGGAGCTTCAAAGATTTGTCTGCAGTCCTGATTCTCTCCCATCTTCCTTGTGCCATTGCTACTGAAGCACAATTTTGGGCTTTCCAGTGGCACTATCTGCAAGAGTCCTCCTCTGTCTTCGACCCATGTCAGTAATCTTGTGAGTTTTGGCCATAAAGGTTTGCAAAGTTTTTTGAGAGTTTTCTATTGCTTCCTTGCAGGCTCCAAGGACCATCCAAGCTCGGCAGATCACCACTCCTTCTTCCCATCCGGTTGGTGAAACCACTGTCCCCCAAATCTGCATTTGGCCTCTGTTTTTCCAAATATGAGCTTCTTCTGGAGTTTTTCCCTGGACGTTCAGTCTCGGTTTTATTTCCCATCTTATTTCTGTTCCTGCAGTTTTTCATACCTAATCACGTGATTCCTAGTATGAGCTCTATTTCTCGTCTTAATGTCCTGGACGTAGCCATCTTCATCAGGGTAATCCGTTTCAGTTGCCCATATCAATGAGGCATCTCTCCCCATAAACTGTCCTCTGATGTTGCACATTGCTATGTGTGACAAACAGTGTGCTGTTGGGACATCAATTTCTACAGCCACGAAGATCTTGGATTTCCCCATGTTGTACCGTAGAAGTGCGCAAATGAAGCATTCTCCTTCTGATTTCCGTCTTCTGACTTCTTTCATGTGTTGGTACCAAATGTTGTTTCCTAGATGTGCTGTGCTGTCCAGATAGTCGTTCAGTTCATTGTTATCTTCATGTGGGCTTTCTTGATTCTTAGTGTCTTCCTGTAGTTATCTATAACTACATCTCTAAACACATCTGACTTTTCCTTGCTGTGGGTCTCTCGGGCATGCTGGTCGGTGGAGCAGGTTTCTTTATCTGCATCGATGTGGAAGGTGGAGGTTTTGCAATTCTCTTCTTCTCCTCTTGCATTGTTTTCCTGCCCTCTATAAGTGCCCTTATCAATCACCCGCCTGTCATCAGCCCAGTGTATGGCTGCATCGTGGGCCTGGTACTTGTTGCTTGTGTTGGAACTTGTGTGCTTGTCAATGCGGTTTTATTTTTCAGTTCCTCCTGCCATTTCTTCTGGCTATAAACAGGAATAAATGATCTATCAACATTTGTGTCCTTGCAGTGAATTCTCCCGTAGCCGCATCTGTCTCCTTGGGGGCTTTTGCTATATCTGCTTTAGTTGGCCTTTCACTGGATTCTTTTTCAGTCTCTTTCATTATTTACTGGGGTTGGTTGTTCGGTAGGCAGTCTTGTGCTCTCTGTGGCCTTCGCTTGAGGTTCTGTGGCCATTGACACTCGCCCTGGTTCGTGTGCATTCAGTGTGTGGGTGCGTGTAGTTGTCAGAGCTATGTTTTCATTCATTCCGTGCTGACCCTGTCTCCAGCTTTTCTCTTCATTTGTTACCACAAGTGTGCATGTATCACTGCTAATTACATTCATTTTCAGTTTGTTTGCTTTACCATCAGATTTCCTCGGTACTGGAATAACTATATAGGGTCTGGGTGCTTTTGTGGGACTCATGCGTACACCATCAGGTGGGTGCACTGAAATTGGAACACTTCGTGCACCAATGAAAAATGCAGTTCTGATCGTTAAAGATAGCAAAATAATGATAAACACAATGCATAGATACATAATAGTGCGGTAGGTTAAACAGCAGCATTTCCTTCCAGAGAAGCGGGGGCGCCCCTCTGCTTGTGGGAGGACCAGGTTACTGTTCTGGGCCCCCATCCCGCTCATAACAAAATGTCAATGTTTTTATTCTTTTCCCTCACTCCACTATAGTTCTCGAACAGTTTGTATCATAAAGTATCTGGTGCTTCACAAGTGTCCCCCCCTCTTGCGGGTGACGATTGTCTCTTGCTACAGGATGCAGTGTCCTTGCTAGATTATGGAAAAATAGATTATACTAACACTTCGATAAGTCACTTTTACTGTGCATGCTCAAAGTACCTAAGCTCCCAGTCCACCCCCGAATCTGCTTCAATCCTGAGGACATGCTGGACACTGTTCAGTGTGAAGAAATGGAAAGTATGGCTATCAAACAAATAAAGGAGAAGTTCTTGTCGCTGTTCCCTCGATCTGTCCCTCAGCAGGAAAGTTTCACTGGAATCTCCTCATATAATCTCTCTGAAAGTTGGACAGCTCCACTTGTAGCATGATCCCATGGAGGAGTGTTCCCATATGTGCGACATTAGCTGGATCTCTGATGAAGGGTATGACGTCAACCTCGATAGGTCCCCCCACCATCTCTGAAAAGTAAGTGACTAGGCGAAACAGGACGTTATGTGCCAGTCAGCTGTCCTCGAGTGACAGGGACATTTGTCCTGACTTGCTGGGTTCTGGATCACAGGCCCTTCCCTTGACGTGAACAGTCCTTGCACTTACCTGCTGCGTGGATTGCGACTAAGTAACTAAGCTTTGCCCACAGCTGGCTCATATGTTCAGAGTTTGCTGGATCTCGAATAAACGTGAGAGTGTCTGTGGTTCTCCCGACTATAGCTGGACACTCCTCTATGATGCGAAAGAAAAGCGAATTGGTGAGTTCATCTATAATCGTCTGCGGTGGAAGCATTTGTGTCCTTTTCGTTGTATTCAGGCAGTACTAAGAAGGCTTCCGCCATGACAGTAAGTAGTTGCCAGATTACTTTCTTGTTGTCAGGATCTTGGATAAAGTCTGTGACACGGGTGACCCTCCCTACCAGCGATGGGTATGATACCAGCATTAACTGGAATTAGGTTAGCACATCCCATGTGAGATTTCTGCTGGGAGACACCATAAGTGCTGCAAAACAAAGTCTTGGTATTGGATGATTCAGGATACTGTAATTTGCTCTTAAAGTTAAGGTCCTTGATCACTGTCTGTTTGAGTCTTGTTTCTCAACAATGCTTAAGCGTGGCTTGGTTTACAAGTTCGTGTCAACAAACGTGTAGTGGCTTACATGTGCAGTTTTCTTCTTCACCCTGCAACTAGGATGCACAGAGTGTCTGTTTTATGTCCTTATCCCCTTTTTGCTTAGAGGAAATGTCCAATTTAAGCCACAACTTTCAAAGGGGTTCTTTGCTGCTCATGCATCCTTCTTCCTCGTCATGGATCTCGTCTGCATGTGCTGAGGTTCTTACCCGTTGTCTTTGGTTTCTTCGCGGTGGGGTGCAGCTAGAGGGCTTTCTCTGATATAAGACTTAATGTCATTGAGAAAAATCCATGCTCTCCTGCCCTGCAGTTTTACAGCTGAAGGAGTGCAGTCCTCTTCAATGAAAGGGCCATTGAATCTTGGCTCGTCCCACCTCTTCCTCGTGTGGTTTTTTACTAACACCACATCTCCAGGAAAGATGAGTGGAACACGTAGACCTTGAGCTGAATCTGTTGTAGCGTCTCCTGCTGTGTTCTGCGCTGTGCTGCACCCTCTTCGTCGTCGCTGCAGTTGGTCTGAAATTACAGTAAGACTGGATGTCATGCAGTTCAGATATTTTTGTAATTCGTATCGCAGGACCTCTCGGGTTGACTGGGCATCACATCTAGCTGTGTCTCGAACGGTTAGGGGAGTATTCATTCTCCTTCCTGTGACTATCTCGTGCTGCGTAAAATGATGGTCGGAGCCTGGTTGGTTCCGAACAGCATACAATGCCAGTGGAAGGCAGTGCAACCATCCCCTCTTTAGAGTAAGCTTCAACTTGGCTATCCTTTCCTTTAACAAGCCGTTGGGCCTCTCACAAATACCATTACCTTCCGGATGATACGCCAACGAGAACTTGTGGTTTATGCCAAGCAACAAGCTAATCTGTTCAGAAAAAAATTTACAAAATGAGCCCCATTGTCTGATCTCATCAATTCACACACACCCCTATCTAGGGAACACTTCCCTCACCAGGAATTTGGCTGCACAGGTTGAGTCTGGGTGTGTACAAGGACCTTCCTCTATCAACCTAGAGAATGGACACACCACTACAAGTACCTGTACCCGTTACATACTTGAATCATGTCGACGTAGTCGATATGCAAGTGCTGAAAAGGCCCATTTGGCCGGGGGATGTCTCCTCTCACTACATTTAATGTGTGCCCAGCGGTGATTGCTGGCAGATTATACAGTTCACCATAAAGAACGCAACATGCTCTGTTAAATTCGGTTTAAACCAGTCTTCAGCCAGCGTTGCTGCTAGATTTTCTTTTGACATGTGTATGGGGTAATGCAATTGCTCCAATGCTATTTTTAGTAGGGCTACAGGCATTACTGGTTTACCAGTGTGGTCTTGCCGCAACAATCCGTCAGAGGGGTTTAAGGTACACCCTCGACGTTTCCACAGGTTCTTCTCGTCCTGCGGTGCCTCCCCTTGAAGCTCCATTAGTTGTGTCTGCCCCATATCGCTATAAGCTTCAGTTGTGGTTCGGGCCACCATCATTCTCTCATGGGTACATGCCACTTCCACTTCCATGAACGTCTCACTTTTGGATGCCATACGCTTGGCTTCCGTGTCTGCTGCATGGTTTCCGCGTGACACGAAATCTGTCCCTTTGGTGTGGGCGGCGCATTTCACGACCGCTATGCCCACTGGGAGCTGTAGTGCCTTAATCAGCCTGTCCAATAAGGATGCATGTTGCACTGGCGTGCCATCTGCTCGGAGGTAGCCCCTCCTTTTCCAGTGCGATAAGCCTGCGTGCACTGTTGACATCACATAGGCAGAGTCACTGTACACCGTTACTTCATGGTCTGCGTGATTCTCAATGGCGAGTATCAATGCCAATAATTCTGCAGCCTGTGCTGAATAATGAGATGGTATTCGTGCACTGTCGAGTACTCGAAATTCTCTGTTTGCTATGTGTTTTATTACGGCAACGCCTGTATATCTTTGTCCGTCTTCTTGGACGATTCTTGAAGATCCGTCAATAAAAACGATCTCCCCTCCCTCCAGGGCATTTTCTTTCACCCTGGGGATTTCATCATAGAATTCTTCATAGTTTGCACAGTCATGTATCGGTTCTCCTTCAGTGACTGGCTCAGCTATGAACATGGCTGGGTTTACCGTTTTACATCAAACTATTTTGATCGATGGATTAGATATAATCACTTCATAGGCAGAAGCTCTGAGATGTCAATGTGCCCTTTGGTTTCTCTAAAATGGCGAATAATGAGTGCTCGACGTATAACGTCATAGAACATCCCATCACAATGGTTGTCGCTTTCTCTATGGCGAACGCTGCGGCAGCTAAGCTTTGTTCGCATGGGAAGTGGCCTCTCATTACTGAGTCCAGGTTCCCACTGTAATATGCCAGGGGCTTGTACCCCAATGAGGTTCTTTGAGCGAGTACTGCCGTCATAACGCTGCCAATTGTGTGCGAGAACAGGTAGAATTCCTCCGCATAATTAGGAATCCTGAGAACTGGAGCTGTACAAATCGCTCTCTTGAGTTCTGCAAACCCCTTTTCCATTGCCTCAGTCCATTCAATCTTTTCCATTGTATCTGAGCCTTTAGAGCCTGGAGCAAGGGTTTGGTATATGTGCTTTAATAGAAAACCCATGCTCTAACAATTGCACAGGCCTAAAAAGCTCTGCATTTGCTTTATCGTGAGTGGCTTAGCCGTGTTCAAGATGGCTTCAGCCCTTTCTGGGGTCACCTTTTTACCCTCATGCGAGAGGAGTTGGCCAATGTACAGCACTTCCTGTTGACAATACTGTAGCTTTTCCTTGTCAACCTTATATCCTTTCTCAGCCAGTATGGTCAGTAACTGGATATAATCCTGCCTGCATTGTTCTTCTGTGGTGCTGCAGATCAAGATGTCGTCCACGTACTGCAAGAAGACACTATCTAATGCAATATTGCTTAGGTCCATCTGTAGGACTCTGGTGAAAATGGACGGGGACTCACAGTACCCCTGTGGCAACGTTGTGCTTTTGAGACGCATTTGTCTGAATGTAAATGACATCAGATCTTGAGAGTCACGGTGCAACGGGATTGAGAAAAAAGCATTTTTCAAGTCAATCACTGTGAAATATTTTGCCTCGATGGGTATGTTACACAGGATTGTAGATGGATTAGAGACTCGAGGGAACTCGGCTTCAACAATATCGTTTAATGCTCTTAAATCTTGGATTAAGCGCCAAGACCCTCCCTTTGATTTCTTGATGGGATAAATCACTGTATTACAGGGTGACTCTGACTTCACTAAGATGCCCTGGTCCATCATGGCGAAATCCCTTCATCCGCCTCTCTGGACATGGGATATTGTCACCCTCTCAGTAAAATTGCTCCTGGTTTCAGTTTAATTTTGACTTCTCCCACCCCCTTCAGGAGGCCTACGTCATAATTCCTGTAGTCCATACTGAGACAGGCACCTGGGCCATGTCGTCATCAAAGTAATCCGGACGTATCAGCGCCAACATCATTCTCTGAGGCACTTCTCTTTTGATCGTTTTTACCCAAAATATGAGACTCACTTCCACCCTCGTCTCTTCTGAGTCTGGCTGTTCTTCAAACAGATCATCATCAGTGACGTCAGTCACTCGAGACCCTTCTTCAATGGCGATAATAGCACACCATTGTCTGCCTTCATCATCGTATCCTTCGACCAATGCTACTTTCACCTCGCACTGCTGCTGAGTGTATCAAGGGAAATACTTGTCCCTCCTGTTCATGCATTGGTATTCTCGGTCTGAATAGAACTCATCAGGGGTTCTCATAGACCTATCTGCGAGGCCCGGCAATTCTGCCATAAGCACACGCATGCCATATGCGAAAACGTCTGACTCTAATGGTGTAGCTCTCATGGCTATGTGGCCTGAGTATGCCCTGATCACATCGCACACGTTTGAATAATGCATTCCTGGAGTGGAGCATACTATGGCCTCCTCCGTGAACGAGATCATCATGTTCAATTTTGTCATTAAGTCTTGACCCAAAATGTTTACTGGGGTCTGACGTGAATATAATAAAGGTACATTCATTTTGCACTCTCCTACAGAGACTGGGAGTGCGTTTTTAAAGGGAAATTGACTGTGAGCTCCTGTAAAACTCTGAGTATCTATGGCCTCGCCGGACAAGGAAAACTTGCCTTCTCGTATGCACGAGCGTGTTGCACCCGTGTCAACTAAGAAGGAATATTCTTTACCCCCTATGACAACATTCACCTTTGATTCCCTATTAGGGTCTGGTGTCACTGATAGGATAGAGCACATCAGGGTTCCCAGTGAGCTGTCCTAGTTCATATATAAGTTCGGTCCACTGTATGGTTCTGTGTGATTCTGTGCACCGCCCTGTTGTGACACTGCGGGTGGATTTGCTGTACCTGCTCCCATGCCTTGGCCATTTTGCCATGCGCCTTGACTTTAGCATGTGCGCGCTAAGTGCCCCGTCATTCCACACAGCCAACATACTAACCCCATCTCGTCATATATCTTATCGATCGTTTCCCCGATGCTTCTGGTGTCGAAGTCATCTTTAATATTTGCCCTGGTCGTGCCTGGTACTGAGTCATACGCAGAGAAGAATTCTTCAATGACTTCCCATTCAACAACAGGATTGGGTTTTTTAACTTCCCTCTCCAGATATTCGTGATCGCGTGCCTTTGTCTACGCTTACGTTCAATATCATCATCGAATTCTTTGCGCTTCGTCGCCTTCTTTCCTTCTCCGTTCGTTTCTTCGTTCATCTGCCCTTCGAACTTCCTCGTCTTTTCGTCTCCTTATCCTTTTTTCACGTACCCTTTGCTCTTCTTCCAACCTTATCTGTTTCTGTCTGTACTGGTCATAGGCTGCTTTCTGTTTGCGATCGAGCTTCTTTTCTTGCTCCTCGCGATATAGCTGTTCTCGCCACAGCCTATCTTTCCTTCTTATCCTTTCGTGCCGTAACTCCTTTTCCTTCTCCCTTCTCTGTGCCTCATCTGACTTCTCTCTCGGTCTCACATCATCACTTCCTTTTCCATCGAGTTTCAACAATATCTGTCCTCCCATCCATTCATCTTGATAGCGACTGCTATCTCATCAGTTCTGCTTTCACCTCCTTTCCATTTCGTTCTCTCTCTCCTTATCGAGAGATGCACTAATCTGTGCCTGATCCTTCCTCTCATCATCGTGTCTCTCCTTGTCCCTCGGGACTGCGGAGGTAAGATTCTTATCCTGATCCTTCCCTTTATTGTCGTCACTACTGTACGTAGGTGACTCATATGTGGGGTTGCTATACCCTGTGGCTGCCTTAAGCTCTCTTAATGGATAGAGTCCCTCAGGCTTACTTCCCTCAGTTTCCGTTTCAGGTGGGGCAGGTGGCGCGGTAGGCATCTCACCCCCCCGTACATAAGTTTAATATCCAGTCTGCCCCTCCGTACATAAGTTTAATATCCAGTCTGCAGGTGGTTCTTCCTACTTCGGCTGTTCAAACATTTTCCAAAGTTCTAGAACAGCAAGGCGTTTCTCTAATTTCTTGCCTGAATATGTGGCATGCAAGTAAGTCATCCTATGTTGTAAGACGGCTTTAGATAAGGACCCATTTTGTGTCCACGGCATAAACATCAAGTGGGCGGTACCCTTAACCCACTCAGTGCTGTATTTTTTAAGCTTGGGTGCATGTTTCGGCAGTTGTTTACATAGATGTGCTAATGGAGTAATGTCTTCCATGCTTAAATCTGTTTCTAACAATACTTTCATGCAACTTCAACACTCCCAACAATATGAGCGAACACCAAATACTGAAAGTTCCAATCCAATCTTTTCCCACCAGAACTTTTGGATCACCAATTTACTTCAAGAACATTCATGTGCGATTCCCTCTTAACTATAGAATCGCGTAAAAACTCTACTTGACTTCAAACAACAAGCTGACACAGTTCCTTACATGTGACATACAACAGAACACGTACAACAGACATTTGACGGACTAGACAAACACCAGCTGGACACAAATATCTCTGCCTCTAATTTGTACCCCTACATGGAGTTTAAACAAACTCCTTTTACAACGTCTTTAAACGTGGTAGTCTAGTCGTCCCCTATTATGTGGGTTCTGAGTTCACGTTTCTTCTGACTGCTATATTAAAGTGCAGGAACAAGGCGAATCCTCTCTCTCCTCAGGTGTCCGCTCTGGTATTCTTTAATATCTCAGGTGTCTACCCTGGTATTCTTTAATATCTCAATTATTCTCGAGTCATTATCCACATATATATATATATGTATATATATATATATATATATACACATACACAGTCTTCTCTACTTCTATTTTGTTTTTTCCACCTCCCTCCATTACCTTTTCCCTCCCTTACTTGTTCTAATGCCTATGACATTTGCCAAAGCATTCAATTTTTTGTTTCACTCACCGCTCGCATGGTTCCTCTCTGGAATCTCGGGATCACCGCCTCCGTTACCACCTCTTTTAGTCTTTCGTCTGTTCCGCTGCCCATAGGAATGGAAGGGTTTTATGTTTATAAAACGTCTCCCTTCAGACCCACTGCAGTTTTTTGATAGGTTTAAACTATCATTATCCACAGGAAGCTTCACAGTCTACTCGGCCAAATGGCGAAGGACTTGTGATATTGCCAAAGACCTAGAGTTACTTTGTGTCGACGGTCCATAGGTGTCTTATTCTAATCAATCAATAATCGATGGTCAAAACCATCCTCTGCTACCACGTGTACATGAGGGCGGAGCGACCTCTGACGGGCCCATAGGATCAAAGCTCGCCCTTAAGTACTTTAAGACGAGATAGCTGCACCTTGAGGTGGATGGCATGCGGGATTCTCTTGCTCAAACACAAAGCAATAAGGACAACTCAATGGTTTGGCAAAGGGAACTCCGTTTAATGACAAGCACAAAAAACGGGGAAACAATGGAAATCACCAGTGATGCGATCGCCCGTCTCGCTTCAACTCCCCAATTCTTCATTCAGACAGTAATAGTTATAGTACATTCTCGTCATCATTGACGTGTAACACTCAAACGTTTGTCATGCAAGTCAGTTGGTTAAAAGAATAACTTAAGTATAGGTGCTATATCTGTATATGGTAACAGAGTGTGAGGATTGGATAACTCTTATCAGGTGGGCGTCTACGCCCATCCCTCTACATCTCTTGTGCAAGACGTCACTACAAGTATGACGTCTCATTGGTTCTACTAGCTATAGGACCCTAGATTATTTGGTCCATCGTGATTCGGTCGGTTACACCCGTAGGCATAAATCTCCACTTTAATTAGCAGCATGCAGAATGTTCACCCAGATGCAGTGTGCCCCACAATTCACCCTGCCGGCCTTCCATCAATCAGTGCTTTAGGGCTATGTGTCAATTAGTTGGCTGAGGTTGGCCTCGAAATTGTAGCTTCTTATCAGGAAAAGTTATGGCATCCTCTGGTTTGGGTGACATCAGACGTTGGTACCTCTTTGCGCTTGGCTGGTCACGTGTTAGTACACCGTGAATCTGCTTCATTTTCCCTCTATTTGCGTATTTTATTCTCTCTTTGTCAGACAGTCGCCACCTGCCTGGGCCTCTTTATCTCGACCTTCACGGAGCAGGCTGCTATGCTCTTACGTTTCGTTTCTTCGAAGTTGCCGCTCTTCTCCCTTACTGGGGTTGACCTCAAATTCCCAGGCATGAGCTGCAGCTTGCTAAGTTTCGATTCCGCCGTTTCTTCTAGCTCAGCAGGAGTATGAATCTTGGTCTGTTTGACTCCTACTATCCTGGCTTAATTTCTGCTTTTGTAAAATGGAGTCGCACTTGTATAATGTGCTTCATTGAAGTAGATATATATATATAGTTGGCGCTTGCCGCTCTATTCTTCTACTAAGCATAGCAAGCCGTACTGTTTTCTTAGCTTCTTGCGTTCCAAGCCTATTTACAGGTGTTAGCTAGTTGCATATTTTTATCCTTCTATATGGTTACGTTTCTTTATATGTCAACATCGTTTCTTCTTCCAAGTCCGTTACATCATTATTCTTTACATTTTGTCTTTGTGTGTCATCTTTCGATTGTCGTTTATGTTCATCTGTACGTCTGCCCGGGCCCTTGTGTCGTCACCATTCGCCTTCAATTAAGGCCTTTTGGGTCTCTTCAGGGACAGTTTGTAAGTAGTCTTCATTTCGTGTCAGCTGCTGGTACGGTTGTCTCAATGGGTACTGTGCTGCCCATGGTTGTCTGGTTATCGACACTTCGACAGGTATTGCTCTTCTGATGGGCACTGGGCAGAGCCCTAGTGCTGCTCTCTGTTGGTCTATTTGCTCCTCATACATCACATATCTAGGCAAGTATGTTCCTGGTATTTCAAAATGGGTGGCTGGAGTGCAGGCCATATCTGGGACCTCCTCTACAACATCAGCCTCCTAACCACACTTATTTCCGCACTATCACTACCCTCTGTAGTAGCTGTTGTCAAGTGTGCCACACACACAGGTGGCACTGATGAAATTGCATTAAGAGAAATGGCGGCAGACGCTGCGGCCAAAATGGCAGCCTACCTTCCTCTCATGGTAATATCAGAATGTGTCATAACTACACAAACACAGGACTCGCAGCTAGCAGCATACACAGCGCTGCCCATAATGCAACTCATTGAAATACCGGGAAAAGCACCAAATGAGGAAAAAGAAATAATGGTCCAAAAGAGGATGTAAGCAGTGCCCCACGGACCTACGAGTGCACTGGCAAGGCAGTAATGCCTGTAGAGCTCTTGACAATATAATTTGTCCAGTTACACCACCCATCCCACAGCTCCAAGCAACACATTGCTGCAGACATTCAGGATGATTGGTTCATACAAAATCTTCATGAGGATCTCACGAATCTCATTATACATTTCACCACCTGCCAAACTTGCAGCACTGGCATGACGCTCCAGACAACAGGAGGAACAATGCCTCACTCTATTGGGCCGTTCCGCGAGTTATACTTTGGTTACGCAGATATGGGAGAAAGATGCAATGGTTCCCGATATCTGATAGTTGTGGTGTGCCCGTTTTCACAGTGGCTTGAGACTGGTCCTTTTGCACACCTGGATGCCAAATGCGCTGCTAAATGTCTAGTGTGCGAGGGGTTTCATCAATGTGCGTGTGTGATACGTTACAGTCTGACAATGGCACCCATTTTTTCAATGAACTCTTCAAAGAGATCACAGCACTACTTGGCATTAAACACTGGATGTGCGTAATGCCAAGTAGTGCTGTGATCTCTTTGAAGAGTTCATTGAAAAAATGGGTGCCATTGCCAGACTTTAACGTATCACACACGCCACATTGCAAAGGGCGTTGTGGAACGAATAAACACCTCCTCTAAAGCAAGTCCTCCAAACACTGCACCACCTTAAAAAAAAACTGGGTGCATTGTTTGCCCCTGGCCTTGATCAGTTTGCGCACTCAGCCAGGTAAGGACCATCACCTCTCACCACATGAAAAAGTAACTGGCAGGAGCATGCACACACCCATCTCCCCAGTAAAGAGGGCGTGAGACGCCCATAGAGCTGCAGCAGTTCTGGGGGAGGAGTTCAAAGAATACTCAACAAAACTGACATGTGCAATCAAATAGGTCCCCTGATAAATCGCACTGCCGCGCCCAGAAAATCCACAGGACCCTGCAGAGCAACCTACCATTGATGCCACACCTGCCCAACCACTGCTACCAGGTGACATGATATGTCTAAGGAGCTTTGTACACAAATGGAGCAACCCTAGTTTCCGTGGCCCTTATGAAGTGGTCTTTTACACCCCTCTCGCAGTAAAAGTGAAGGGGCTTTGATGTGGGATACACCTCTCGGATGTCCGCAGGGCACCCCAAAACTCATCTCCAGTATCCTAAAAGAAACCACCGATATACCTCACAATGGCTACCTCAGAATTAATGTAGGTTCTTTTTTTTATCCCTTTTCTTTCTCCATCTTTAATCTACTTAGGGGAATACTTGTTTCTTCTTGACTGTCCATTTGTACACCTGCGCTGATTGTACAGATGATTTTAATGCAGTTATGTACCATTTGTTGAGTTTCATGTAAATGCTTTTGACATCTGAAAATAAACATTTTATATTAAGAATGAATGGGTAATATAGCTGCATGTCCCAGAGAATATAATAAAACATGCAATGCTGCTAAAAGCATAATCACTTTACAATAAAAGAAATACTCCCCCTCTCTCCCTTTCTTTCCCTTTCTCTCTCTCTCTCTCTCTCTCCTCTCTCCCTCCCCACCCGTTTTTGGTCCCTTACAGGAGTGGACTACATGGAGCTCTCAACGTCAAATTGTTCATTGCATGTCTATAATAATGATAGATGTACTGTTAGTTCTACCAGATCATATTCCTACAATTGTGGCCTACACTTTACGGCCATCCTATTTACTATATTAATGATTGTACTAGGACTGTATTGGAGTACATCTTTTATCTAGGCAAGCCTGTTAAAAGAGTAGGGGAGGGGAAAACATGAATAGAAGTGCACAACTAAGCGCAACTGCACTGTCAAATGAAACCAGCAACGCAACTGTACATATGCATAATACTTCCCAAATAAGTAACAATAGTGGCAACAGTGTGTGCATGAGAAGAATGTTAGAAATATTATTCCCCACAATTAAGTCTTTTTTGTAACACAAATATTAGTAATAGCAACAATGTTACCACTAGTATATTAACAAAGAGATATGCATCGCACCATAATAGAATGAAAAGGCAAGCGCGTAGGCCCAAATACGATGCATGCCATGGCCTAGGCCTGGATGCTATTGAGGATGTTAGACATCCAGAGCGCTCAAATAGATTCATTTATTTTGAAACTTAAATAGCGTGCCAAGCCCAAAGGCATCAGGGCGCTTTCTTACATGATGTGGCAGTTACATAGTTACAAGAGCAGGTAAAAAAAGACAGTCATAGAGCACGAAAATGACAGTACATATATGTAACGTGAGCAGGGTTACATACAACGAATGCAGATACATGGAGGGAATAGGGATGGCATAAGAGCCGACGATAATCAGCTCAGTCTTATCGTCATTTAAGCATAGTCCGTGCTGAGCCATCCTTTCCGGGATAGAGAGGTAGATGGCGTTGAGGGTGGCTTTGTCGGTATCGTGGTCTCCTGTTATAGGGATGAGGACCTGGGTGTTGTGTGCATAGTTAGTGTAGGTGACACCCAGGCCGTCGAGGCGGTCAAAGAGAGGCGGTCAAAGAGAGGCTTTGAGAAAATATTGTACAGGGTGGGGGCCACACAGGAGTCTTGTGGCACTCCGCAGGCTGTGGGGCGTGGTTCGGCTTTAGGGGAGAAGACTTTCATAGTTCTGTCACTGAGAAAGGATTTTATCCATAGTGTGGCGTTAGATGAGACGTTAGCTGCTGATGTTAGGTGCTTACAGAGAATACTATGGTCCACCAAGTCGGAAGAGGCTGAGAGGTCTAGGAGAAGAAGCACTGCTAATTTCCTATTATCCCTCAGGTTGTCCATTTGGATTTTTAAAACCGAAAGTGCTGTTTCCGTCCCGTGTCTTGGCCGGAAACTGGACTGATGTAGCTCCAGAATATTATTGACTTCCAGATATTTCTGAATCTGCAGGTAGGCCACCCTATCGAGAATTTGTAGAATAAACTGTACTGTTGTTATGGGGAGGTGGTTTATAGGGGTGTTGGGGTCCAGGGTGTTATTTTTTTTAGGTGGGGCAGTACCCATGCTTTTCTTAGGTCTGTTGCGACGCAGTTGTTTTTGAAGGAGGCGTTCATCAGGTTGGTGATGAATGGGGCGGGTTGGGGAGCACAGTCTTTGATGACTGTAGGTGGGCAGGAGTCACCTTGGCACCTTGAGGGTTTTAGGCTATGGGTGATTTTCAGGACTTCTGGGATGTTGATCTCCGTGAATTTAAATTGGGGGGGGCTCCTTGAGGTTGGTGGCAGAAAGAAGGTGTTGGTTTATGAGGTTTGGTTAGGCCGTTCTTTTTTACTTCAATTGCTGCTTGCAGGCGACTGAATTTGTTATGGAGAGCATTTTAGATATTCTCACACCAGTTAGCATCTTTATTACAGCTGTCAAAGGGTGGGATAGGGGTTTCTAACTCTCTGAGGATATGGAATAGTTCCTTGGTATTGGAGCTGGCTTTGGATATTCTGTTGTTGTATAATTTGCCTTTGGTGAGAACTACTTGTTGTTTTTAATTCCTAGAGGCAGTGTCAAATATAATTTTGTTAGTTGAGGTAGGAAGTTTTTTCCAGGATGATTCTACTTTTCTTTTGGTAGTTCTTAAAGCTTTTAGTTTGGGGGTGAACCAACCATTGAGATGGGCTGGTTGTTTGGGTTTGCGTAGCGCAAGTGACGCTATTTTCTTTATAGCTGCCAGTTTTGTGTCGTTGTAAAGTCTGGACATTAAGGTGGGGTTGGCTGCTACGTCCGTAGGTGAAGCCAGGACTGGTTGCAGGAGTGGGAGCAAGTTGTTAGCAGTAATATTCTTTTTGTTTCTCGAGGGGGCCTCAAGGGCTATATTCGGAGGGTTGTTTGGGCTCGATCTGGTATTGATTTTGAAAGTGATAAGGTGGTGGTCATACCAGGGACAGGGAGAGTTAGATAAAATGGTGGTATTCTAAAATTAGTTGGTAGGAAGGTGAACAACAAACACGAGTTATGTATGCTCATTGATACTGCATGTATCGCGGGAACCCAAGGTTTTAGTACCACAGGAAGTTCCAATTATAGAGGCACAATGCCCGGTTCATCTTGTGCTATGTAGACTAAAAGGCATCTTCCAGGCACACAGCGTGCGACTAGAGCTTGTCGATCCATGCGTCCTGAAATGCAGAAACAACCTGAAGAATCTCAACTGTTTACAACAGCCATATTTAGTGATTAGTGGGGCAAAATACATAAACAACAAGTGGCAGGAAACTACGTACAGTTGCCGAGGTGAAAGCCTCCTGGGGTACCAAGAGAAAACCGTGACATTGGTAGGGAAAACATGTGCACGAATATCGACAGAGCATGTCAGAAAACTGACATGGATTGCAGCAATGGAGAAGCCAGTGAAAGTGCACCGAGAGGAGAACTATGAGCTGTGTTTCCACAGCGAAGGAACTGTCTTTGTCAGCTCCAACGAGCGATGCAACAGAACATTGTTGATTCCAGAACAAAAAAGGGCACGGCGGCTGTGATAGACTATTGCTGAATGTGTGGCCAACTGTAACGCTCACCTGATTCCCGTAGAGGCGCCGGTCTTGACTGGGCGTATACCGTATCTTCAAAGGCTGGCTCTTTGGGCTGGACCTCTGTGCACTGTATGGCTGACTTGAAGGGTAAGATGTCTTAGGTAAGTGAACGCCGTGCTCTCCATCTGCCTCGGGGCAGGGTGCTGTAACCAGTTTCTTCACTGGATAAGGGGAGCAGGCCTCTTGACTTCAGAGGACTGCTGTCCGTCGTTTACTGCACGAACGGTAAGTTTCGAGTAATTCTAATGTCTTTAAAGTCTTTAGTAATGATGATTCTATTTTTGCAGGGTTCTGGCGATGGCGGATGACGGGCTGAAGTGAGTTGAAGATGGAGCCCGTGTGATGAATAGAAGCGCCTGGAAGCACGCAAGTAAGCGCTTGTTGCCTGCTTCACGATGCGCTCTAACTGTCTTTTTATTTTGCAGGTACAAGTTCGGAGCGGCTGCAGGGTGCCGGAATACCCACTGGGTTAGATGTGGAAAGGAGTAATGGCACGTGAGTATTAAAGTTCCCCAATGTCTTTAAACGCACCTTGTTTTGTCTTTCAGATGCGGGATGCAGCGCCGAAGGCCTCCGGAGCGTGCGAAGAGTTGGTAAGCTTTTGTTTTTCAGATGCCGGAATGCAGTGTGAAGACCTCCGGAGCGCACGAAGAGTAGGTAAGCCTTTGTCTTTCAGACGCCGGAATGCAGCGCGAGGCGTTGGTGACAGCCGATGGACCAGGTAAGTGAAGAGCTGTCACTGAAGACCGTAATGCTAACCTGTTCTTTCTTGTCTTTATAGGTGTTGCTGAAGACTGGATTCAGGATGGTAAGCCTTTTTCCTTAGGCCCAGGATCAGATGCAGAAGACACGATGAGCGTTCTGCTGCAGAGGATGCAGAATAACGCAAAGCAAGATTCATCCATCGGGTGTGGTTTAAATAGCCTCCTGTAGTGCTTAGGTGTCTCCTTCCACAGCCACGCCTAGGTAAGAAAAGAGTTCCTGCTTTCCAGAAGAGTTCCAGTGTTCTGAATCTAGGGAGTGGCTCCTGCCCCACCCAACAGGAAAAGTAGTTCCAAACAGAAGAGGATCAGAGGCTCAACTGGCAGGCAAGTAAGCAGCATGGTCTGCTGCAGGTAAGTCCACCCAAGCATGATGAGCCCGGCGCTTCCAGCGCTGGGACTGGGCATATTTATGAGCCTGGTGCCACTGGCGCCAGGACTGGGTCCAAAAGGTCCCAATTGGGACTGGTTGGCACTCGGAACCTGGGTTATGGATCTGCTTCCAAGGGAGTTGGGAAAACCCTGACCTTTTGGAAGCAGAGATCATGACAGTACCCCCCGTCAAGGCCCCTCCCAAACCGGGCTTCTCCGGGGGTTTTGGCTTGTCAGGAAATGTTCGGTGAAATCTTTTGATTAGGCGAGGAGCGTGGACATATTCAGCAGGTTCCCAGGATCTCTCTTGGGGGCCGTAGCCTTTCCAGTCAATTAGGTAAAATAGTTTAGATTTGGAGATCTTGGAGTCCAGAATGCTTTTGACTTCAAACTCGAGTTCTCCATCAACTAGGATAGGTTTTGGAGATTTAGTTAGTCGGGTTTGAGGTTGCATGGGTTTTAATAGAGAGACGTGGAAGACCGGATGTATCTTCATGTGCGGGGGCAAGTCCAACTTGACCGCTACTGGGTTTACTATGGTAGTGATGGAATAGGGACCAAGGTATCTTGGGTTGAATGTGCGTGGCCCTTTTAGAGGTAGATATTTGGTGGATAACCAGACTTGATCCCCTACTTGATATTGAGGGGCTTCCTTCCGATGTTGATCTGCTCCTTTCTTGTATTGTTCTTTAGCCCTTTGAAGGTGAGAAACAGCTTCCTTAAAGGCTTGGGTGATTGTAGAATGCAGGTAGTCTACTGCTGGTGTTTCAAGATCTTGGAGGGGATCCAACTCCGAGGTTCGAGGGTGACTGCCGTACAAAAGAAAAAACGGGGTTTTCCCAGTTCCCGAATGGACAGAGTTATTGTAGGCATATTCGGCTATCCAAAGGATGTCTTTCCAAGTTTTTTCAGTTTGTTGCAGCATGCAGCGTAAATACTGTTCCAGAGTTTGATTGGTCCTCTCGGTTTGTCCGTCGGTCTGAGGGTGGTGACTGGTTGATAGTCTCACATCAATTTGAGCCGACCGACAGCAACTTCGCCAAAAATGAGAAATAAATTGACTACCTCGATCCGAAATTAGAACCGAAGGAAAACCGTGCAGTCGGACGATGTTTTCGAGAAATTCTCGGGCGAGAATGAAATGCGCCATCTTGGAGAATAAGTCCACGATTACTAGAATCGTATTGTATCCGGAGCATGGAGGTAGATCGGTGATGAAGTCCATAGAAAGCGTATGCCATGGGCGAGGTGGGATGTCAATAGGGCGTAAGAGGCCTGCTGGTCTTTCCTTTTGACTCTTGTTTTGGGCGCATACTCCACAGGACATTATAAAGTCTCTGATATCTTTTTTCCAAGACGGCCACCAGAAGTAGCGCTTGATCTTTTCTGAGGTCTTGGCCATACCGGGATGTCCTTCCATTAAAGAATCGTGATAACAAGAGATTACTTTTTTCTGTAAATCTGTGCTGGGTAGGTATAATCGTTCTTGGAAATACAATAAGTCGTCCTTTACTGCAAAGTCCTTTCCCTGCAGATGCCAATTCTGTATGTCTGCTGGAGTTACAAGTTGCCTGGCTTTATCCTTAACTTCCTCTATGGATTCTGTGGCGATTACACCCAGAATTCTTTGTTCGGGAATGATTGGTACAGGTTTAGGGTTGATCAAGTGTTCTTCCACTCCCATCCGAGAAAGGGCATCAGCTTTACCGTTCTTTGTACCAGGTCGATAGGTAATTATGAAGTCAAACTCGGCAAAGAATAATGCCCAACGGAGTTGTCTAGAGGATTGGGCTTTTGCGGTTTTCAAATATTGCAGGTTTCGGTGATCCGTAATCACAGTAACAGTGTGTCGGGCCCCCAGCAGATAATGCCGCCAAGCCTTAAAGGCAGACTTGATAGCCAGAAGTTCCTTGTCAGTAATCGTGTAATTGATTTCAGGAGGCGAGAATTTGCGGGACCAAAATGCCACGGGATGCAACTGATTGGTTACCGGGTCCTTTTGTGATAGAACTGCCCCCATGGCAAGGCTTGAAGCATCAGTTTCCACGATGTAGGGGACTTCGGGGCGAGGGTGTTTTAAGATTGGTGCAGAGATAAATTTAGTCTTCAAATCCTGGAAAGCTTGTTCCGCCTCGGTAGACCATTCAAAACGTTTGTTTTTCTTTAACAAGGCAGTGACGGGCTGGACTATTCGAGAGAATTCGGGGATAAACCTGCTGTAAAAGTTAGCGAAGCCTAACATGCTTTGCACACCTTTTACGGAGGATGGTGATGGCCATTTGAGAACTGCATCGACCTTCTTTGAATCCATACGCACTCCGCCAGGTGATAATATGAATCCCAAGAATTCAACTTCAGTCACGTTGAAAACACATTTTTCCAACTTAGCGAAAAGTTTGTGTTGACGCAATCTTTCGAGGACCATTTTCACGTGTTTCCGATGTTCAGATTCCGATGAAGAATAAACGAGGATGTCGTCAATGTAAACAACAACACACACATCTATGAGCTCTCTGAGGACATCGTTCATAAAATATTGAAAGGCGGCCGGGGCATTGCAAAGTCCGAAGGGCATGACCTGATATTCAAATAGCCCATACTTGGTGCGGAAGGCCGTCTTCCATTCATCGCCCTTTACTCGTACCAAGTGGTAAGCTCCTCTAAGATCCAGCTTTGTATATATGCATGCTTTTCTGACTTGGTCCAGGAGTTCAGGGATCAAAGGTAACGGATATCTATTCTTAACGGTGATCTGGTTCAGGGAGCGATAATCTATACAAGTTCTAAGGTCTCCTTCCTTTTTTGGAACGAAGAACAAAGCTGAAGAAGCAGGGGACTTGGAAGGACGAATGAACCCATTTGCCAGCTATTGATCCAGGTATTGTCGAAGGTGAAGGTTCTCAGGCTCGGTGAGGGCATAAATTCTACTACAAGGAGGAGTAGATCCAGGTATCAGGTCCATCTGGCAGTCATAAGACCTATGAGGAGGTAGAGAGTTAGCCTGATCCTTCCGGAAAACATCTTGGTATTCTAGGTATTCGGGAGGTAACTGGGGAGTCTCTGAAGAAATTGCTGCCAGTGCAACACCAGGTGGAGGGTGACAAGTAGAGACACATTCTGGAAACTGGACCGTTCTTGCTCGCCAATCGATCAGAGGATTGTGTTTCTCTAACCAAGGTATTCCTTGGTTAGAGAACCAACAAGCTTACTTGCACCTCCCACCAACATGGAGGGGCTACGATTCACTAGCCACGTTAAACTCAGCACTACTGGTAGTCCCAGAAGAACATTTGAAAGGGGGGCAAACACATGACAGAGCACCTACAGTTTCCCCGGGGGTCGTATAGAAGAACCCAATGCCACAGCCAGAATTTCATATCCTCCCTGGGAAGAGCCAATATGATAAACTACACAGGGAAAAGAGGGCATCAAACTATCCGTCAAACACTCGACAGCACTGCTTGAGGAGAATCCTGAGGAATACCGGTTGAACTCTGCTGAAACGTTTTTCACATCGCACTTGTTACCAGGCGTACAGGCAAGAACTAATGCCAAGTGGCTGCAGATCATACAATGGGAACTGGTCCAGTTGGCGAACGACTGCAAGCAGGGGTTTAACATCATAAATGTCAAGCTACGTGGCAATAGGAGGTGCGTGCAAAAAGATCGGTCATTCTGTCAAACTGGATATAAAATTATGCCTCCTATTGTAACGATTGTGTGTATATTGGCCTACGCCAAGTTGCTTAAAACTATATGTGAATAACTCTCTACGGCAAGGTCTTGACCTTAGAAATTGATGAAAGCCCCCATCTTGAATCGAGCTACCATCTTAGGTTCTTTTGCTGTGTAAAAGTCACCCTGTACATCAAAATGATGGACGATGCCATTCCGAACAGAATCTGGTCGTCATGACCTCCGTACAGCTAATGTATAACTTGCCTGCAGGCCACTTGTTAGGGTCGTGAACTGAAACCTTGTCCTTCTGTTGACCTGTGTGTAAATGGATTACCTGTATCAACGGAACTGATCTATTTGCATACTGATGTATATATTAAAAGTTGACCTGGCAGAGACCTAGACCAGTAATACATTCATGGAATGGTTAACCCGCGAAGGGGTTGGACAAAAGGCTGGAGAAATGTATAAAAGCCTGAATGTCCCAATGTACAGTCTCTCACTGAATACATCGAACCCCGTTGAAGTTCGTTGTGCTGTACTGAGGGCTGATAGCTATCCGATCTGTCATTGACTTTGTCACTGCTTGACCTTAAAATAAAGTACTTTGTATGTTCCTTTGTAACCGGTGTTTGGTGTGTTTCCTTTCGGTTTCCCGGCCTCATTATTTTTCTGTTTTCACAGTTGGCGCCCGAATAGGGACCCTCAAGATTGATGCCGGACCATTGAAGGTTGACGCATGCTATCGGACCGGGATCGGACGGTGTGATACTACGGGGCCGACTGAAAGAGACGCGACACCTCTACAGCGCTGCACGATCCGATCTTTGGACGATAGCTGTGCGGTCTGAGAGGGCATCTTGACGAGGGTCCACTTTTGAGGTGGGCAGATTTGCCGAAATCACCAAACACAAGGTAATATTCGTAAGGTAAGTTCTTTGATAAACTGTACGGTCCTCCTTAGGTTTGGTCAGGTGAGTCATGACCCGACTCTTAATTTAACCCTGACAATTTGAATTTGGCGCACTGTATCTGGAGACACAATTATTGACCAGGTAACACCAAGTATTTGAGAAATTACTGGGAAATTGTCTAGCTGCTTTAGGGCATTATTCCACAGCGATCGACAATCATTGGAATGTAGCCGCCCGGCACCAGGAGGGGTCGCCGGCGTTTAGTATGTATTGTAAGCATGGCATTGGTATTTGGCACAGACAAACCAGACATGCCTCCGAACTTCAGTGGCCAATCAATGGTAGTTTTGAGATCCCTCGTATTGAATACTTAGAGTCAGTCTTCTTAAAGAAAAAGGCCAGACCCGCAGCATTTGATGTTCTACAGAATTGGAAAAAAGAAGCGTTGCAGCAGCTTAAGAGTAGGGAAAAACATGCATGCCGTCATAAAACGAACGCTGAAAAGGCGTTGTTATATGATCAGGACAAACAGTCTGAGTCAGTTAGAAATATGGATAGGGCTTTCTCACTCTGTATTCAGAAAATCTATCCTTCTAAAGACCTTCATGTTTCTGACGAGTTTCTCAACAAATTGTTAAACGAGCGAAGGCCTGGTGCCTCTGCACCACCTCCGTATGATCCTCTTCCTGTTGCTTTGCCTCTTTCTGCTGTTATTCCTGCTCTCCCTGCTCAACCTGTTGTTCCTATTCTTCCGGCTGTTGTTCCTCCGCCTGCTCTACTACCTCTTCCCATTGCACCAATAATAACACCTCCATTGAATCTGCCTGCACCTCCACTCCCGAGTGGTTCTGTACCGACTATAGTTGATAGGGGTACGGGGTCGAAGGTTGTTACTCGTAATACTGACCCTACAGATAAAAAGCGGGATTTGTTTGCATGGGCTAAGCATTGTATGGAGAGAGATGATCGAGCTAATGTTTTTGCCACACTGTCTAATATGGATAATTTTCCTGAGAAAAATGTTTTTATTGAAGGTTTATGGATTCATTTATGCGTAATGTGGGGTAAATTAAATAATGTAGATCTCCCACAAGGGCTGAGGGATCTGAATACTTTAGCACTTTCAAGAGACACTGTGGAGAAAGTTCATGAGCATGTCGAGAGGTTATTTGAGTATAGGAGAGATTTGGAGAAGTTACGGAATGAGGATGACGAAGAGGAGAGAATGTATGTACAGAAACGATTTCTTCCGTGTCATAAATGGGCATCTGAGGAAGCGCAAATTTGTACAAGAGATGCGATTAGATGGATTTCGGATTTATCGATAACTCCGGTTGAGGTATATGACACATACAGTCAATATACGATAGAAATGCAGAGGAAGGTGATTCAGGTAATGGTAGAGTACCTGCAGGATGAATGTGTGAGGAAGAAGGTTAGTTGTCCCACAGAGTTACTGGTTATTTATAAGAGAGCTTTTTCACTTGACACTTCTTCGACTGCTTTAGCGCTCGACTTAGCTCTGTTGCTTAGTAAGCGTTCGGAGTTGCCTATATCTCAGTTGCCTATGAGAGAGGTACCTCCGACATTTGTCCCAAAAGTTGAGATTGCTGCTAATGTTGCAGCAGGTATAGCTGCTGTGGACATTCCCGCACATTATGTATCACAGTTTGTTCACGTCCCGTTTTCGCAACAGGAAGTGAACACTATTAGGCAGTCTATTCCCGACATTAGGAGAAATCCAACAGGATTCTAGTTGCAGTCCTCAGTGTTCACCCTAGGCGATATTGACTTGTTATTCCCTGTACTCCTGTCCGTAGATTTGTGGAAGCAGGTTAGAACAATAGATGATGCACCTGGGTTGGGAGATACGTGGGCTAATATAACTAGGCTTGACGGGGAAAGGCCGGCTGGTGAAAGACCGCCTCAGGTGACACTCACTTTGCCTGACAGAATCATTGCAAAATTAAAAACTATAATTCCCGAAAAAAGAATTATTTGGGACAAGCTTACGGCCTGTGTCCAAGGAAAATCTGAGGGTGACACCGAGTTCTTTAATCGGTTCGAACAAGTATTCTCGGACTTCAGTGGACAGGATTTAGGCACAGAGTCTGGGAAAAGGTTATTTGTGGACATATTCGTGCGTGGATTGCTGCCTGACATCCAGTCACAGATTATGTCTTCCGAGAGCGCTTGGCAGGCGAAATCCCAATCAGAAGTACTGCACATGGCTCAGTACTACGAGAACCGTGTCAATAATGAAAATGATAGAGTCGAGAAGAGAAAAGGAGACTTAAAGACTAAAGTATTGTTACAACAAATTGTTAGAGGCCCCAGAGGGGGTAGTTCGCAGATTAGAGGTCAGTATGTTCCACAAGGGAACGTGCCCTTGGGTCCTGTGAACATTAACCAGTGTGCCTATTAACGCCAGGAGGGTCATTGGCGTGCACAATGCCCCGTCCTTCGACAGAGGTCGAATAACACATTTGGGAGTATGGGTAGACGACCCAGAGGTCGCCCCGGGGTGGGGGGCCCTGGTAGAGGTCAGTTTTCACAGGATCCTCAGCAACCTTTTTCACAGGACAATCAGACTTCGAGTGTGGATACTAGAAACATATTCGATCACCCTTCTGCTGCTTACCTCTCTGAGGAGCTTCCTCTTGACGATATTCTGTTTCGTTAGGATTACCCGAAGCAGGGTTTGGAACCTACACCTATTCCCGTTAGTCAGAAAGGTCCCTACGTTGAAATGGTAGTGGGAAATAGGAAACAACAGTTCTTGATAGACACTGGAGCGCAGAAGTGCTCCATTGATCATTCTCGGGTTCCAAACATTCCACTGTCAGGCAAACCAATGTCTCCGTAGGGTTTTCTGGCACACCAGTTATTTGTCCGGTTTCTTCGCCGGTACCTATTTCTTTGGGTCCCTTTACGGACCATTGTCCATTTCTTTTGACTTCGAATTGTGGAGAGAATTTGTTGGGGTTGAATCTGTTGAAGGAATTAAATGCGGTAATTCATTGTTCTTCTGATGGAGTGCGTTTGACGATTTCACCACAGCAATTTTCTGTTTCACAATTTTTGACTAGACCTTTGCCACCAGAATTCACTAATGTCCAGGAGTGTTTTTGGGTGGCTGACGACAATGATGTCGGTGTTCTACAGATTGAGCCTGTTAGAATAGTCTTGAAACATGGTATTAAGCTGCCACGTATCCCGCAGTATAAGATCTCGGTTGAAGGTGAGCGAGCTTTGAAGAGCATTGTTTCCGATTTTGTGCATCGTGGGGTGATTGAGGAGATTACAGGAAGTTTGTGCAATAGTCCGATCTTACCCGTGTACAAAAAAGGCGATAATGCTATTCCGTTTCGTTTTATAATTAATTTACGTGCCATCAATAGAGTTGTCGCTCCGCAATTTCCAATTGTGCCTGATGTGACGATATTAACTACGATTCCAGTTACTGCTACTTACTTCAGTGTTGTGGACCTGAAGAATGCTTTCTTCAGTATTCCTATACACAAGGACAGTAGATATTTATTAGCGTCCGCCTTAGGGGGACGCTCGTTCACATTTACTCGTGCACCTCAAGGTTACACCGAGAGTCCTAGCATTTATAGTAGGGCCTTGAAAGAACAGCTTGATACTCTTGAATTACCCCCTAATTGTAGGCTGCTTCAGTACGTTGACGACTTGCTTTTAGCAGCAGATTCTGAGAGCTCTTGTAAAGAGGGCACTGTATTGTTGCTCATCCATCTAGCTAAGCATGGTCACAAAGCTTCGCTTAAAACATTTCAATATTGTTGCCAGGAGGTCGCCTATTTAGGCTCCCTCCTGTCAAAGGAGGGAAGAAGATTGACACCTGAAAGAATAAAACACATTTCTGGCATGTCTGTCCCAAATACACAGAAGGAAGTCGGAGCCTTAATAGGTATGGCTTCTTACTATAGGTTATGGATCCCGAACTTTTCACTAGTGATAAAACCGATGTTGGCTTTGACAAAGAAGGGCATTTCTTCGCCATTGCCATGGAAATCGGAACATCAACAATCATTTGAGCTTCTCAAGACTGCATTGTGCTCTGCACCGGTTTTGGGTACACCAAATTACAACAAGGCCTTTGTGTTTGTGCATGAATGTCATGGATGTGCTTTGGCTGTATTAACGCAGGAACATGGAGGGAAGAATAGGCTGTGCGGTTACTACTCTTCCGCCCTTGATCCTGTTGCATGCGCTTTGCCAAGATGTTTGCGAGCTGTCGCTGCTGCCGCGTCTGTAAAGCAGAGTGAGAGAATGGTCCTAGGCCATGATCTAACCCTGATGGTGCCTCACTCTGTAGATGTTCTATTGAACAAAACCCAAACATAACACCTCACTTCCGCACAATTGACGAGATATGAATTGATTTTGTTTGCTCCCCACAAACAAATTAGGAGGTGTTGTGTTCTTAATCCGTCTGAACTCCTACCTTTCCCAAAAAATACAGTTTGCGGTGATGATGAGTCACATGACTGCCTGTATACTACTGAACAAGAAACAAAGGGCAGAATTGATCTTAAGGACACTCCTTTGGATAATGCGCAAGGGGAGCTATTTTGTGATGGCTCCTGCTTCAAACTTCCGGATGGTACATCCACAGCTGCGTATGCAGTCACTACATTAAGTACGGTTGTAGAGACCAAGAGAATTACGCATAACTCTGCGCAGGCTGCAGAGATTATAGCATTAACCCGAGCTTGTGAGCTTTCCGAAGGGCTAACGGTGAATATATATGCTGACAGTCAGTATGCTTTTGGGGTGGCTCACAACTTTGGGAGACTTTGGTCAGAGAGAGGGTTTCTAACTTCACATGGGACCAAGATTCAGCATGGCCCCCTGATAGTACAATTTCTCTCGGCGCTCGCGCTCCCTAGTCAGTTAGCAATCCTGAAATGCGCAGCGCACCACAAGATCACAGATGATGTAGGAAAAGGGAATGCTTTCGCTGATCAGATAGCCAGACAAACTGCCACAGATCTTCGCACAGAAATGTATGCTCTAAGAGAAACTAGGGATGTCTATGTAATGGACGAGGATATTGGGTCTGTGCAGGATATCCAAGCTGATGCCACAATGGAAGAATCTAAGAAATGGGCTGAAGGCTTGGGGAAATTAGATGATGATGGGTGTTGGGTGGACACAGTTGAAGGGAAATGGTTGCTTCCTAATGCCTACATAGTCATGATGGTTACTAAGGCACACGGTCCCATAACAGATCAGGAAAATGTTAGAGAAAGTCTGGGTAAATGATAAGATTTTGAAAATTGCTCAGCATTATGTCCAAAATTGCATGATTTGCCTACAGCACAATGTGGGGAAGGGGACAGTAACTCCAAGGGGTAGCTTTGGGCCTCCTTCTGTCCCGTTTGAAGTGATTCATTTTGATTTTATTGAGATGGAGCGGTGCAATAGCTTAAAATATGCTCTTGTGGTCATTTGTGCCTTTAGTAAATGGGTTGAGGCTTTCCCTGTCAAAGATGCTACAGGCAGGACCACTGAGAAAATTATGATAAAAGAGTACTTCCCGCGGTTTGGGTTGCCAAGAGTCATTTGGTCGGACAATGTTCCACATTTTGTTGCTGCTGTAATTTTACAGATATGTACGGCACTACATATTGATAAGCGATTTCATACGCCTAGACATCCTCAAAGTGCCGGGTTGGTAGAGAGACATAACGGTATCCTAAAGTAAAAGCTCGCTAAGACGTGTGCCGGCACCAAACTAAAATGGCCGGACGCCTTACCGATTGTGTTACTAGCCATGCGCACTACCCCTCAAACTAAGACTGGGCTCTCTCCATTTGAGGTGGTGATGGGGAGGCCTGCCAATATTTGGGGTCTTCTGAAACCTAAAGCACTGAGGAGTGTTGAGAATGTATTGCTTTCAGACTACTGTAACCAGTTGACTAAAAATGTGTATTTCATTTATCATCAGGTACGATCAGCTTTACCTGTACGCTACGAGGACCCAGACCACAACATCCGGCCTGGAAGCTGGATCCTGGTGAGAGCATACGAGCGGTCCTCTTGCCTCGCCGGCGGGGACCATTCCAGGTTTTGTTGGTCACCCAAACGGCAGTGCGGGTGGCTGGAAAGAAAAATTGGATACACGCAACGCATGTCAAGAAACTTCCTCACCCAACGCTGCACGTTACAGAAGAAGCAGAACCCCTCACTAACGCTGCAATCGATGATCCTGAAGCAGCAAATAGCACTGTGAGTGAGTCAGAGAATCTCTCTGAGCCCGTGGGGCTTGGGGAACCGTCCATTTCGTCTCCACACTCTTTGGAAGAGTCATTTCCGGAAACCATTGCTCCGAATTCTGCAACTTCCGTTGCCCCCGATACGTTGCTTCCCTCAGGAAGTGACGTTACCTTATTTCCGGATCAAACAGTACCGGGAACCACCAGATATAATCTTCGGTGGAGAAAATAGACCTACGGCACGGTTCGACTGTGCATTCAAAAAAGGAAAGGATCATCAAGGGCTTGCTTTTGCCCAAATTTGAGAAAGGGGATTCTGTTGGCTAGGGTTGGGGAAGGACTAAGAAGCCGCGCGACCGGTGGTCTGCAGCAACGAACATTGGGGTTTCCATCCGAAGACTACGATGCCTGCCACCGCTACTGCTCGTATTGGACTTGTAAATAAGGGGGTGACCAACTTGGACAATGAACAATGTGCCTGGGCCCCGAAAACTTATTGCTGTGTTTTGATGATAATAATTGGGGTTTTTATAGTAACTGCTTTAGGATCCTGGTACGTCGAGGAGATTTATCCTCTAGAGCCTCTTTTGCCAACTGAAATTGTACCTACTGTTTTTAATCCTTTTGTACATTTGCATACTCTGTCACCTAGGGACTCTCAGCATAGACAGAAGTATCACAACAATACTATGATGTTGATTATGAATTCGACACATGCCATTTTTAACAAAACCAATTGTTGGGTCTGCTCGCATTTACCGCAACATGGGGATAAGGGGCTAGGTTGGTATATTCATCCCTTACCTTTGACGACTGCTTGTTATGCCTCTCTTAGAGCACTGTTCTTTGGCCGATGGAATGATAGCATCTCGGGGAATTTTGATGGAACTAATTTGAATAATTTTGAAAAACGTGTTCCGACTCCCCTGGGATGCTTGCTTTTCGCAAATAGGAGTAAACTCAACGTTGCTTCAATTAGGCCTTCTGATAGACTATCTCGTCCTTTCCAGTCTTTGGTTTCCTTTAAAATGGCTCCGATAGACAATAAGGATGCCGTGCCTCCTTCTTACTCTGTTAACCATAGCCCCGATTCAGTTTCTTTCTGCATACAGAGGAATGGCACCGGTCAATGGGAGATTTTAAAGGCTGTGCCAACGTTGCAAATTTGACTGGGGAAAACAGACCTTTGTATGTAGGCGAACCTGTCTATTTCGTTTGCGGTAATGTAGCATTTCCATGGTTGCCCAGGGATTGGCAGGGAACCTGTTATTTAAGGATCCTGTTACCTGGGGTATTCATAGCAAGCACTTTGGAAGTTTCAAAGGCTCGTCCACGGCGGGACGAGAATGGTGATACCCCCGCACAAGTCCTGGGAGATATAGCAAAATCAGTTGTGCCTTTTTGGGGGCAGATAGCAAATTCCGAAGACATCAGGAGACTAGCGAGAGTACTGGAGAGAACCATCAACCGGACCACAGATATACTCTATAACATGACATTAGAGCAGAAAGCGATAAGATTAGTAGCACTCCAGAACCGGATGGCATTAGATGTCATTCTGGCTGAACGTGGTGGAGTATGTAAATTAGTGGGGTCCGCTTGCTGTGTTTTCGTACCAGACTCCTCCCCAACCATTTTCAAAGCAATTCAGAATCTGCACGTACTTAGCTCAGAAGTGCATGTTCCCAAGGGGAACTGGAATCTTAGTGCTTGGTTTTGGGATTTCTTGCGATCTTGGGGTTGGAAGGTGATTTCAGTCTTGCTGATCATTTTGGGAGTTCTGCTATTCCTTTGTTGTTGTATCCAATGTCTGCCTAGTATATGTACGATGCTAGGGGGATGTTGTGCCCAGGCGATGGGTACGATAGGACATAAAGTATATGCCCCGTATAAAACTTCCAAGGAGTATGTGTTAAAAGAGATCTTAGTGAACGACCTGATGGCCATAGTTATCTCTGACAGCGATTCAGGGTGTATGGACGATGACGTATGGAGTTACTTGCAAGGAGATCAGAGGTAGTCTGATCACTTGGCATAGGCCGAAAGCAGGGTTTGTCAAACTGGATATTAAATTATGCCTCCTATTGTAAAGATTGTATGTATATTGGCCTACGCCAAGTTGCTTAAATCTATACGCGAATAACTCTCTACGGCAAGGTCTTGCCCTTAGAAATTGATGTAAGCCGCCATCTTGAATCGAGCCGCCATCTTAGGTTCTTTTGCTGTGTAAAAGTCACCCTGTACATCAAAATGGTGGTCGATGCCATTCCGAACAGAATCTGGTCGTCATGACCTCCGTACAGCTAATGTATAACTTGCCTACAGGCCACTTGTTAGGGTCGTGAACTGAGACCTTGTCCTTCTGTTGACCTGTGTGTAAATGGATTACCTGTATCAACGGAACTGATCTATGCGCATACTGATGTATATATTAAAAGTTGACCTGGCAGAGACCCTAGACCAGTAATACATTCATGGAATGGTTAACCCGCGAAGGGGTTGGACAAAAGGCTGGAGAAATGTATAAAAGCCTGAATGTCCCATTGTCCAGTCTCTCACTGAATACATCGAACCCCGTTGAAGTTTGTTGTGTTGTACCGAGGGCCGATAGCTATCCGATCTGTCATTGACTTTGTCACTGCTTGACCTTAAAATAAAGTACTTTGTATGTTCCTTTGTAACCGGTGTTGGGTGTGTTTCCTTTGGGTTTCCCGGCCTCATATTATTTTTCTGTTTTCACAATTCATGTTGCACATTCGTACCTCCTGAAGATGCAGAAAACGGATTGTTGACCCACATAGTAGCGGCAATGCATGACCTGGGGGTGCGCATGAATAAATAAGCTGGTATCCAAGGAGGTGATTGGTTTGATACCATTTTTGACTGGGCACTATCCTGGCTAGGAGCCCACGCGAAGATGCTGGTTCCGGTTATTTTTTTTTTAAATTTATTTATTTTTTTTTTCTTTTCCTGGGTGTCAGCTACACTTCCATCATGTCTCGTTATTGCCCTGATGGTGAGTCTGGGGTTTTCGCTCTTATATAACCACGCCAGAGGCCGTCCTGTCTTGTCACCACCCGCGTGCTGCCTCTCTATGTATTTCTTATAATTCAGTTTACACAACCTATCCCAATGCTGCCCACACAACTGTTGTAGTTGAAGGATCATCTCCGCATTCGAACCAGTATCGCCATCCTCCCTTTGCGCTTTTTCCAACTCCCTCTCAGCCGCTTGTAAATCAGCCAGGACACCGCCCTGCAGACTTCGGGACTTTGCTATGGCTACGCCTCTCAGCACTACTTTAAAAGCCTCCCATAACGTGCACGCTGAATCCACACTACCCGTGTTCTCCTCAAAGTAATTTATGATCTCCTCCCTTACCTTTTCTTTGAACACAGCGTCTTTAAGCGCTTCCGCTCGGAGCCGCCATGTCGGGATCCTTGCTCTTGGAGGGCAGTATTGCCAGCTGACAAACAAGGGCGAGTGGTCCGACAGGACTCTCGCTTTATATTCTACCCGCACCATTTCCATTATTAGATCTGACGTAGAAAAGACATAGTCTAGTCTAGTGGACAGCTATTGTGGGGCCGAGTAGTGAGAGTACTGCCTTTCTAGAGGGTGCTTCATTCTCCATACATCTGCCAGGTCAAAGTCATTGAGCAGCTTTTGTAACACACGTGCCGCCGGGACAGGTTTTTCCAATTTCTGATCTGATCTATCCACCCTTGATCTAGTACACAGTTAAAATCCCCACCCCAGATTACCGCACTTCCCATGCACACACCGATGTTAGCAGTCAGGGCTCTGAAATACGTTGCTGTATTCTGATTGGGTGCGTATCTGTTGATTATACTCATCTCTCTGTTCTCTACCAATCCCCCGAGTATGACCATTCTCCCATCCGCTTCAGCAGTTTCCTGCAACACAAGGAAGGGGACATGCGGGGTCACCCAGATTAGGACCCCTCTAGAATAGGCGGAGTATGTTGAGCCCACCACCACTCCTTTCCATTTCCTCTCAATCATACCCAGTCTCTCTTCTGTCAAATGAGTCTCCTGTAATAGCGCAATGTCTATCTTTTGTCTGTGCAGGTAGAGCATAACCTTATTTCTCTTCAAATAACTGTTTAGACCCCTGACATTCCACGTGATCATTTTAAGGTCCCCCATGGCCTGATATTATACCCACCCCAGCCGCGCAATCCCCCACTCTGACTCGTTCTCCGCTATTTAGGCTCGTATCCCAGTTCAAACTTCCCCTAACTACACACCCCCCAAACACCCCTCCCTCCCCCTTATCCCGCTCAACCACACCCAACTCCCCACACCCCAATCTATCTCCCATCCCCCCCAACCCCTCCCCCAACTGTTGCCCAGCTCCATCCCTGGATCTCAGGCTCCCCCGCATCTAGCACTTTCTGGCTTCTGCCTGTACTTGATGCTCCGCAGGGTAAGGCCGTCCTAATGGCTAACCTACTAGGACCAGTATGGGGGGATAGGGTGCTCGCGTCCTGCCACTCCTATTCGCTATAAGCTCAACACACTTAACTATACACTTAACACATATATACACTGTGCTATATTCAAGTCTTTATGTTTGCCCAAGTCCGTGGGATCTGCTTCAGGTGCCACCTGTACCCAGTGATACCCCTCAGCCAGAGCCATCACCCACCATACTAATGGATACCCCCTGCACATCATATCCCGCCACATGTAATGTCCCGAACACTTATCGTATACTCTCGAGCTTGATCCGCCTCCTGTTCCGGACAACCCTGAAGGTCTAGCCAGGCCGTCGCTTCTTCGGGAGTGTGGAAAAAAAAACATCTTGCTCTTGTGGATCACTTTTAATTTCGCAGGGTACAGCAGCATATATTTGATCCCCGCCGCACGTAGCCTTCTTTTGATTGCCACATAGCTGTACCGCTGCCTTTGGACCAGCATTGTGTAATCTGGATATGCCATGACGGTGCACAAAGCCCTTTCGATGGTTCCTCCTTTGCAGAAGTATTCCAAAATCTTCTCGCGATCCTTATAGTTCAGTATTTTCACTATAATCGGCCGGGGGGGGTGCCCCCCGTTGTGGTGGTTCCGGTTATCATGTTCATTCTTGTTCTTTTTTACACGTGCCAAGTGGGACTCTGATGTTGTGCCAAAGCAGTGCTTAGTAGCACAATGATGATGGTTTCTATTGGCATTTCAAAAGTACCTCATAATACAAAAGAAATAGAAATACAAACTGACCTCCCTATGCCCCGCAGGGTCCCCATACCCTATGGAGATGAGGTAGATAGACTGTACCACACGATTATTGTTCCTCCCCATGACTCTAAAAATTATAAGGAAGTGTGGGTAGATTTAGCAGGGGACAGGGGATGCATCTACATGACATGTACTCCCGAAGAATATGTGCATGCAAGAGAAAGCCTGTGGGATGTATGTAGGGCATGGATGCCAATAAAGGGAACACCACCATATGAAGCTGCGGTAATGAGGGAGAATGAGTGCAAGTATGCAGAGGAATTTGTTACTGTAGAAGAAACGAAAGGGGTGAATGTTGGAAAGAAAATTAACCTTTCACACCCCCCTAGGCATTTTAGAGTGAGGCAAGTCCCATAGATTGATGTGCGATGTACCAGGGGGAGGAGGGCGGTGCTAAAGAAACCCTGCATGAACACAACATTGCATGAAATACAGATGTACAGACATAGTCCGTGTATATGAAGAGACGCCGTTTTTGTAGTTATGGTAGATACATTCAACCCTGCATGGCCACGCGGTAAACACAGGTCCGATGAAGAAACATGAACAGGCCCAAGCGGTGATGATAGAAGGACCTGCGCTGATAATTCTGACAGAAACTTCCCTTTGTTCCTTAACTGTTGCAATTATTTGTTATCCCAAAAAGGAATGCGCCCTGCAAGGCTGCAAGAATGCACCAGGCTCCTCGCTGAGCACATTCATCATAGCCAGGCCACCAGCAGACTTCCAACCCCCACCCAGCCCACTAGGAGTTATGACACCCACAACTGACCCAGTCCAAAACCCCTCGCTATTCCACTATAGTAGGTGACCTCAGACCACCAACCATAAAGCCGGTGTTCCTAAAAGATCTGAAAGAGCATGGCCATTTCACCATATCCATAATGATACACTATGCAATACGTGGTAAAGGGGGGAATAAATTATAGTCCAAAGCGAGGTTAGAAACCTTGGGTGCGGAGAGTGCGAAATGAATGAAGCAAATAATGTGTGGGTCAGCATGATCGTGATCCTCCCCCTTTGCCAGTCTCAGAGTTTCTCAGGTGCATACTGTAATGATAGAGTAGCATTGTCTTGAAATAGTAATTTATGAGGAACACAACCTTCAATCCCTGGAGAGATGAGCCCAGCTGGCCCCACGTGATGGAAGACGGACGGACTGGGCTGGGACCAAATGCAGCCTGGCATCCCCTATGGAGCAGGCCCTGTATAGGTTCTTACCAACCAGCAACACAAGTTTTTACTGTATGTGATGATGTTGGGCTGCCTTATAACCTTCTGTTTGTACTCATTTTCGGCAGCACGCTCTCGAGCAGCAGAGTTCTTTGCTTGCACCCTTATTTTTGTGCCATTAAAACTGTTATCCATGCAAGAAATCTCTTGGCCTTTTTTCCCTAGCGGGTTGTATTTTTTCTGGCGTGAGAGTTCAGAGGCATGTCTTCAGTGATAGTGAATATGGGCTGTTAATTTCTTGTGCAGCACATAAAACACCTGTCTGTTACTAAACTCACTTATCTGAGTACTATTTGTCTCTGTATTGTGAATGACAATGACAGTCATATGCACACTTTCTTTTTTATTATGATACTTTATGTAGAATAAATTTCGTTTTAACAGTACGAGTATCTGTTATTGTGATCATGAATAGCTAATGGAACTTGTCCTTAGCCCTCGGTACATTTTGTCCACGAACTAGGCATTGAAGGGAGGGGTAGCCTTGACTCATCTTTCTTTCTTTCTTGTTCACCCATCAACTGCATCTAACTGCGTGCGCCCAGTCTGTATCTAGGCGCCGCACCGCTATCTCTGTCTGATCTTCCTCTGCCACAGTCAGCTTTTCCCTTCAGCCAGGACCATCTTCGCCTGCATCTGTGCACTTGGCTCGCCAAAGGTGCACTGCACCCTTTGACTATTTGATTTGGACCTAAACATGTTCACCTGCAGGGGTGTTGCTAGGTCTGGAAAAGATCTGGGGCTACGCTAATGTTGGCACTGTCGGTACTCAGGGCTAGCTGGCCTTTTGGTTGTAGCTCCTGAGATTCTATCCGGGGCTACAACCAAATGACCAGGGGCTATAGCCCCCTTAGCCCACCCCTAGCAATGCCTCTGTTCACCTGCACACCTGATGTAACCCTTGTATCATGAGGTGAGGCTTTGCCAGTCTGTGTAATCATACCAATTATGTCTGTAACCATGTGCGTATTCCTGCACTTCACAAATGTACTTTGCACTTTCTGTAACTAGCGCCCAGATGCCCTAGGGTTTGTGTGCTGAATGACATAATTGCACACAAAAAAAGAATGTCTCTAAAAAGTTCAAGAGAAAACGTTGGTTTAAGAGAGTGGCATACTCCAGTTTAATCCTGCGGATAAAAGGACAAAAGGCAGGTAATTTGATTACTACTTAAAATGATCTGTTTGCGGTTCCCAAAAGAGGCAGTATTCGTTGCAGTTTTATACTGGTTGAACACAGGATATCAGGGCTTGGTCACTTTCGTCAGCTCACTGTGTGGTGTGTCTCTCCGCACTTTGTTCAGCAGCGGGGTAGGTGGGGGGTCCAGTTGCTTGTACAATACAAGCCTAAAGTTGGCCCCGGGAAGCACTCTGTAAACAATGCGAAGCCTATCGCAACGCATCGTCTTGTCGTGCACATCTCCTCCCAAGCCCCGCCCCCGCCTTTCAGCCCGCCCCCTTCCATTCTGACACTCGTACAAACTTCAAACTGCTCTCACACCAGAACTAACCGGAATTCTGCAGTTCAAAAGGATCCCAAGCGATCGCTCGAGTCACAGACGGATCCTAAATCTACTCCGATCTGAGCGACACGGAGCTCCGTTACTCAGTGCATATAGCGAGAAGAGGCATGCAGACTGCAGGTACCCACAGGGACTGAATTCGCCGCACTGCAAGTTCGGGTGGAAAAGAAATTGCGCTGAGTGTTTCTGAAGCCAAGGGAAATAGCTGGGCCAGGAGTCATTTAAACCAAAGTTCGGGGGCAGAGCGTCTGCAATTTGTCCACGATTGTGCACAGCAGTCATGAGGAACCAGCAGGGTCTCCCTGATAATACGGGTACCTTCTGCCCGACGCTGGACTCCTTGTGTGGCGAATCCCCGGTCTGCTCGCTGTACCCCACCAGGAAAGAGAGGAACTGGGCCGTCGGTGAAAAGGGGTGTCCCAGGCACAGACCTACCGGCAGTCAGAGTCCCGAGAACAGCAGGCGTCTCATAATTGAGAACAGCAGCGATGTGGGTTGCAGGCTACACTGGTGTGAAAGGGAAGACCGCAACAAAGGTGAGTTCGTATAGAGTTTATTTACCTTGTTTCAGATGGCCCATCGATTAAACACCAACGTCTTTTTTTCAATCCCAGGCCACACATATCACTCTGTATTGAATAGGCTTCGATAACATGGTTCTGCTAAACAAACACAAAACCCAGGCAGCTTTTTGCTTGCAGTGGGTGCGTGGAGAAATCCAGAAAAGACGAGAACGCTATAGCAAGCAGGAGAACTTTTCTAAGAAATTTCCTTGCAAACTCCCTTCCTTATACTATCGGCTTTTTTTCTCATTTTTCCAGCGCACCCGTATTGTGAACTAGTAGGGTGATTCTACCACTTTAAAGCGTGTTTCATGCCCGCATAGCTAGAAGCGCCTCTGGCGGTCACTGCATGTTTTACTTTTTTTTCCCCAGGAAGGGAAGTGGCCCAGGGTTACGAGCGAGAGCGCGTTTTATCCATTTATGTATTTTATTTATTTAATTTATTGACAGCACCCAAACCCGTAAGTATCACGGCGCTGGTACAACTTAGTGGGAAGAAAGGGGTACAGTGTCAGTGTGAAGGCACGTTCAGTTAATCATTTCAAGGCACAGTTATTCATGTTCAGTTATTCATATTGTTAGCTAATGGCTCTTAATTGCAAATTGGTGCTACACTTCTACTTGTCAAAGGATACAGACGTGACATGGACCTTTAAGTAATATGATCATGCATTATAACGAACATACCCATGGATAGAGCTTAAAGTACAAATTAATATGTGTAACAAAGCTACCCATGGGCATTATCTAAACATAGAAGCTGGTGTGTAGTGTGTTGGTCTCCTGAAACTAAATACATCGATAAATCTACAGTTTTCATGGAAAATAGTAAGTATTGATAGCTAACAATGATTTCATACGATTGAATGTTTTATAAAACAGCAAAAAATTAAGTGCACACAAGAGGGTGCATTTAAGAACTTGATATGTGAACCTACGTCATGCCCCAGAAGAAAAGTGGGCATTAAAACATTAAGGTTGTGCAATAAGAAATATGATAAGTTAAAACACGTGGGCACGTTTAAGAGCATATGTCAGTATTCAAATAAAGTCATGCCATAAATAAAGAGCTAATCCCAAATGTTTGGGTCCAGCCGTTTAATTGCAAAGATAAAATCTCGCTTTGATATTAGTGGCGGAACCAGGCCTTTGTTTCATGTAGGCATCGCTATGGCCAGGCAGCGTGAACCTCCCTGCCCTCTCTCATCATCTCTAAACTGACCGTTCATGCCCAGTATGGTGCAGGTGATATCCGAATGCAAATTAGGGACTTTGACTTTGAGTTTCGCTGTTTAGAAATGTCGTCTTCTTGTTAATGTGACTCCAGAAACCTGAAGCCGGCGATTTCCATCTATTGAGAGGATGTTCACCAAAATAAGCACCAATCAGCCATCCACCTCCACTAGATCTTGTCCCACTTCCCCGTCTCCCACACAAACTGAAGCAGGAAGCTGCATTGATCATCCACCACCCCTCTTTTCCAACTGAACAGATCAGATAACCTCTGTACAACCACCCCAATGCCACTCATCCTGACTCTGAGCGATTCCCGCTGCACATCAAACCTCACACAGTCCAACATATAACGAGACACCGCCCCCGGGCACCCGCAAGCCACCGATGCAACTCTACCCATCAAACAATTCCATCCTGCCAACCCCGCATGACCCACCCTAAGGCGATTCAAAATAGTTTCCTCCCTTCGTGTCAACTCTGTAATTCCTGTGACCTGGCCTACTGTACTTCCTTTCTTCTCCCATATATTGGTTGCTAGGTCGCCCGGTGAATTTCTCTCTCTCTCTCTCTCTCATATATTAATGTCTATCAAAATGGCACTATCATGGCCTAATGCTCGCAGCCCAACCTCCTCCTTCTGGATAGGTGTCTCTCGTCTCTCATCTACGTCCTCCCCTCTACTGCCACCCCTCTGTCTGCCACCTCTCTGGCCCCCACCACCGCATTTACCACATCCCTGCACCCCACCTCGGAAGGCCGTTAAAGGTGGCAACCAACTTCACTTAGCTACCCACAACTCTTGCTCTGCTGTTAAACACTCCTCTGACATTCGTCACCCCCTTGAAGACTTTGACCTTTATGTCCTCGCACTCACAGAGACGTGGTTCAATGCCAGCTCTGTCATTGCTTTTGACACTCTCCTTCCTGAGGGCTACAAGATCCTCTCCAAGCCCAGGACTCGCCGGTCCTCGTCTTCCCTGAATGGGTCACCGGCCATTGTCTTCCCTGAATGGGTAACTGGTATCATCATTCCCACTCAATCTTACTCTTTCTTTAAATGCCTCATCTGTAGGCTGGGTGTCTCTCCCACCTTTTCCCTCACTCTCACCACTATATATAGGCCCCCTGTACCTACCCTTTTCCTCTCTGAATGGTACGATCACCACTCCTCTCTCCGGACCTGCTCCCCCAAACTTCTCTTCCTGGGTGACTTTAATATTCGTCTAAACTCTCCAGATGCGGCCACTGTATCTTTCCACAACCTCGGTGACTCTCCCTCACTATTCTTCCCTCCGGCCTGACCCACTCTGCTGGTCACACCCTGGATGCTCTCCCCTCAGCAGACATCACTGGCCCCCAGGCAATGCCTCTACCCGCACTGCCAGCCTCCTCCATCATTCCACCAATGAAGCGTGTGTCAGTCGCTGCATTTGCCACCACCTTCATTCCTCCTCCCACCCCTGCTTTTGACTCTTGTACCGACTCAACTATTACTAACCTCTATCCCTCCATCTCCAACACTCTGGACATCCTTGCCCCTGTCATGAGGATCTGCATGACACCTGCCTCCAAGTGCAACTCTTGGTAACTCTGACTGGGCTGCCCTGAAATGCAAGTGCAAAGTTGCTGAGTGGAAGTGGCATGCCTCAGGCACATCCTTTGGCAAACTGGCCTGCCGCTTGCTCCAAAGACAATACCGACTCTCAATCATTTCTAAGCTCATATCCAAGCCGATTCCTGGGGCCACCAATAACACAGCTGAACCTTTCAAAATCTGCAAGGTACTTGCCAATCCTACTGTAGTCTCCTCTTCCCTCCCAGTCCCTCTGCACTGACTACCCACTTCTCCACCAATACTCAGGACATCCTGTCCTCTCTCCTCTCCCACCCCCCCCCTGCTCCTGCCTCCTTTGGCCCCCCTCTTGCACTAACCCTTACTCTCCTCCTCCTCTCCCATTGTACTGGATGAGGTCTCTAGAGTAGTACGCTCTATGAAAGTCTCCTCCAAACAGGTGCCCCTCTGCTCCATCACCCATTTCTTGGGCAAACTCCTAACTGACCCACCACACCAAATCTGTTAGCTGTCTCCACGATCACCAGTCTGGCTTCAAAGCATCCAGAGGCACGGAAACTACTCTACTGAACACCCATGAAGACCTGCTCACAAATCTTGATTCCAGCTCTCCCTCTGTTCTAATCTATCTTGATCTTTCTTCTGCCTTTGACATGGTCAATCATGGCATCCTCACAAATCGTGAGGCATCATAGACCGGGCACTGGCCTGGCTGACCTCTTTCTTTTGTAACCGACCGTCCCAAGTGCAACTGGGTCCTTTCCTTTCCTCTACCTTACTCTCTACCTGCAGTGTTCCTCAGGGATCTATCCTATCGCTGTGGCTTTTCAATATTTACTGTGCACCTTTGGCCCACTTGATCTCCATGTTCTCTCTTCACTTCCAGTGGTATGCTGTGGACACACAGCTCTCCTTTAAGCTTCTCTCCTCTTCCACCTCTTCTTCCTCTCTCGTACCCGACTGCCTTACTTCTATTCAGACATGGTGTTCTGCTAAGGATCTCATGCCAGTAAGAATCATTGGGACGCCTGCTCCCTGTTTCCCTCCCTCCCTGCCCCCCCTACCCTCACCCACTTGTGAGGCAAAAAACCTTGGGGTCATCTACGACTCCTCTCTCTCTCCTTCTCCCCTCACATCACGGACCTTGCCAAGAAGTCCAACCTTCTGCTCCGCCTCCTCAGAGGCATTCTCCCTTTCCTCACCTTACCCCAGAATCCCAATGTCTCCAGAGCCCTGGTTCTCTCTAGGCTGGACTACTGCAAAAGCCTATTCCTCATTCTGCCGCTTTCCTCCCTTCGCCCTCTTCCACTAATCCAGAAATGGGCCGTGACACTTATCCTTGGCTTCAAGCCCAGGGACTGCATCTCCCCAGCCCTAAAACCTCACTGGCTCCCAGTGGCTGCAAGGATCAAATTCAAGACCCTCTGCATCATCCACAAGGCTCTCTGGAGACCAGGACACTGCTACATCCAACTTTCTCTCCCTAAATACCTCCCTGCTAGAGTCCTTCGGTCCTCTAGCTCCAACTCTCTGCAGATCAGATGTTTCTCCAAGCAGGATAGATCTTTCTTCGGCAGGATTCTCCCTCTGGAACGGCCTTCCTGCCCCTCGAGCCGGATTCTGGAAACTACTCAACTTTCCTTTTCTCCACCTTCGTTCTCCCCCCAAACTTGCTAATTGTGCGACTGGCACCTGGTCCCTTATGTGCCCTTCTGGAGACAGGCATTTTGCGTCCAGTCTACCCCATACCCTTACCAGCACTTGCCCTCGGGCATCCGTCACTGACTAGCCTGAATCTGGTTCACCTCACCCCGCACTAGCTGGCCCATACCATATCCCTCTGGCACTTGCCCTCGTGCCCCCGCCCACCCCTCAACACTTGCCCAACCCCTGGGGCCTCTTCCTTTCTGCACTTCTCCCTCCCCCTTCCCACATCCAAGTCATTCCCCCCTGACCTGCCCCCTCCCAACTGCACCCATTGTCACTGGACTTGCACAATTCGAATCTCACAATGCCTAGTAGGACTGTTTTACTGTCATTGTTTTTGTCATTAGATTAGGGAGGGAGACAGAATGTCAGACTGCAGAGAAGAGACGGAGCAGGCGGAGGGTAGAATGGAGTTTGAGATCAGGAGAGAGACACTAACAGAAGGGCACAGGACAGGGAAGAGAGAGACAGAATAGTTTTAGAGAGGCTGGACTGAAAGGAGGAAGGGACAGAATAAAAGAAGGAGGCAGAGATTGAGACATATTAGAAGAGAGGGTTAGACATTATAGGAGGGGATGGAGGGGGCCAATAGAAAGGGAGGGTCCGATAGAATAGAAGGGAGTGAGACAGTGTGCCTAGGAGGGAAACCCATGGGAGGGTGGAGGACACAGAGAAAGAAAGAGTGAGGGAATGTGGAGAGAACTTAAATAGGTTATGGGGGACAGAAGATTTAAAGATGAAACCATATGGAAAAGAGAACTAAGACAACAGTAAGGGACAAACTAAATGAGACAGAACAGAAGGGAAAAAGAGAGAGGTTTGGTTTGGGAACAGAGTGAGAGAGCAGAAACAGCCAGAGGGAGAAAGGGAGAAGACACAAGTCAAGAATGATGAGGAGCCAATAGATGGAATGAGAAGTTTAGAGAGTCAATAGACCAAATGGGTGCAGGGCTAAATAAATAAAAGACAGAAATGGAGGAAGAGGAGAGACTGAATGTAATGGGTCGAGGGGAGGGATAATGGAGAGTGAGAAGTCTGTACATAGAGCGATAAGACTGAATTTATGGGGATGAGAAGGACAAAATATATTGCAAGTTATAAGATAAGAGAACAAGAGAAAATCAGTTAAGCCCAGAGAGGAAGGTGGGAGACCGAACAGGTGAAGTAAAGAAGGAAGAGAGACAACAGCATAGAGTTAAAATTGGGATAGACTGTGTAAGGAAGAAGTGTGATACAGAAGGGATTAACAGACACGCTTCTGCCTCAACCCACCCACCACATAACCAAACTTCACAACTCTCTCCTTTGTAGACTGAAGAGCTTGATAGGCGAGTGTGGGCACTTAGTTCCTTGGCATACTCCCTGCTCAGAGCTACATCTGTGACCATGGATAGGTGGTCTCTTGAAAGCCTTGTCTGCCTCTCATCTAGGGAACTCAACGAAGCGAGGGAGGGCGGGTGGGGCCGACTTCAAAACGTTTTCCTCAAGAGGGGCTTGGCATTATTAAGTTTGAAGACCACTGGTCTAGAGGAGTTTGATCACATATTTTTATTAGCATTTACTTTTTGTGTTTAAACCTTTTTATTATAAATCTACATAGTACAACATGTCTTGAGTCAGAGACCTTACCCTGCAAAGAAGTTATAAACAGCGCTTACATCACAGCTCAGCATCTTAACTTCTATTAGTGCCACCACCCCTTGCACCGTATTCAGGTGTACCCAACCCCCAAAGTCAAGCACACCTGCTGTTAGGATGGATTTCTGAACTCTGACCTGGTGGGCAGAGGTTCAGAATGTCTTGGAACAGGGTAACCTCTGGACAAGCCAGACCAATCAAGGTAGCATTGGTGGCGGTCAAGACTAGGTCTCAGGAGGGGTGAGGGTGACTGAAAGCCCACAATGAGCACACACAGTAAGGGGCACTAAAAATCACTCAGGTGTATATATCAAAAATACATAACATTTATTCAAGGCCTTTGAAATCAAACAAAGCAAATATCAACAGTAATATTTCAAACCAACACAACTCTACTATGAAACATATATACAGTTACCAAGTGGCCTAAAGGAATAGTGCACAGAATGGGTCCACAACCTATGAAGAAAGGGGGCAAACAGTGCAAATATACTTTAGGCAGTTCTTCATCAATCAATCCCTAACTAAGAGGCAGTCCAGTCCCTACGAAGAGTGGAGTCTCACAAAAGTACTTTCGGATGCAGGTGCAAGCGATGGTGCAGTAGAGTGAAAACGGGGTCTCTTGCAGGGGCGGTAGCGACTCAGAAAGGTGGGTTAGGTGAAGAAGAATAGGTTCCCACTATTCAAGGAGGGTCTCCCCAAGAGGGCAGAACAGGTTCCAGGAGTTGGGAATAGGACAGTAGCACAGGCTACCTGCGGAAAGGTGAGTGGCCCTCAGGGAACACTTGTGTATAAAAATGGATGGATGCTCTAGGAGCCACCAGTAAGGGTTGCAAGTACTCACTGACCCCAGGCGCACTCCGGACCAAACTTCGGCAGCCGGGTCCACTTCGGTTGCAGGTTCAAAAGCGGCAATTGTGCAGCTCTGCAGCTGAGTTAAAGCGATGATTCTGTGGCAGGACAGTGGCGATTTGACCACTCCTGATGAAGAGAATCAGGCCGGTTTCACTGCAGCAGGATTCAGGCCCTAGAGGGGAACAGCAGCAAGGCACCTGCGAAGTTCGACACCACGGCTAGGCGACACGGTGACCGCGTGCACTCTGGTTCAGACGCTCGCTCTTTATTCCAGACCTGGAGAAGCTAAGTGTACAAAATTTGTTGTGGGAGTGCCGTGAACACAGAGCATACGATCTACCAAGTGTCAAGACGAAAGGGCGGCAGTTTCAGAGCAAAGGTCCTGCGCAAGCTGGTCAGTTCACTGGTTGGCCCAGGAACAATTCCGAAGAGGCTCGCTTGCAGGTTAAGATGAAGGTGCCGTGAATAGTTATTTCCACTATTCAAATGGGTCGAAGCGCCTTTGCAGACTTTCTACGTCGATCAGATGCAGAACAGATTCCAGGAGTTGGGAATAGGACGGTAGCACAGGCTACCTGTGGAAAGGTGAGTGGCCCTCAGGGGACACTTGTGCATAAAAATGGATGGATGCTCTAGGGGCCACCGGTAAGGGATGCAAGTACTCGCTGACCCCAGGCGCACTCCGGACCAAACTTCAGCAGCCGAGTCCACTTCGGTTGCAGGTTCAAATGCGGCAATTGTGCAGCTCTGCTGCTTTCAGCGGCTGAGTTAAAGTGATGATTCTGTGGCAGGATAGTGGCGATTTCTCCACTCCTGTCGAAGAGAATCAGGCCAGTTTCACTGCAGCAGGATTCAGAGCCTAGAGGGGCACAGCAGCAAGGCACCTGCGAAGTTCGTCACCACGGCTGGGCGACACAGTGACCGCGTGCACTCTGGTTCAGACGCTCGCTTTTTATTCCGGACCTGGGAAAACCAAGTGTACAAAATGTGTTGTGAGAGTGCCGTGAACACAGAGTTTACAATCTACCAAGTGTCAAGACGAAAGTGCGGCAGTTTTAGAGCAAAGGTCCTGCGCAAGCTGGTCGGTTCACTGGTTGGCCTAGGAACAATTCCAAAGAGGCTCGCTTGCAGGTTAAGATGAAGGTGCCGTGAATAGTTATTTCCACTATTCAGATGGGTCGAAGCGCCTTTGCAGTTCCACGGCTCGGCTTCTTAGTTTCGGGATTCTTAGATCCTATCCTAGGTTCAGTGAGAACTCAAGAGATCGACCTGGTATGGGTGTTTGGAGCCTTCTCTTATCCAGAATCTCCTTCGTGCCAAAACAAAGAGGACCCAATGGGAGATCTGCTCACATACAGGAACATCAGATGTGGACCAATCACAGACCACAGTGGTCCCAGTCATTCCCAGCACACCAGACTCTGTGGCACCCAGGATGTGTATTGGAACGAGACAGTCCAGCCCACATCCTGGAGGAACACACACAAGGCATGCAGAAGCCTGCGAAGGCTTGCCGTTTCGCGGGACAATGCACAAACAAATAAGGGCTGACTCCGGTCTGCTCGACCTTGGGAAGGCAAAGGGGCAAGATGGCCAAAGGGCAGGACAAAGAACCTTGTGGCAAGGCTATTTTGGAGCCAGGCCACCTTCCTGTGCGAAACACGGGAACCGCTGTTTGCATGGCACAAAAGGGTTAAAAATATGCGAAAAGATAAGCTGCCACCAGCCCTGTCCAAGGCACATCAGCACTTATACCAAAGAACCTTTGAGGGAATCTAGGGCTTTTGGAAACGAAAGGAAGACCCAAGCGCACTGTACTGTAAAATACTTTGTGCACTTATAACATGTTGCAGAAAAGTTGCAACATAGGAAAGGCTAAGAGAAACAAAGTCTCCCAGTACTGACTGTTTTTAAGGGCATGTCAGTTTCCCCATAACAATCTGAGCGAAAACCCAGCGGAGTGCAGCAGAAGGCTGTGCTCCACTGGCAAAAGTCAGACTAGGATTGTCAGCCAACAGCAATATGTTGGGGGTGGTGGGGTACTTACACAACTGGAGGGAAAATTACACATAAATGGAAACTTTCCTAACACCTGCTCCAACAGTGCAGTATAGTTCACTTGCTACGCCCTGTTCAACAATTACGACAAATTCAGCAGACCCAGAGCTCTGAGCCTTGGTGGGTAGGTACAATCCTTGTTTGTTGTCTTAATGAACTGCAGAAACCCATCCCACTTTCTAAGCAAGTAGACTAGTTTGTTATGAAGGGCATACGTCACTTTCTCACAGCGGAGGAACCTCCACAACCCACCTACCCAGTCATCAATGGAGGGCAGCCTCGTTGACTTCCAGCACCCTGCGATGGCGTTCCTCGCCACTGTCTACATCCATCTGAGCAGCCTTGCTGACCGCCTCGAGCTTCCTCCATTCTGCTAGTGCACGGGCTCCAGAGCCCCAATAGACACACCTCAGGAGCACACTCAATCGTCAATCCAGTTATTTGGCTTAGGGTGTTTACAATCTCCTCCCAATAGTGCTGTAGCGTCGGGCAACTCCACCAAATATGCAAGTATGTGCCGGCAGCTCCACAGCCCCTCCAACACAGACCCAATGTACCCTTTCTCATATGAGACTCCCTTTTGGTAACATACCATCTCGCCCGCATCTTGCAGTTTTGTTCAGCATACTGAGCGCTCACCGACACCTTCGTTACTCTGCGAAATCCCAGCCCATTGATCCTGGTCCATTTCGCTGCCAAGGTCCCTGTCCCTACCGTTTACATAAGATGGGAGCCCCTTGTTACCGGGAGCATTGAGACATCTGTATATCTGCGAAATCAAGCCTGATTACCCCACCCATCCTCCCAACCTCCTTGTGAGAATATTAGCTTTTCAAATGGAGTAAGTTGCCTCACGGTGCCTTCTCTGTTCCCATTTGGAGGACCCAGTGTCTAAGCTGTAAATAAGTAAAGTGATCCTTCTCACCCACTCAAAACGTATCTTTACAGGCCTCAAATGATCCGATTTCACCTCCGCCAAACATGTGTGATATGAACATGCATCCTCCTAACAGCCATGCTTCAAATGCCCTATTACCATATGCCGGAGTAAAGTTCCTGTTTTAATGAAGCAGCGTCACCGGAAACGTGGTCAGCCCAACTCTATGGGCGACCCCGTCCCAGACAAGCAGCGTGGCAGCGGTGGATGGAAGCTCATACATGCCAATAGCACGCTCTGTCTGAGGGAACCATGGTGGCACGTACCTGAGGGGCCTTCCCACCCCTGTTCCACTAGTTGTCTCCAGCCCTTCTTCGAGCAAGTGTCTACCCAATCTCGCAGAATTCTCAGTTATGCAGCTTGAAAATATTTCCATAGCTCGGGCATGGCCAATCCTCCCATTCCCTGGGTTTGTAGAACATTGTGTCCACCACTCTAGACGTGCGGTGCCTACATATAAACCTAATTAGCTCCTTTTGAGGTTTCTCTACTGTCTGCTTGGGGATAAATACCAGAGCACTTGAAAGAGGTACAATGGTTTTGGTAGAGGGTTCATCTTTATCGCTGCTATTCTGCCCAGCAGGGAGAGTTCCTGTGTGCTCCATTTACTCAAGGCCTCCCTGACCACCTGTACTGCTTTGGGATAGTTGGACTCATAAAGCTCCCCCTGTCTCGCTGTAAGCAGTTTGCCAAGGCATCTAATGCTCTCAGCTGCCCATCTGAAGGGGGAGATGTTCTGCAGCTCCTGCACTCTTTCCGTTGTCGGGGATCGATTCAGGGCCTCAAATGTATCCAGGTTCATTTTAAATCCTGCTAATGTCTGATATTTTTCAAGTAGCACTAGTGTTGGGGTAGCGAATGGTCTGGCTCAGAAATTTCCAGTAGAATATCATCTGCATATAACGCTATTTCATGAGAAACCCCTTCATAATTAATGCCTCTTATCGCTGGGTTAGCCCTTATGTGTTCGGCGAGCCGTTCTACGGACAGCGTGAAAAGGAGCGACGATTGCGGGCAGCCTTGTCCTCGTCCCTCTGAACAGCCGGAAGCCCAACGACAGATGTCCACTCTCCCTACTCTAATCTCTGTCTGGACAGGGGAGTCCGAGGTGTACAAGTCTCTGTAATACCGATCAAAGGCCTCCTGTTTTTCTATTTCCGTTTTGGCCACACTCCCGGGAGATGCCTGCAATTCCCCCAACGGCCCATCCGCTCGCTCTCGTCTTGAGCTTCCATGCCAATAGTCTGTGCTCTATAGACCTTTCGGGACCCTGGAACCTGATATTGCTCTTCTAAGTTATTCAGTTGTGCCAATAGTTGCTCTAGTTCTCCCTTTCGTACCCTACACCTTTCGAAATTAACACCCCCCCCCCGCATATAGGCCTTAAATGAATCCAATCTTATCCCTTTGCTCGTTAGTCCCAGTGTGTTCTCCTTAAAATATTGCTCGATGCTTTCACCAATCTCCTTTTGGCAAATGAGGTCATATAGGATGGAGAGGTTTAGCCTCCAGTAATTGGGCTTATGTTCCCTGGGGTGTAGGTCCCATGCAATGTGTACGGGTGCATGATCCGACCCGGTAATTGTGCCAATCTTAGCAGATTCAAGCCTTGATAGAGTTCCAGACCCCACCCAAATATAGTGTATTCCGGAGTATGTTTGGTGTATGTGGGAGTAGAATGAGAAGTCCCTCATCCCGGAGTTGGCATGATAGTGCTAGTCCACCAGCCCCGTCTCATCGAAACCCTTTAACAGATGTTTCTTTGGTTGTGTCGTGCCCATGTACATGCGCCTGGAAACATCCCAATTGGGGTCAACAGTCCTATTGAGCTCCCCCGTGAACAGCATTTCCCCCCCATGCAAACGCTACATACTTACTTAGAACTAAACTACAGTATTCATTCTGCCCGCTATTTGCAGTATAACCTAATGCCACCGATAACAGAGCACCGTTAAACCAACCATCAATAAACAGAAATCTCCCCTCTTTATCTGTCTTAGACCTGACCAGCGTAAATTGGACATTTTTGCTCACCAGAATGTCCACCCCCCTAGCTTTGGCCACTGCAAAGTACTGACAGAGGTATTTCTTGGACTTCAGCCCATGCGTATCTCTCTTCATGGGATATGTCTCCTAGAGACATGCTACATCAACCTGCAGTCGCTTAAGTTCAGCCAACAACCGCCCCCTCTTTTTTAGGCGTTCAGCCCCCTTACATTATATGTGTGAAAGCCCTGAATGTGAACTACGCCCTGGCCTTGCAAGCTGCCAATGCATCCAGTCAACTTTAACCCCTCCATCCCACCAGCATTGAGAGTGCGCGCTGAGAATTTGAGCTCTTCTGCTAACCACTCTTCTTCATAACTTGAGGTAAAACCATGCGGTGTACCAAGATCCTTATTCCACACATCAAGAACAAGAGACCGTACAGTCCACACGGCCCCCCAGGGAGCTGTTGAGCCACCCCAAACCATGCTTAGGGAGTGATCGCTCTCCTCTCAAGCTTCTTGCAAACGCTTTTCCAGGTTTGGTTCGTCGCCGGGCAGTCTACGTGGTCTAGTGGCACTGGCACTCTTGACCAAATTCTGTTGCTCTGTCATCCTGAATCTGCAGACCTATTATCTGTGCTGTTTCGTGATTGTTCACGTGAAGACCAGCCCAAAAGGAAAGGTCAATCTGTGGCGGACACCATCCCTCTGCAAATTCTCTGTTATCTGACGAAATGCATGTCTTTTTGGTAGGGGGAGCACTGCTATATCCTGAAAAACCAAGTCTCTGCCCCTGAATTGTGATTGAACCCATCGTTCTCGAGGCTGTAGTATCTCTTCTTTAGTACAGTATGAGTGGAATTTCATAATAATGCCTCTTGGTTGTGCTTTCAGTGTTTTTCTAAGCGGTTCCACCCTGTGAACTCTGTTTAATACAATGCTGTCTTTAGTTACTTCCGGAGCAATTGCTTTGAAGACTTGTTGAACCCACTTCCGCAGGCCTGTGCCCTCCACTCACTCTGCTGCTCCCTGTATACAGAGGTTCTCTCATCAACGCCTATTCTCCGGGTCTTCAATGGTGTCAACTAGCAGGGACAGATCTTGCATTCCATGGATTAGCTCAACCCTGCATCTTTCTGAAGTGACTGTAATGCCGTCTCCACGTCCTCCACTCTTGCATTTTGCTGCTTCGTGTCGTTAACTAAATCTGCAATCGCCTTTTTGAGCTCTTCCGCACTGTTTTTCATTTCTGCTCGCACTGATTGAGTTGGCTCTTCCTTCAATTCATCTTTTAGGGTCTTCAAACAGTCGAACAAGTCCGTTTTTAAGAGTCCATGGGCCACGTCTTTTCCGAAGCCTTCTCCATAATTTCTTCCTGGTGGGCAGGCCCTTGGGATGTTGAAAGTCGCTGGTTCACCACCTGCTTGTTGATGGGCAGACGGCCAGTATTTATTCATTGTCTGCACTCAGCACGCAGATCTGCGCTGCGACATCTGCCCCGCTTCACTGGAGCAAAGCATCCCACCCCTCACACTGCTATCGCCAGCACCAAGCAAAGCCACTTGCATATGGTCTCAAATGGGATAAACGCTATTTAGTGAGAGATCACTTTGTCCACTATCACCTGGACACCTAACAGCACTGTGGTTTGCGCAGAGCCACTTGTTCACGCACACTGTACCTCCACTTCGTCTACCAGGAGCGGCCTCTTGCTTGCGTATCCACCCCCTTCTTTCTCCTCTTTATCCATTGGTGCCCGCTCTCCTCCAGAGCCCTGAGCAACAGGCCTCCCAACTCAGGGCCCTGAACGTCCTCAGTGGCTGATCCTACCCTCTAGGATGGTCTCACTGACTTACCAATATGAGGTCTCTGCTTCTCTTTTCATAATCTGCTTGAACCGTATGGTGTATGTCGCACTGCTGCCTCCTCCTCCACAGCTCATATGCCCTCTGGGCAGCTAGATCCTTAGTTCCCGTTTCTCGGTCAGCAGCTCTCTCGCAGCTGCTTTTCTGTGCTTCAGAGTACTGCCTTGAGCACGTGCTTGCAGTCACAATGGGGGGTGGGGTTTAGCTGCTCATCCCCCTGTGGTGAATGCCGCTCTTCAATTTCTTACTGTGGCGTGTCTCGCCACCATGCGGCGGCGCTTTGCACCGGGTCAGTCACTGCAGCCCTGACCACTGTTTTCCAGCTTCCTCGTTTGGGAGCTCATTAAATGCCAGTAATCCACGCTGCGTCTCCCTCAGCGCTGCTGTGACTCCTTTCAACGGCGTGATATGCCGCGTGACTAGGGGCGATGCTCCGCCACCCTCAGTCCACACTTGCGGCTCCTCCTGATGGGTCGCTTCAGGACCTCCATGCGGCCCAGGCAGTCACTGCCACCTGGTCTATTGAAGCGGTTTGTCGCGGGCGAAACCCATTCTGGAGGTGCAGCTTCACCTCAGCATGTCATGTGGCTCATCATGGGCACTCACGGCAGCTCAATCAGCTTCTTTCCTGCAAAAGCATCCCAAGTACGATCGGCGCGACCAAATTAGGCAGACATGTTGGGTGCCATTCGCCACCCCCTCCCTTAGCATTTACTTGTAAACTTCTTCGACCGTTGGAGATTTAAAGCTATCCAGTTAAACCTTTTGTAAAGTGTGCAGGGATTAGCAAGGTAGACTTGCCTTATTCTGATGACAAATTTTGTTCCACTATTAAATATTATTATATTCCAAGCTAAAGTTCTTGAGAATCCATCCTCCAACAAAAAAACACCAGAGCATTTTGAGTACCCTTTCAGTCGGTGTGTAGCTTTTACCCTCAACGCTAGCTATTCACCCTCACCCAACTTTAGGAGATGCGCATGAGGAAGCGGTTAGGTCTCGTCTTCCTTGCCTGTGTGTGGGTGAAGGCAACCTTGGGTGCCTTTCCTTGCCTGTGTGTGGGTGAAGGCAACCTTGGGTGCCTGGCTGATACATGGTCTCTTGGACTGTTCCCCGAGTGTGCTGTGTGTGTCAGTTAGTCAAAGTCAGCTGCCTTCCCCTGCGGTGTGGATGCCCAGTGTCTGTCCTCCTTAGACCTGCTTACCTGACTGATCCGGTCTTCAATAAAGGACACTTATCTCTACCACCAGCCTCCTGTCATCCATGGACTTCCAAATATGCCAGAAGCTTATGGTATGGTAGAATTCATGCAAAGTGCAGAATCGCAGATACCAGCGGAAAGACCACTAATTGAGATATTATATTGAGGGACTGAGTTAAAGGCCCTGAGAATGTGCTGCTAGCACTGCCCGCAACAGTGTCAAGCTGCTGAGAGAGATGCCAGAGGAGGCTGTAGTAAAAAGCTGTGTTCTTAGTTATCGAACTGCCTCTTACCAGGCATTGTGCTACTGGCATAATTACAGCTGGCATGTAGCCGCTTCACGGAAATAACCCCAACGTGATACGAGCTCCCAAAATACTTCCACCAGTCACTCACTAGAAACGATTCATCCCTTCCCTCCGAACTCCCCCCACCCACTCGTCGATTTGCCTGTTGTGTTCTCTTGTAAAAGGAGCAATGCCCATCCGCGGTCACTTAAAAACACTTTTTTTCCCACCTGATTTGCTGCCAACTGTTGATCGTACACTGGGGTTACTGTTTTAAAAACAAGTGGGACAAATAAAAAAAATGATCATGCTGTATCAAGTGACTCGTGGACAAACCGGATAATATATTCCCACTGTTGTTAGTTTCCTCATCACATAAACGTTTTGTTAATTATACAATTAATAATATTGGGTGAATACGGTGAAAGGGGCGCCACTCAAATGATCTCGAGATTCCTAGAGTTGTATTATATTTACTAATGACTTTGTAGCTGTACAGACCCAAGAGGCTACTATTCACAGCTAGTCCAATTAATTTGAGTACAACATATAGGAGTTGGGTAACGTTGCGCTAAGTCTTGAATTAATTTTTCAAATGAGAAATAGTAAATAGTTTAATTGTACACACTTATGTCTTTGGTCTTATGCCAACATTAACCAAATGGGGCCTGTGCAAATGTTTCGCCACCTAGGGCTTTCCCAAGACCCAAACACTCATACTTTCACAATTTCTTCAGACCTCAATCCAATTGAAATTCACAGCACTTCCTAATCACTCATGTACATAACTTTCAACATGGTTTTTCTTCAGGACCAGTATCTAGTGAATTATTCAAATCATGATACTTTTCATTATTGATTCAAAATGTTCATATATCTCTTGTTTATCGAATTGTACAAACATCACTTAAAATTTAATTTCCTGACAGATTCATAATATATATTTAAAAAATTCATGTTTTATATGTTCACGGAACTATGTACCCCAATGCATAAACAAGTGCGGATTTAGGGTTCAGTCAATTCTGTGCGATACTTTTCCAACTATTATCTGTGTTATTAATTTCATCCATACATACGCTTACTAATGTGTGGCTGTAGGTCATGGTATATATATATATATATATATATATATATATATCCTGTTCTATTCTCGATTATATCCTGGATAATGATCCTTCCATAGGCATTCATACAGGTTTGATGGCAGCGTGGTAATTATAAAGTTATAGTACGGAATGCATCCCCCAATCAGAACTCTTACGCACTCTCCCTCTCCCACCATAACCACACACCTGATTATTTATAAGATTGGAAGCAAACATAGACCTTAACTAAGTTAAATAGGTGCCTTTTATCGAAAACGCAAGTTAGTGCTATACAATTTTGGCAACGCCAGCAAATCCTCCCATACATCACACCAGACCTCTGTGAGGTGGTGGTTAGTACTTTTAACCCTGTATACAAACGGCTTCCAGCAGCTCACAAACAACAAGAGGTGCAAGATTCTGATGTCGGACTACATCCGAGGCAAAGCAAGTGATCTCAAAAGCTTCATGCTTCCAGTGAAATGCCTTGACCTGCAAATGAATTGCTTGGCATGATCTACCCCGTGGTTGTGTGGCAAGGTTGCCAAGAAGGTCCCAAGTAGAAATGTTCAATTTCCCCTACAAATTAACTGCTATGGCCAAATGTTTTGCGACCCCTCCCCTTCTGCCTACGCTTCACAGTACTTCCCGCTGAGCTCCTCGAGGAAGGTTCGATAGAACAACGCATCACCATCCGAGTAGAGAATTCATAAAAGGTGCATAAATATGGACACAGTATTTTTTTTTCTTTGCGTGTTGGACACCACTGGCCTTTATGCACTGCCCAAATGCCATAACACATTTCTTTTCCCATAGTCACACCTACTTCCCAATGGTTTATATCTGCTTCCTTCCTTCGCGGTCTGTTGTGCTGCTTCCTTCAACACATTGTGTTCCAAACATCCCCCTACCCATGGGCTCCATTTACGGTTTGACCAATTTTGCATGTCAATTCACTCTCCTCTCATTCTGCATGCCTGATAGTCTCATGCCCCCAACTCTTCTCCTTCCCCAGCCTTACAGTTTGCCGTTCTAATTTTTTCTTCTCTGGTCACGGTCATTTGGCCTCCCCGGCGTCAGGTTTGTTGGACCGTACCTGTGGGGAATCTTTTCCCACAGAGCATGTTTTTGTGGGGTCCAACATATTGGAAGCTGAGAAGGCTATCTGAAAGTGACCGTAGAAGATCAAATCAAACGAGGGCAGGAGGAGGTCTAGACATACGGAAATTCTCATACATCTTAACCCATTAACCCTGAATTCGATACACACCCAATATTTCATCATGTCCCACATTTACTGATGCCCGCTCGAACTTTTTTCTGCTTTCTTTACCAAGTCCCATTTCATGGAACTGCTTTTATCTAATACTAGGTGCAGTTCGAAGAGCAGGTGGTCATGTCATGTAATTCAATGTAAAGTGTATGATGAAACTTCTGCCATTTTGTTGGCCACTTGACATTATGTCAAGAAAGATGCTGAAAAGTGCAGCTCTCGTTATCAGTAAACCCACTAGATCACATATCACTATGTACGTTTTTAAAATATAGACTAATTCATTTATTTCTTTGCCATTTAAATTGCAAATGATATTTAAGTGGGCTCAGTGATAAAGGGTTAGAGAGGTGAAGTGTGCAGTTATGTTCAGATGATTTACATATATTTATAAATGTTAACATGGGGGGGCGCTGTTGCACCGAAGCAAGATGGCCGCCCGAGTGTTGAGCTCCGGACTACGAGAGCACATACTTTAAGATATATCCTAGCTAATACAGCTGAGCCTTCCCCAACTGCTGTGGTCGATTGCGTGAGCCTGCGCTTTGCACACACTCCAAGTTTCGGACCGGGAGACACCCTGCCCACCCCCACCGAGACCTCTGCTGTGGCCGCCGAATAAGTCAGGACAGCAGACACCTTGCCCATCGCGCACCACGGCTCCGGCTCTACTTTGCCACTCAACTCCCCGGCGCGGACGGCCTTTGTGGGGGAGGGGCTTCTTGGCCCCTGGGGCGCGCGGAGTAGCTGAATTCCTGACGAGATCACTCGGCGTTCCCCTGCGCCTTGCCCAGCCAGCGCGCCCTGGCCTCCTAGACGCCGGGCCCGAGGATCGCCTCACTCTGCAACACCCGAGGGCTAGATCCTGCGACGCCCGATACCCCGCGGCTCAGGGCCGTGTGCCGCGGGTGGACTGAGCTGTTGTGGTTGTCTCTGCGCCAGACACCGCTCGCCTGCCCTACTCCCCCCCCCAGAGGCGCACCGGTGGCTGCACACGACAAGGTAGCGGGGCCGGGGGTGTTGGGAACGGACTGATCCCCCGGAGCTGCAGCGCCATCTACTGCGGCCACTTAACTTCTGGCCGCACCACCCTAAGACATTTGTGATCCGGACGCTCTGTGCTGGGCGGCCCGCTGCCTGAACGCTGCGGCGGCCCGGGCCCCGGGGAGATCCCCCCCCTGTACATTCACTGATCCTGCCACAATCCTCCAGTGGAGCCACCCAGTGAGCCCCACTATCGTGGTTTACCCATTCCTCCAGGAGGCCGTGGTCCTGCGGGGACGCCCCAAATTTGTGGCGGGCCTGGGTGTGCCCCTCCCTGCGCATCTCTGTTGCCGGCACGGGAGGTTGCTGCCCCCCTACCGCCTGGATTGCAACGACTGACGAACTCCTATGAACTGGGGGTCCCCCTGCATTGCTGAGGTGGTTGGGGTGGTAGACACAGGAGTCAGGGGCCCCTCTAGGGCCATATTAACCTTTGAATCGGCCCCGCCAAGCCGGTATCGGGAGCCTTAAACAGCACAGAACTTCCTAATTGCTACACGCACTGGCTACGGCCAGGGCCCGGACCTGATCTCCAATACCTTTCCCGCGCAGTACTGGGCCCTGGGGTCCTACGCCACCGGCAGTCACACGCTCACCAGCTTTGCCCTAAGTGATACTCCGCTGCTGCTGCCGCGCTCTAAGGTCTAGTCCATTGGTGAAACCTCTGCCGTGCCAACTCCGGAGAGGTGCGGAGCTGAGGCGCTGCTGCTGCAGCACAAACATAGGTTAAAAGAATACTTGGAACATTACCTAGTCTTGAGCAGGTCTTAGCCCAGCGCCCGAGGGTCCGCACGATTTCCCACCGCGATACCCCTGGTCCTACAACTGCCACCAGAGTACTCCACTGCTTCTGAACACCCACACTCTCCCTGGCTCCCAGATCCCTACCTCGAGCCTCACCATGACCAAAGGAGCCGGTGCCGGGAAAAAACAAAGCTCGCTAAACATGTTCACTAAAACGCTGTCCAAGCCAGCGTCCGACGTCCCTGAGGAGGCACCCACCGCCTCTGCCCCCTCTGTCTCAGACGACTCACAGAAGATGCTGGAGTATATCCGAGATGGTTTCACTACACTGCACACTAAACTGGACGACATGAATGGGACCATCTCCTCCATAAAAGCTCATATTGAAAAAACAGATGGACGAGTCGCTGAGGTGGAGGCCAGGGTGGGGGCAACTGAAGAGGACCTGGGCTCTCCGGTCTCCATACTTACCAACAGGGTGTCGGCAGCGGAGAAGAAAAATGATGATCTTGAATCCCGCTCGAGACGAAACAACCTGCACATTGGCAGAATATCCAAGGACAATATCACGGAACCCATGGAGGACTTTGTGGAACGCATCCTCATGACACTCCTAGATGCCCCCAAGCTCTCCCCGCAGTTTGCTATAGAGAGAGCACACCGTTCCTTGACCGCAAAACCCAGAACGGGGGTTCCACCACGGCCCATCATAGCCAGGGTCTTAAACTTCCGGGACTGGGACGCCCTCCTACGAGCAGCCAGGATCAAGGAAGAACAACTTCTTGGAGCGACTAGGGTCCACCTCTACCCGGACTATTCTGTGGCTGTGCAGAGGGAACGCCAGACTTTCGCAGCTGTGAAAAAGAGACTCTGAGACTTGGGAGTCAAATACTCCATGCTGTTCCCCGCAAAATTAAGGATTGAACATTCCAACAAAACGTTTTTTTTCACGATTCCTGAGGAGGCCTCCAAGTTCCTGGATGAGCATTTCCCAGGCTGATCCCTCTTAGCCACAGTGGAAGTTCAATCTGTTATGATATTCGTCCAGTCGGCCCATGCCAGTGATAGGCCGCACTCTGCCTTGCTTATAATAGTAACTATCCCGTCCAGATTTAAAATGGTTGTTAGTTTGATTTCTCCTGTTCAGCTGATCCTCTATTCTCCGATCTGCTTAGGGTACATGATCTTATGGTGTTTAGCTATTACTGATACCCCAATGCTTCGCCAGTTCTAAGATATGCACGTAATCGATTCATCTGAGCCCCGACAGGATCCCGGGGACATGATTGTGTACACAATTATACAGTGCCATATCTACCCTTACGGGGTGCAGCAGCAGGTTTCTCTGGGCCCTTTTTGCTCCACCATAATCCTCTGCATGCGTAGACTACGCTAAACACACTAGCTAACCCAGCTGTACTGGTAATCTCCTTAACCTCTCTCCAGTCTGCTGTGCCACTGCTAGGCCAGCTAACAGGCCCCCAGGCGCTAATGCCGAGAAGTTCGTTGTTTTAACGGTTGGGTCGGGGTTTCATTCCTCAGGTTGGGGGAGGGATGTGGGTGGGGATCGGGGGCATGGGAAGTTATGTTAAATAGTCTTGGCAACCGCCAGAGAGACCACACATGATACATTAAGACAACACAGAATCGTAGACAAGGTGATACACAGACCTAGGTGGCATAGACCAACTCGAACCCATAGAATAAAACGTATACAATCCCTACATGCCATTGGCGGATAATAGCTTGACCTTCATGAGCTGGAACGTAAGGGGTCTAGGCAACTACAAAAAGATGCGACAAGTACAACTCTATGCTGAGTGCCAGGGTGTCCAAATCTTATGCTTGCAAGAAACCCACGCTCGCTCTGAACAATGCAAGAGATTCACTAAGCAATGGGGACCCCAGAGATACTACACTAATTACTCCACTCAGAGTCGAGGCACCCTCACCTTAATTCACAAGGGCCTTAAATTCTGTTGCTCCCACTCGCAAATAGACCCCCTTGGGAGATATATACTTATTATCGGCAAACTGCAAAATCAAGAGGTAGCCATCCTGAATATATACGGCCCTAACATTTATGATCCCGAGTTCTACCTACACCTGGCCTCAATCCTAGAGAGTTACCCCCAGATCCCGATCATATGGGGCGGCGCCTTCAACACGATCTTAGACGTTGACCTAGATAGGTCAGGCTCCAGACCACACCAGCTCTCAGGGGCAGCCTACACGATCCTCACCACTCTCCCCAGACTAGCAGTTGTTGACGGTTGGCGCTTAATGTACCCTGATTCTCGCACATATTCCTATTGCTCCTCAGTCCATGACTCGCATTCTGGGATAGACAGATGGCTGTTATCGGACATACTAATTAGGTGCCTGTCCCATCTGGCTATGCTCCCCAGAACGCTGTCGGATCACTCTCCGGTGATTATCTCACTGAATTGGGGGCATGACTTTGAGAAGACGAGACAGTGGAAAATGACGCTCCACGCTCTCCTAGACCAGGCCTTCGCTTCCGAACTTGAATCTTCCATTGAGGAGTTTTTTGAGGTCAACGCAGGTTCAGTATCCTCACAAGCCGTCCTCTGGGAATCATAGAAAGCTTATACCAGGGGCATCGCCATATCCAAAGGGAGCAGCATTCTGAAAAACATCTGGGAGGATATAGCAGACAGCGAATCGTCCCTAGCCAATCTGGAGTCCCAATATGCCCAAGACCACTCCCCCCGATACACTTGCATCACTGGGTTTCGGAGCTTGACAGATTCCGTGACCTTGCAGAGCGGGAGGTGAAATTCCTAGATAGCCCTCGGTCGGTAAGACGATACGGGGAGGGTGAGAGGCCGGGCCGCGTACTGGCCAGGTTAATCCGCCACAAATTTGGAGCCCCCAACATCCCAGCAATAGAAAGACCCGACGGAACACTTGCTACCTCGCCTCAGGACATCAACACAGAGTTCCTCACATTCTATACCTCCCTATACTCGAAGGCCGATGGCCCCTATATCTCAGAAATTGACTCCTATCTGGAGGAACTTCCTCTCACGGTCCTATCTACTGACGCCACCGCCTCCCTGGAAAGGCCCTTCACCACCGAAGAGCTAACAGAAGCCATTGACTCACTGGCGGCAGGGAAGGCACTGGGTCTGGATGGCCTCCCCATGGACTTCTACAAATGTTATAAATCTATTCTGGTCCCGCAATTACTGGATCTCTAGGAGGAGGCATGCGAAATAGGTACACTCCCCCCACCCCCCTCTCTCCGTGAGGCCATGATAACAGTTCTTCTTAAACCTGGTAAACCCCCCACCCAATGCGGTTCATACCGCCCCCTCTCGTTAATAAACTGTGACGTCAAAATATACACTAAACTCCTTGCTAATCGTTTGGCCCCATTCATGCCCCACATCATTCACCCTGACCAGGCAGGTTTTGTCCCAGGTAGGTCCACATCCCTAAACCTTAGAAGACTGTTCAATGTGATTAGCAGGATCAATCCAAATGCACAGGCAGTGGCAGCCATTCTGGACATGCAGAAGGCATTCGACTCCGTGTCTTGGGAGTATCTGTGGCGAGTCCTTGTAAAATGCAAAATTGGCCCCAACTTCCTTACCTGGGTCAGACTCCTCTACACTAACCCAGTCGCCAGGGTCCGCACCGAGGACAATGTTTCACCCTCTTCCAGATAGCCAGAGGGACGCGGCAGGGATGCCCCTTTTCTCCGCTGATATTTGCGATAGCTATGGAGCCATTTGCAGACATGATGCGCCAGTCACACTCCCACAGAGGCCTGCGCACGGTGGGACAGGCCGATATTGTATCCTTATATGCCGACGATGCCCTTCTTTACATCCACTCCCCAGAAACCAACCTTGCTCCAATCCTGAATGACGTGGCCCGATTTGGACACATATCTGGACTGAAAGTTAACTGCTGTAAGTCGGCCCTATTCCCGCTCACAGACAATACGCAACCACCATCTGACCTAAGGTGTTTCACTTGGTCTCAATCCAACTTTACGTACCTGGGGGTGTTGGTGTCCCGACTCGCTGAGAAGTTACGTGCCGACAACTATCAGAATTACCCTACCCTAGCTGGTAGAATCGGAATACTTAAAATGGTAGTGCTACCTCAACTCCTATACCGATTCACCAACCTTCCGCTATGGCCAGGCGAGGAATTCTTCAAGTCGCTACGCAGCATAACTAACACATTTCTCTGGCGGAGCAGTCTGCCTCAAGCTAACTACACTCACCAAGGAATTGGACGGGTTCGGCGCCCCCGACTTTCTCAGGTACTGGGCGGTAGCCCAATCCCAATTCACTTCCCATTGGTTTGACACCGTTTATCCCTCCCCCCACCCCCCATGTCCGACTTGAAAACTGAAGGTCAGCGAACGTACGATTGGTTCCCTCATTCTCAAGCCCCCCCGTCCGATCTCTACTCAGCAGACCCCGTTATTAGCACATTCCCTGCACTCACTAAAGTATGGGCAATGGTCGCAATGCCTCACCCATTCCACGGTGATCTCTCGCTTTGGAATTTCTTCCCTGATGTTCCATGCATCTCTCAATCCATAGTGTCTCGCTGGACTGCTGCGGGCTTCTGGACTCTTCGCGATGTCTATGTACAGGGCAACTTCATTGAATGGTCAGACATCCCCCTCTCCCTTAAGCGTAAACCATCAGTATGGCTACAATACTCTACCCTCCGTAGAAATCTTAAAGCCAGATACCCCGAATTTCCCACAGTACCACCAGGCGATCCTATAATTACTGAACTCTGCTCCGCCGATGCCTTCAGAGGGAAGGTATCAAGACTTTATAACCTACTACAGACCAGAGCCGCCCCCTCTTTTACCAAACGAAGGCTTAAATGGGAAGAGGATCTCGGAGTTGAGGTTACATATGTGCGCTGGTCCTGTATGTGTGCGCGCACCCAGGAAGTGTCCTACAATTCTAGGTTCAAATTACGGCAGTCTAAGGTGCTGCACACTCCTACTAAACTGCATCATATGTTTCATGAACTCTCACATGCTTGCCCCAGATGTGGCGCCGATCAAGCCACTTACATTCATATGATTTGGCACTGTCCACACCTGACAATTCTGGCACGACATATGCTCCACAATATCAGACATACTAGATTATGCCATAGACCCTTCTCCTATGCTCTGCCTCTTCCACGGTTTCCCCAAATTGAAGCGAGACTCTAGGAAAATGGCAGGTCCCTGCATGGTGCTGGCAGTACGCTGCATACCATTATGTTAGCTTCGGCCTAACGCTCCCACTTATGGGCAATGGCTAAGGGCAGTCACCTGGGCACATGACACCGAGGAGGCCTGGGGGGCACTGCAATATTCCCACTCGAGACCAAGGGACATTTGGCGGCATTTTCGCGAATATATGTCTGCCTTGACCTCCAACTCAGATTCAGAGTTTTCCTCTTCCTCCCAATCCCCTCAGGGATGCCCCCCGTGATTTGTCCCTCGTTAGCCCTGGGCGCACTACGTCCCTTATCATTCGTCCCTCTCGAGTTGCATGAAATCTCGCACTGTACTGCAAGTTTCCTTGTATAATTTGCAAATTGTTATCATGCTATGCTTATCTCTGACATGGTTTTGTTCTCTCATATGTGTTGTCAAGACAAATAAATAAAGTTTTAAAAAAATAAAATAAATGTTAACAATGAGTGCATTGTTTTTTGTAATTTTTCTTTTAGAATTTTTTTATTTATTTTTTGTTCTTTTTTTTTTTTAGCAACTACGGCTCTTCCTTTATGTAATGAAAATAAGATTGCACGCCCAGCCATCGCTAGTACTTTTTTCCCCAATCTTTCAATCTTTGATTTCCAGGACAGGTGAAACATTTCTTATTTTTAGATTGTTTTGTTTAAAGCGCTGACCTAGCACGAGAGCATCAGAGCCTTGTACAGAGTGAGTTGCCAGCATTTTGACTGGCATATATTAAGAGTAGCGCAGTACTACTGAGTTGCAGTCTGTGCGTCGGTATGTTCGTCCATTGTAATTAAGAACAACATTCCTTATTAGATACTGGCACCCACCAGCTGGAGCATTCCATCTCTGGTTCAGGTGGTTATCTTTCTTCCCATTGGTTAAAGGAGACGTCATGGGGCAGTGACTGTATCCCTTTTCCCACCATGTATACATGTGAAGTGGGTGGGCCTGGGAGTTTAATGCCGGCCGTTTTCCTAAACCAAAACAAAAGAGGTGATGGCTGGAAGGTTTAGAATTAATCTTAACCTGTGGCATTGCTCTGGTCAACCCGCAAGAACATCGTTCTTTGCCTGCCAAACTATAACAAAAGGGGAAAGACCATATGCTACTCAGGATTGGTCCCGTTACTGCTGTTCTTTTAATGTATGCATTTATAGGCACCAAGGAGGAGAGTGGAAAGTTTCAAAAGAGGGTGCGATAAGGGGTGCAGGTGTGCAATAGAATAAGGGAATAGAGCAAGGGAGGAAACCACTGATAGAGGGTGCAATCGAGGATGAGCAGGAGGAAATATGAGCAAGAAAGGGTGAGTGTAAAGTGAGAGTGGATAGGTAAGAAAGGGGAATAGAGGAATAAAAGGTATACGGTGGGGGGGCTAGAGTGTGTGGTGGGGTTAAATAGAGGTGGCGGGGTGGAGTAGATAAAGGGGGTAGGGCTGGTAGATCGGGTAAAGAGAGGTGGGTTGGTGGGTTAGAGAGTTGGGTGGGTGGGGGTAGAGAGGTTGGTGGGGGGTACGGTGGGTGAGTGAGGGTACAGAGAGTGGGGGTAGGGTGGCTAATGGGGGTAGTTGCTTGGGGGCAGGAAACACGAACAACAAAGAGCTGGAAGGATGTGCTTTGTTCTGAATGAGCTTGGCCCACTACGTTAGGGACCTTGTTGGAGACAGATGCACATAAATTACTCCACATGGGACAATATATGTAGGAAAGTGCACTACAGTGGGGAACTCTACCCCCTCACCCCACGACTCACTCTACCGCCCCACCTCCCCCCCACCTCACGAGACCATGGGATTCACACTCCACCTTCTCAGGTGGTCAGGAACCCCAGTAGCCTGTAATTAGTTAGGAATCATACTAGTTATGTTTCTTTATAAGGATGCCACATGCTCAACTGTTCACATGTTAGAGAGACTCAGGTGTGGTCTTGATTCTAAGCCCCCTGCTTCTCTCTCTTTTTGTCTCCTCACAGGGGACGCATGTTCCCACCCGTGGCATCTACAGAACAGTTAAGCTGGATAAGTAAATGTGTTTCTCTCTAAAATCCTGGTCCTGATGAAGATGGCTTATCTCTCTACCACCATCGAAACTGGTCGACCTTTCGGGTCATGAGGGACCTCATGACCTCGTTGAGACCTCCTACAAGAATTGAGAGATACTAGCTGGATAAGTTAGATTGCACACTCACATGGATGGAGTGAGCGTTTTTACATGCTCAAGCTAAATGAGCCGTTTTATCTGTTCCCCTTTAGCGAACATTCCAACTGCATTTGTTGACTCCAACACCTAAGGGTATAATTAAACATACAAATGTTGTTTGGAATCAAATTAGCTAACTTGATTACAGGTTGCTACCACTTTGAGCTGTCTTCGGCAGAATCCAATGCACAGTTCTGCCGTCCATCTATCAGCCGGTTGGAATTGTTCTTAATGTATATCGGGTATGTCAAATTGGTCTGGAAGGTATATGCCATAACTGTAGCAATTTAGGGACAGCTTCCCTTACTATCTCTGTTAGATAGGCGCTGCACCACACGCCACCTTGGGCGAGGCACCTCCATTAGGGATAGGGTGTTCTTCCCCAGGGCCAGTTTGTAGCAGAGTTGTCTTCTTTTTTTAGTGGTGTGGCCACGTATGATTAATAGGTGCACTGTAGATTTGAATTACTTCCCTCTTGGCCATTTCATACCATGGCACTGCTAGTTGCTATGCCAACAAGATATTCTCATTTTAGAACCCCATTTCCCTCCTCTCTCTTTTATAACAATGGTTTGGGTAATTGCACCACAATAATTCACGATAAGAAAAATGTTAGTGCTGCAACACACTAACTTAAGGGACAATGCACATTTTACCACATCAAAATCATAATACGTGAATAAAATGTTACTTCAACAATAAAAACATTCTTTCAATGGGACGTAACTGGACATACGTCAGTGTAATATTAGCTCCAAAAGATGTGGAGGGGGTAAGACACTTCCAAATTTCAAAAGCTGCATTCAAGGAGGTTCAACCTCTCTGCTTTGGAGACAGAGCAAAACCTTTACAATGATGAAGCACAACTCCCCAGGGGCCATTGAACGGCGGGGTTCTGCACTAGCTAAGTGCTAGGTAGTTTGTTTATGCAGACCATTCGTATTGTAGGTATCCCATAGTACATTTAAAAATATGGCAGAAAGGAACCAGGCTCGGTACCAGTGACTGAGTGTGAGAGGAGATTGTTTTTTCATATTAGGTGTAAAGTTTTTCAACTTGTTTGCATCGTACCTCTTGGACAGCCACCAAGCCTTCCCAGTGGGCAATTTCAGGTCAGCCAGCCACCCGATCACCTGCGGCATCCCCCAAGGCCCAACCCTCTCCCCAGTGATCTTTAATCTATACTTGGAGATGTTGGGATAACTTTTCAAAGACCCCAACATCTCACTCCAAAAATAAGCAGACAATATCCAAATATACTTAAAGCTCAATGGTACCTACGACATCCTGTGCTTCAAGAATTGTTTAGCCGTTATTGATGCCTGGATGACCAGCACATGAAGCTCGAGCCCACAAAGACTGAATTCATCCTACTCGGTCACCTATATAAGCAGTCCAGGGTTAGAAATTGCTAAGAGCTATCCTCCTCCTGCTTTTACCCTAGGAGAGCGTGGTTATCGTAAAATCAACCGCTACCTGGAGGTAATATTAGCTCCCCAGGCTAACTGGTGCCTTTTCAAACATGCATCTGTGACATTAATTCTAAGTGTTTGAGAATGTTAATAAAGAAGAATTCAGGCACATGATGGACGCATTTAAGCATAGATAATAGCCAAAAAATTAAGTGTGCATCTCATGTGGACGTTGGATTTGTAGTGTTCAGTTTACTTGCTCCTGGTTTTCCAGCTGTAGCTCCTGCTTACTAGATGTCTGACACCAAGAAGCGAGCTTTAGCTCTACGGCTCGTCAAACCTTATATAACCAGCAAGCACCATGACTGCTTCACATCTTACCTGGCTCACTAATGTCTGGGGTTCACTACACGCAATTGTTTCTGCTGCGGACAGCATATCAACAAAAAGGCCCAAACTGCCTGGTACCAGCCGGCCCTCCTCTGGAGGGCCCAAGGACTTCACAACCACAGTCCAGGCCCTGATAATTTGCCACATTGATGAGGGAAACTCCCTCCTCGCTGACATTCTGGCGATGCACCTGGTCCCACTTGAAGCTTCCCAACACGCAACAGCACAACTCATAACGAGAAACCACAAATGTTCTCCCATTCTAAAATAGCTGCACTGGCATTCCAGCTATAATATTGTCAGCATTAGAACCACCTTACTGCCGTTCCTTGCCTACCTCCTACTGCATGCTCTCTGCTTCTGATTTCTCCAAAGTCCTTCTCAGCCCACCGCAGACCAAGGTCTGAAAACCTATGCATAGGCAAATGGTATAATATCCACAAGGACAAACTTATGTGGAAGATCACTACAGCAGTAACAGACCCAGTATAAATGCTGATTTCATTAAATAAGGCGTGTTTTTAATTGAAACACTGAGCCTGTAGTGTTTCCCGTTGAATCTACTTTACCCTAGTGCTAATCGAAATGTGCCTGCAGAAACGCAGCAGTTAAGTTGATCTTTTAGTGCTTTTCTGAGACCGGCCTTCAAAGTGTTCCGTGAGGTGGTTCTGAGATAACTTTAGGTTATCTTATAAAAATATTGAAACATGGTACTTTCAAAAACCGATTTATAATGGTTATACAAATGTGCCTTCATTTCTTGATGAAGACATTTTAAAATTTGTTTTTATAAATAGTGCAGAAATCTGCCATTTGTTTGGTTGCTTACTTACGTAAGGCTAGTTGCCACAGAGGTAGCATTCCACATAGTGTATGTGGGGATCTAGGACATCTTACTGTGTGGTGAAACGGATATGGTGGGCAGGTGTCGCTTGTTTCACCAGTTATGCAATTTTTAGGTCACGTAGGTACTGTAAAGTTGTCACTATTGGTAGTAGAGCGTTAGGCAGTGTTGTTTTGTCCACGAACTTGCTGGTGCCAGGTAGACTTGCATCTGGGGTAAAAGGCAAGTCTGAAGTATTACTCTTGTTGTGGGTTAGGCAAAGTTTTGATGCAGTACCCCTTGGGACCACTACACACAACTAGGACTACAGGTGTAAGCAAAACCAACCTTTGGTATAAGTCTGTACTACACAGTTTTGGTAGCAGAGCTGAGCAGCCATGCTTATGTCAAGAGGGGAATTTGAGCAGTAATGATGTTACACAGAGGTCTACAATCACAAGTGTTCAAGTAAACTCTTAAACTCAAGGTTTCTTTACTCAAGGTTTCTTTGATAAATACTTATTAATTTATTTATCTGTCAGTTATAAAACATTCGTTAGAAGGAGGCAATATAATCACACACAAATATACTTCAATACTATATCAGAATACTTTTCAAGAGGAGTAAAAAAGGCAAAGATTATTAGAACATGAAAGGTTACAGTTATTCTTAGACAGTGCAAAAACTTCGCCAGAAGAGTCAATTTAATTCAATAGGCTAGGCCAAAGTCAATGGGCTAAAGTCTTGGATAGGATAAAGCGGTTCTGGTAAAAAGTTCTTGGATGAAGTTTGTAAAAAGAAGTCTTGTTTCACAGTACCTTTCAATGAAGAAAAAGATGCAGCCGATGACTTCTGTTCCTGGCAGTTCCTGCAGATCTCGCTGTTCCTGTGCCTCAGTCGTGGGGACAAGAGGGAGGACGTCGGGGGACTCCTGCACTGCACTGGGACTGGTCAAAAAGCTAGTAATTGGCAAACTTCAATTCCGGTGGCTGTAAGTAACACACACAAAGTGGTGTCTCTCTCCCTGGTATTAAGGTTTCCTGCAGCACTCTGAGGAAAATGCAACCAGCTCCGTGATTGGTATCCAGGTGGCTTACTGTCGAATTGATTGGTTTCACCAACTCAAAGGGAGAAGTCCTTTCAGGGCTTCTCTGTCGAGGTGCACTTGGCGATTCGGACCTGCAGCAGGGCTTCTTCGGGCAAACCAACGGTCCAGGAGTTGCAGCAGCCGTCCGCTTCAAGTTCGTCTTTGGTTCTTTCGTTCCAGTAGTCGACTCTGCCTTCCAAGCCAAGAGACTGGCCTTTTATTTAGTTCTCTCCCATTCAGTCCAGCCTAGCTGTTACTCACCCAGCTGGGTGGCTGTCCTTGCCGGACATTCAGCCAGCCAATCACTGCAGAGTGCATTTGGGTCTCCTAGGAGACCAAGCACAGGGAGTGTAAGGCACCTCCCTCACTTCCTGCCCACCCCAGCCACTCGGGCACCAGGGGCGGTCTTCACTCCGGAAGCCCGCCAAAGGCGAATGAAAAGAGACCAAACCTGGTTTGGTGCGCAGAGCAAAACTCTAGAAGGACCTTTCCACATAGAAATGGTGAAAAAAGAAGACTGGGACCTGTTTTTACAGAGGGGGCTCGGACGCCATCTTGAAAAACATGGCTCCTGCGATTTAACGCTACTGGTGCTTGCGGTCGGGAAAAATCATGGTAGTTTGTTGTAAAACCACTGCCAGCAGCCATTCTGAGAGGAAAGGGTAGCATTTGACGGTGTCCAGTCATTTGGTCGAAAAAAAACTGGTCGACTGCAATTTGGTCGACGCAATTTGGTCGAAAACCAAATGGTCGAATTTTTTTTTTATTTATATATTTATTTTTCGGGTTTTCGTTTTGTAAAAAAAGGGGTTTTTAGAGAAAAAAAGGGGGTGGGGGGGACCCCCCCAAAAAAATAAAAAAAAGGGATAAAATAAAAAAATAAAAAAATTCGACCATTTGGTTTTCGACCAAATTGGTTCGACCATTTGTCTGGTCGACCAATTTTTTTCGACCAAATGTCTGGTAACCGCATTTGACTGCTACATGAGTTTCTAGACACAGGGGATACTAAGTAACCCCTCCAGCACTCTATTGTAAGATAGGGTGTGCTGGGTCTAGGATTTAAAAAGACTAGTAAAGTCAATTTCACTTTACTTACTCTGGGAAACAGTAGTTTGAAATGAAAAAATGATGCCTATGGAGTTGGTTAGGCTCCATAACCAAAAAAAAACACAAGAGTAAAACACATGAGAGAGTGGGAAAAAGGGTTATGCTCTCTCCAGGTAAAAAAATCAAGTCCTCAAAATCCAAGTTGCTGGTGGTCTCTAAGGTGAAGGGAATTAGCACATTTATGAGAATTCTCCCTAACACTGTGCATGATGTTTGTGTGACTTGGGTAGGAGCAGATGGCCTTGTTTTTGGATGTCAAGGTCGTAGGCTTAGTGTTGCCTTAAGGAGTTTATGCCCAAACTGCAATTAGTCGAGTCTGCCCACACACAAAATCGTTTGAGGAGTATGATAACTTGACAGTCTTGAGTTTAAACAAAGATCGGTTGATGTCCCATAACACGCTGTTTGTGGTCAAAAGAGGTGAATTAACATCTAGCTAAGAATACAGCATTAATGGCCCCTGCCGAGGGAGCTGTGTAGTCTAGGCTTACCCGTACTCGTAATGGCCTGCAAGCCTGAGGTGATTGGCTAGAATAAAGCAAGGGCTTCACTAATGGCTTAGGGTTATTACTGGACGATTAAGGGTCCCTGGTGTCTATTAACCCCATTAGCAACCTAGCATCAAGCATGAGGTAGTAAGGGTGCCGTCAGACCAAACAAATTGTTCCCTTTTCAAAGGGTGCACACGGTCATTTGTTCTTTCATATTAAAGGGAAGTGTTGACCAAGAGAAGATGGGAGCACGGAAACAAGAGAAAGAGGGCACTTTGAGTAGGCCCCGTTTATACTTTCCATGGTGGTGGACTTGTGGGGTCTGTCAGTAAAAAGGGGACTATGGCAGTATGAAGCCCCCACAGGTAAGTCAGTGGACTGGTGGGGGGGAGGGTTGAATGGTAGTGTGGAGGGACGAGAGGTGCAGAGCAATGCGGGAGACGGTAGCAGGGAGAGATTCTCGGAACAGAGGCTTTTATCAGCAGATTATCAAGGTCAGACAGGTTCCTATCCCAAGGAGCTGCCCTCAGCGTTCCATCCTGTAAAACCAATAAAACGAGTGTTTAAATGAATAGCATTCTTTCATGAGTCACTGCACTACAAAACTAGGGTTAAGTACTGTATGTCACACAACAATTCTATGTCAAGGCCCGGATTATGGGCTCTCTTCACTTTCTCGAGCAACATCAAAATAACAATATCAAAGTGAAACAAATTGAAAAACTACAAATCCCGACGTAGTTCGAGTCTTTAGTAGATCATTGGTATTGGACTTTAAAAATAAACACGCGACAGTCTAACAGCAATAATACATAACCAACTCTTCTTGTTCTCACTTCCACTCCACCAAAGCACGTGATTGGGCTGCAGCAGCTCTAAACTGCCCAATCCGCTAGCCAGCAGGCGAAGCCGGCCCTACACCAAAGGTCTTCACTTAAGTCACTGTATACTCCTGTTTGCGCCGGTGCGCGCCGCTTGGACCATCCACCGTTCAATATGAGGTTTAAGGTAAGCCTACCTGCCAACCTCAGCAGGCTTACACTGCAGTGCCTGCCTCTACCTGCGCTTTGCAAACCCCTATGATCCTATCCTAAAGTCGCCACCCCCAACGCCTACGGCTGCCGCACGACCGGTCCTTCCCTGGCCGACGACCCCAGCCCTGCAGACAAACTGTTCGAACACTTTTGCCATAGCACGACCGCCTCAACGCTGTACCTAGCCTTCACTCGGATCCTAGCCCTGCATGCTCATCCTATACCATGCTCACAAGACTCCTTCAACCCCAAATTGAGCATGATCAGAGTATCAGCGTTCAACTGCAACAATGAGACAGGGCTAATGCGAGTCATATTGTGTCGCGCTTGTGCCCTTATTGCAAACGACTGCCTCTGCTTTTTATTGGTGATCGAACTAAACATTAATACATGTTATTGAGCAGCACTTGCGCCCTCCTGCAAATGACCGCCCCTCGCATTCTGAAACAATAGTCACTGGTGTGCATTAAGCTGCGTCTGTACCCACATGCAACTGTCTTCATTCTGTATTTTGTCGCATTGCAACTAACTTTAATCTGTACTTAGCCATATTTGAGCCCACACGGCTAAGGCTTATCATTCATATCTAGCCACATTCTAGCCTCTCAATGTAATTTATTCCGAGTTGTATCTAGCCTCACAAGGGTAACTAACCAGGAGCTGCATTTAGTGAGACCGTAGCTGCCCAACTCTAGACTCTAAAGCTAATTAGCCTCACCTAGCTAAACCTCGTAATGCCAATAACCCTGAGCTGCATAAAACCGAACTCAGCCTCCCTACGCCAGGACACAAAGCTGTTGTCGCATTTTTGTTTGTATTTTGCCCGTTTAGAGGCTCACTATTATCTGCACTTTGCCCACTATTGTTGTTTGCATTTTGCCTGCCTTGGATGCCCCCTATTGATGTTTGCTTTTTGCCTGCCTAGAGGCCCACTGTCAATATCTATATTTTGCCTATTCTGGCAATCTGACCTCCAGTGAAGAAGGTAGAGCACAAGTGAGCCAGAAGAGGAGCCACCACAGTCTGGGGCAAGTCGTTCAGAAGGCTCTGGAAACCAGTTTGGGGGGATCCCATCAATTGGCCATTATGGAGGACTGGCTGAAGTTCTCGCAAGGTATGGAAGAATTCTGGGGGGCAGGTGGACATGGGAGACAGAAAGGGGGAAGAAAAAGAGCGTGTAAAGCACGAGATGCCAAGGTCCTCCCTCCCTGCTCCCTCCCCCCCCCTCACCCAGGCACGCCACAGAAAAATGAGAATAAGAAAATCCCCTCACTGGCTCCCCATGGCTGCAAGGATCAAGTTCAAGACCCTTTGCATTGTCCACAAAGCTTTCCTGGGCCTGGGCCCATTCTATCTGCAATGCTCTCTTCCTAAATACTCTCCCTCCCGAACACTCTGCTCTTCTTCCTCCAACTTTCTGCGGGTGAGCTGCTTCTCCAAGCAGAGACTTTGAGGGAGATCTTTATCCACTGCAGGTGCCTCTCTCTGGAACAGCCTCCCTCCGTCTTGAGTCGGAGCTCCTTAAGTTCCAGAAAGTCCTCAAAACTTTCCTATTCGCCGCCTCCTTCCCCCGCCCTCTTCCCTGCTAACCACCTCTTTCTTCTCTGTCACCCTCTCGCCTCTGTTTCTGCTCAGTTTCAATGACTGGCTGCCTGGTGTACTTTCAGAGCCTCACAGGGCCTTGCACTTGCCGCAGCACTACTGCACTTAGGTTACTACCCATGAGAGTGGAATCTCTCTGCACTTAACCGATGTTCTGATGGGACTGGGCATACTTGGTCCCTATTGTCCCCCCTTTCTTCATGCACTTCCTTTTCCTTGCACCTGCATGATCTGAATGTACCATGCCTAGCAACATTGCTTGTCTTGTCTTCCTTATGTCGTCCCCTCCCATGAATGGGTGCGCTTTGAAACACTTGTATATAAGCACATAATAATAAATAAACAATCAATCAATCAAAAAAGCAGTGAAGTCCAGGAGGAAAGAGAGCAAGTGGCACGACACATCCTCAGAGTTCAGAAGAGGATGACAAATGGCAAGATCACTCCTTGGAAGAGGAAGTAGAAGTGTCATCATCTTGCAGTGAGGAGAGGGAGAAGAAAGCTACTACGAAAAAGAAAGCCACAGACGGAGGAAGATGCCGGGAGGACTTGACCCGGATGTGCTAATCCCCCCGTGATCTGTGGAGTTGGAGCTGCCGTATAAAATAGCCTCATATCTAAAAAAGCGTCTGAGAACGCTGTTAACAAAAGGAGGCCCAGAACAAGCTTAGGGCGGAATGCCAGAGGCCCCATCTTCCGGAGGGAATAGCAGAGACTCCGTAAATCGATGACAAGATGGTAACATTTATGAGCAAATATGCAAAAGATACCAAGAAAGGTCTGGATAGGTCCTGGCGTTCCAGTCAGGCCAAGATAAGATACCACAGATGGTGGATGAGGCTAAAGACAAGAATGAGGCTATACATCCAACAATAATGGCAGGCTGGGTGATCTGCCTTTTAGGCAACGCCAACAGAGCGAGAGACGCAGATCAGTCCTTGTAAAGATAGACCCTAAACTCAGCGAGTTAGCCATGTCAGAGGCAGCAGCAGCGGCAAAAGTAAAGCTATTTAGCGACTCCTTAAAGGAGTTAACAAAATTCACCAATTCGTATGCCGCCATCAATGAGGCACAAGCGCCCCTGAAATAGGCGTTTGCAAAACAAATTGTTGGACGGGCTGGCAGGGAAAGGGGCCGCTCTGCCAGCCGTTATACATTAAACGGGTCCTTTAACGACAGAAGTCAGTGGAGATAGGACAATCCTGATTTTCTCAGCCACGACATCCGTCTTGAAACAGTGCTGGCTGTACGTTTGCAGCAAAGAACAGCTCCTGTCATCATACTTAGCGTTCAGTGTAATGTGTTTTTATGGGGACAGGGACGTTTTCAGGCGCCTCTGTGTCAAAGTTTCTAGGCATCCGTACATCAAACACGAACTATGCCGATCAAAACCCAATGATGGCAACCAGGCCGAGCTGGGACCACAAACCTAAGAAGTGTAACTCAGGAAGAAACAGGGGTTGCGTTTGAACGAGGAAGCACCATTAAGCCAAGCAGCTAAAACAAGTGCGTACTAATAAAGTGAATTTCTTAGTAGTGATATTAGTTGTGTTACAGGTTTTTTTGTGCCATGTAGATAGATTACTGCCTAACTTTTGCCATTCATTGTGCCCATTTGCATAATGTATTTTTGTTTTTCTTTACGGGCAATTGTTCTTCTAGGTATCTTTACAATTCAGATGGTTTAATACAAAGACCGGCTCAAAACAATATCTTATTCGCCAAGAACGAATTATCACTAATAAACGTTCGATTGCAAATTTTGAGACCTAATGTTGCGCGTGCCTCAACATTTGCTCTCGCCAATAGCGACTGGCTACTGATAATTAACTTTTGGTGATTTAAGAAATGATGTGCTCTGTGAATGTGGACAATTTGAGGGGGTGCCAAGCTGTTACCTTGTGCCTTGAAATGTGTACCCCTGATGTAGAGCATCATCAATTGGATTAGAACATTATTTCCCCCATTCTACATGGGAGATTACAGTAGCAGCATGCACATGTAATGCAATGCACTAGAAGATCACTAGAAGATCATCTACTTGAAACATTATTGTATACAGCTTACAAAGTTATGCTCCTCTCTCATGTATGGTCACACAACAGTCCTTGCCCAGCTGTGCCACCAGCCTCCAATCAATCTCACTGTAATGCTCTGCTGACATAAAGCGGGACCTCATGGGGAGTTCCTCTGCTTGCCTGACCTTTGAATTATCACGTAATTCAATAATCACACTAAGTGTGAACTCCGAGCTAGGAAGGTTTTGAACAGCCGATACTGATGTAGAGGAGGAAAGTTGTGATTTCCCTGCCGTCCCAGACAGACTGTGTGGTAGGTGGGACACAATCCAATAAAAAGGGACAGTCCCACAAAATACGAGACAATTGGAAACTCTTTGTGCTTCAGAATACTCACTTCTAAAGAGCACGTCCTGGTTCTCCATTTCGAAGGTCCCACCCATGTCTTAACAGCTTTAAAAGGCCATGTGTGCCATTGATCCGACTGCTTCATGCACTTGCGTTATTACCATTAGTTTAACCTAGTTGTATCAATGGGCATGAGTGCAGGTCTGTGTGCCCTACTTTGTCCAGTTTTGACATGGTGGGTACGAAGGAGTTTGATCCTCCTTTTCATGCTATGTATGACATTGTTGATATGGTACTTAAGATCTCCAAGAGCCTGCATACTTACTCTTTACAGCTGTGCAGGAGCGAAGACTCTCCTCCACATGGAACCTGCCTCATTTTGGGTTCTATGGGGACAACACAGCTCATGCTTCCCCAGCCACCTATCCTCTAGATATACCTTAAGTGACAGTGGCCATCATACAGGGCATTCACAAGAACAATCCACATAGCTGTCATTAACAGCATGTCTTGCATTACCCACTAGCTACAAATAGCAACATGGGTGTCGCAGGGCTCGTGGCGAGTAATGCGATCACACTATGCTCAATTGACAGGCATACAGAGATTGGATAGTCCCCCACACAAGATATTAAGATTGTTTACATCTAGAATTAGGTCTAGAAGTAAAGATTTTTAAAACATTTTTATTATTTAAATTGAAAGGTGGCTGTACCTTTTGGAAAACTGGATGAACTGAAATGACCTTACTGTTTGAGTGACACCGTGCTCGTTGAATGGCGGTGTGGGTCGTGTTAAAGAAATGTTAGCGTGAACATAGTTCATGCAGATACTCTAGGGTGGCTATGCTAACTAATGGCTTTCAGTTGCAAACTGCCCAACACGTAATACGCAGAAATGGCTCTGCATGGTTTTATCAAAGTAAATTACTCCGTGTTCAATTTAGTTTTAATTCGTCTTCTTTTAAAATCGAGGGTTCCTCCATGTCCCCCATATACCACCCTAAATAACATACTAATTTACTTCGATAAAACTGCGGTGTACAGCACAAATATACTGAATGCAGGATACCTCAGATGTTTGGATGCCTTCCAATGGCTGCACACAAAGACCATTGTATTCAACGCAATTACTGTCACAGCTTAATGCCCTTTCTCTCCCCTACTCCTTCCTTCTTTTATCCCTGTCCCCATTATCCAATATGTACACTGAGCCCATCATCACGGTAGTGGTCTTAGGGCATCCAAGGCTATTCCAAATGTAGAATATTGTGGCCTTGTCAGGGTGCCGCCATACCGTAGTCTATGATAGTAGAAAAAGGTTTGCGGGTTAGGGGGATTGGCAAACCACAGTTTCCTTTTGGCAAAAAAATTCAGTGGGGTAAAAATGGTAGGATGTGAGGGAGATAATACGGTTGTGGTATGCACATTTCTTTGCTGCGATTAGTTACCAGTCAGCATGAGAGAAATTTCAAGAGCGCTGTGTTCCGCTTGAGCAATGGCAATATCTAGGCCAGACAATGCCTAGTACTAGAGGTAGATGGAGTTTGGCTGTGTGATGGACTTGACATGTGCTCAAGTGGGAACCTGTAGTGTGGAAGCTTTTTACCAGATTGATGAATCAGAGTCCAAGAGCGGGGGGAGGGGGAGGGGTTTCAGCTCTGCACACACCCCTAGAAAGCAATGACCCCTTCCCGCCATAAACATTTCTACACAAACCCACACTTTCCAAACAGAAACATGCACACTTACTCGCCCACCCGCCCCCTACCGTCCACACAACAAACACTCGTCCTCGACCCACACATACACACTTGCCTTCACCACCTGTGGCTTCCGTCTTCCATCTTGGCCGGGCCTGTCAGTCTTCTGCGCACTCGACCCACACATACACAACTTGCCTTCATCACCTGCTTCCCTCTTCCGGCTTGGCCCCTCCCATCAGCCTCTGCGAGCACTCGTATGCGACTGGGGCATGACAGTTGAGCGATCTCAAAGTGCTTTTTCTAAATCGGTCTTCTTGTTTTAACAATTTTCCCTCAGGACCCAGATAATACTTAGGCACCTGGAGCTACAGGCCAAGCACAGTAAGACAACAACCTATTGAATGTGCACATTCTATGTCTGGCTCCGACTAACACACAGACTGACCCTTGCTTTCTATGCCTGGTTCTGACTAACACATAGGGCCTCATTTCGAGTGTGGCGGTCTGGAAACAAGGGTGCCGGTGAGCTGACTGGCACCCTTGTTTCCTGACCGTCACAATAAGAGTTTGCCTGCCAGGGCCGTTGCACTCGGCAGGTCTGACCTGCCGGGCGCATTGCCCGCAGTTAGCAGACTTTTCACGGAAGCTCAAACACCGTTAGAAACGGTGCTTCCGTCTCCCCACTGCCATAGAGTTCTATTGGACTCTATGGCAATGGGGAGTTACAAAATCCGACGCCCAACTTCCCGCACTTCTGGAACTCGTAATGTCCCGGTAGGCACCGGGAAGTCAGGCGCCGGAATCGATGTTACAGGGTTACCTCCAGCCTCGTAATGAGGCCCATAGACCCTTGCTTTCTCAGTAGAGTTTTTCTCTGAGCATGTTAATGACATGATGAAAGTAAAGAGGGTGGGGATTGTCAAGGCCAGGGGATGGTAGTTAGTTTTGCTGTTACAAAACAAAGCCGAAAACCGGAAATTGAGTATATTTTCAAAAATATGATGGCTGATATCAAGACATCTTCTCTGACAATTGCTTAAAGGGACAACCTCAAGTGAATGATATCTTTAGCAGTTTAACAAACACCAGGTAGGGAGTGCTGTAAACTAACAAACTGTGCTCAAGGATGCGTGCAGGAGACTTGGGAGTGGTCAGAGTGACATAGATAGGGCTACAAGGGAGACCACTAGCGCAGATTGAGCCGCACCTGATCTCTTCAAGAAAGAAAATCAAGTGCAACTATAGGTCACCTGCAGGAGGTACTAAATCATGGAGTCACAATGTGGTCACTCGGCATGCTGTCAGATGTTTGTATGCATCCCGTCTGCATGTTGTACATTAATTTCTCTGGGTTTTGTAAATATGTCCCTCCCAAAAAGTACATGAACAAGCCAATGGAGTAAATCGCCCTCCTGTAAATAATAATTACGAGAAAGTGGGGGAACAAACTAATGTAATTTCCTGGCCATTTGCATAAAAGCAAAGCTTTTTTGGGGAACATAGGAATGACCACTGAATTTTATATTTGAAATATGTCGTGTGATAGAGATTCAAGCTTGAACCCCTTCTGAGCATGTAATACAAACTGGGCTCTCTGCTCATTATTAGAGGCTGGCAGGATAGCTCTGTGGGTTGGGCGGTCGCTGGTGTGATCTGTGTGTGTTCTGCAGGTTGCATTTCCGAATCTCTAAGGCTAACCGACCCTTTCATCCTTCTGAGGCTGATAAATGAGTATCAACTCTGGTTGGGTGATATTGTTTGTATATGTGTTCTATGTAAAGGGCTTAAGCATAAGTGATATATAAATAACCTTGCAAGATGGATCTGCCTGATATTTTGCAAACACAAAGTTTGTAACTGCCCCTCCCCCACCCAATCAGACTGGACATTTTGGGAAAGATTAGTTACAAAATAAAAGTCATTAAGAGAGCAAAAACAAATAACACTGTTTTTGTTTTACTCTCATTCATTTCCCCAGAGAGAAAAAGTCAAAATGTCTGCACAACCAAAAGCGCTGCACGGAATTGGACCAGGTACGAAACAACTTGGGCACAAAGCTTTCTATTTCCGGGAAGGGTCTGGCGTCATTCCATCAAGAAGCTGTTAAATATTTGACAGAGAAAGGGGTGCCCCTTCTCCCAAAATTATAGCTATACATTTGGGCCATGATGCATCAGAGAGGCTTTTCAGCATTGGAAAAGCAACCCTTTTTTTGTCCGATGCAAGAGATAACCGCGGTTATAAACTGGGTTGGCCGAAAACAAACGAAAAGTGCAAAAAAGCCATTTGGAGGTGGAAAAAGGATGAAATGGCATCAGGCTCGAGGTGGGGCTGGGGGAGTGGGAGTTGCAGTTGGTCAGGGAAACGAGTTAAAACTCTAACAGTTTTGCATAACCTGGATTCTACCCAGGAATAACCTTGGCTACAATCAAGATCTGACCGGCGCTGCTAGTGCGGCACACTAAAAGAGTGATGGGGGTAACAGGAGAGGAAGGGTAAAATCACCTGAGGAGAGTCGGGGGACCATGGGAAAAGGAGGGGGGGTCACTTTGTGGATGCTTGTGAGGGCGGGGAAGAGCTGATTTTTTCGAGCCTTTTCGTATAATCGTTATAACCAGGCATAACCCAGCTTATGGGTAGATGAATGGAATAGCCGCAGGCATCAGAAAAATGGTGTTTATAAAAAATAAACACACATTTTACAGGTACTGCAAGAATTAATTTTAAAGTGAACACGGTCAGTGGGCCCTAAAGAAACCTATTGGTGCAACAGACGGGTCATGGTAAAAGGCCAAATGGCATTGTGGGGGACATCAACGGGAACGTGCTGAGTTAAGCTGGTCATGGCTTCCTACACGTGAAAGTTAGAACACTTAAATGAAACTGTGAATGATGACAAGTGCAACACTAGAATGGAATCGTTATCACTAGCCTGTCTCACATCTAGACAGAATATTGAAAATTAGCAAGTGCCACACTCCGACATAATAGTGAATGATAGTAGGCATCACACCTAGACATAATTGCAAGGACAGCAATGCCAACTAACCAATCCACTAACAATTTCATCCCTCTGCATACTCCTCTCAAACTCTAACCAAACACAACCACAAGCCTAAAACGCAGCAAACCACACAAACTTCACTACACTGCAACAACAAAACAAACCGCACATAGACTTGCACAACAGCACACGATGACTATCGACCGTATAACACCCCAAGCCCAGCCAACGGACCCACCGGGCTGAGGCTGCCAACAGCACATCACTGCTGTCTAGCACTTTTCCAGCTCATTCCCACTAACCCACCCCCCACTCCCTCTTTCAGAGCCGCCAGAGCGCCAGGGGACCACTCCGGTGGTGATAGTCCGCAGTACAAATATCCTTTAACATTAACTACATCCTCTAAATTCCAAGGGTTTGGTTGTGTTAAATCTGCTCAACTTAACAGCACCTTAAAGTTTTTATAGTGGGAAAAAAAACACAAATTATTTTCAAATAATCAGTGTTCTGCCATTGATTCAAATAATGTGAACAGTGTTAATTACTGCAGGTATTTGCCTTTTATTTTTAAAATAACCTTTCAACACCAGTCTACATTTTATGCAAAGGAAAAGCTCAGCAAAATACCTTAATTCACGGTTGTGTGCTTGAATTCTATAATATTTTAAAATCAAGTGGCTGAACACGTAGTCGAGAAGTGTATTTCATCATGCTGTTAATTTGTGCACTCTACAATCCGAGGGCTGCCCATATATGGGTAACCGGTACCAAGCATAAACAACACGGAGATATTCCTAACAACACACAGTAACTGGGACTTCTGACCTGCATCTATCAATTGTCCCATGCCGCTATCCAACTAACGCATCCTGCCCTCCTTCCTTACAGAGCCACGCTCAACAAGGCCAACGTTACTGGCAGAAGGGTGCTATATTAGACATTCAGAATCCGCTTGATTACCACAATAACCCATTTACCGTTCTGCATTCGGATCTTGCTGCGTTAAATAAGACAAATGTAACAAGAATATGGATTAAATACTTTGCTAATGGTTTAAATGTATCCCTTCACAAATATCATATAAACAGTGCCAAGTGTGGCGCTGCCCCTTGAAGGACGCGCAAGGGGCCGCGTGCAGTATAAATAAAAGGTGCGACCGGGAAGCCCGAGCAGTACAGACGTGTCTGTACGTGTTGGGGGCTTACGGGCATCGTGAGTGGGGGTCATGGGACACCCATAACACCAAGAACCTTTGTATTGCTACCATTCCTCAATACAAAAACCCATGAATGCGATCATTGCTACGAGTATGACATTATAGAAAGCCAGTGCTAGCTGGCCCCGATTCCATGGCCCACACAAGGCGTATTTAATCGTACCGAAGAGTCGTGTAGTGAATACTCTGTGTCCATGATGCTCTAAATGGGATAGGGGAGCAGGGTGTTGGGGATCTGGCCACCGAAAAATTGCAATATTTTTATTTTTTACTTTTCATGATAAACTGTCATGACCATTATCTCGGGCGCATTATTCCGGTAAAATGTGGTAACTCAAACCGTGTTCCACAGCTCTCACTTTAAACAAATAAAAAAGGTAACGGGTCTGTGCTCTACTTTGAACGTGCCATCGAAGTACATTAAACACCGAGGGTTGGGTCCATATCACAGTAAGTACCTCAGGTACTGACTCATGAATAGAAGCGTGAAAGACTCAAAAACCGCATATCCTAGAATAACCCGCTTTCGAGCAACACCTCAGATGCGAAACCAGAATAGCCCTGTAAACAGCACGCGCGTACAGAACCAGGTGACGGCCAGTCTGGCCTGTCCTGGCTGGTTGTGTGGGTTGCCTGTCATGATGTCGCTCGTTGCCCCTCCCAGGCCAGTGAGTACGTAATGTTGACGCGCCGGGATTTGTTTTCGTGGCCCGCCTTCATTCACCAAGGTACGACAGAATGGCCGAAACCGGATCGGTCCGGTCTGAGGCGGCTGCTGGGCCGCAGGGGGTAGGCGCGGAGGGCTGTGGGCGGGGCGGCAATGCCCAGAGCTGCTTAATCGATGACTGGCCCAAGGGTGGGCGGGGAACGTGTTTGCCCCGGGCGCAAACAAATGATGACAAACCGTTTTATTGCTTTTACTAGAGCTGTTGCACAGTCCCCTCTGTCCGTCGTTGTACTGAACGATGCGTGTGTGGACCATCCAGTAACAGAAACACAACACGCTTGGGAAAATGGTAAACGGAGGACACAAATAAGTCTCGGCGCTTTTCCGTCTGTGCCGCAAACAATAGGAACATATGAATGCGTATCAAGCGTGTTAGTTACAGAAGATAAACACGAAGGTTCCTTGGCCCTTTACTGCTGTTTAATCTTGAGGTTTCCATTGGCCTGCTTATGGATTCCCGTCCGTTGGCGTGTTTACGTATCCTTGTGTACCGAACTCCATTTCTCTAATCAACCCTGCGCATCACTGTCTCTTGTAACTACTTTCACCTTTTGTACCCGGCCCCCACCTCCCAAAGTTGCACAGCGACTCCTTGCTTGCCAGGCCGGTTTCTATTTTAAACCTAGCTAGGAAGAAACGGTGCTGTACGAGTAATTTGAGGTTAACAGAGAACGGTGGATGGGAGGGTTATCAATTATAGTAGTGTGGGTGTCCCATATTACATGGGTGGTGTAGAAGTAGCAGGTGAACCCTAATGTATAATGGGTACCTCAAGGGCAGTCACGTCGCCAGATCTTCGTGATTGTATAAAAAGTAGCAGACCTCCACGTATACGTTTCAGGTCAAAACCTTTATTTTGGTTTTTATTGATAAAGTTAGTTCTTTGTATGAGCAGAAGGGAGACACAAATATGTCTCTGCAGGTGTCCTCAAGCCGTAATGTGTCGCATTGCCCGGGGAAGTGGTTTTTAGGGACCAGAGTCCTACTTGCCAACTTCTGTGGCCAAAAAGATGTAGGATTTTTCAAGTTTCAAAAATAATACTTCGCACAACAATTACATCACAGGAGAATACAAAACATACATTGTTGGCACCACTGGAGCATTGATATGATATCTAAAATACCATCAAACAGCACAAAATGGAAAGATGTTCAAATGTTTAAAATGCATAATTCTGAATGGTAAGTTAACACTGAATTCAATTACCTAAATTCACAGAAGGTAATCACACAGAGCTGGTAGGCAGTGCCTTAAGTGGCACTACAAATCGAGCCGGGGCTCATCGGGGGGGGGCGTGGCCTAACAGCGGGGGTCCTGCTGGCTCGTGAGGCCACGCCCCCTTGACAAGCCTCGGCTCAATGGGCTACTGGCACCCCTGCCAGGCAGCCTTTTGTAGAGATCAGCACCCTCTCCCCATGGGGGAGAGGGTGCTGATCTCTGCATTTGTTTTCTATAGGCTTGCCTGGCAGTGGACAGCGCCTCGTCTATTCAGCCTTAATGGTGGCGCTGCCCTTCGGCAGCGTCACCATTAAGGTTGAAAGGGTGAGGCCGCTGGAAGCAGAGGCCTTTTTCCTAAATACTGAAACTCCCGCGAATCCGCGGGAGCTTCATTATTTAGAAAGCAAGGCCTCTGCTTCCAGCGGCCTCACGTTTTCTCTATAATGGTGGCGCCGGCCCACAGGCATCCCTTCATTAAAGGGATGCCTCGCAGGTGCGGCGCCACCATTATGGCTGAAAGGCTTTTTTTTCTGAAGCCTGAAGCTCTCGCACACGAGCGAGAGCTTCAGGCTGTAGAAAAAAAGCCTTTTCGTGTAGTGGCTGGGGCTGCAAGGGGAGATTAGTGGGCACCGGCAGGGCCCCACCACAAAACGAAATTTCGGAGCCTGCCGGGGCCCAGCCCCGGCCCACTTAAAGCCCTGCTGGTAGGCAGCGTTTGCCACTGCTCTGTAGCAGCAGCATGGGCAATACATATGTATTCCTGCAGTGCAAAATTAATAACATAACAACATGGAGACTGATACCCTCGTCAGTCCGATATGCAGATGCTATGTGATGGTGTGCCACTTACCTTCACTGGTGCTTCACCTAAGGCCAGAGTGCAGGGCAGAGTTGTGTAACTGTCGGGTCACTGGATTGGTCTGAGCCCATCACTCAAAATAATTACTTACCTGCCCACCGCACAGACAGACTAACTAATGTGTCGCATGCTTTGTCATGGGCGGGTCTCAAGCAGCCTGCCTTAAAGTCACATAAATTAACTGCCCTGTAAAAAGCAGTAGGATCTGTCACCCAAATCTGTAGGCGGTAGGACTGCTTAAAAAGCAGTAGCCTACTACCTAAATCAGTAAGGTTGGCAAGTGCAACCCCCTAATTGCAATTTTTTGTGTCTATCTGGATTGGGCAGCTGGGTTTTTCAGATAGCTTAAAGTGTATTATGGCAATGGAAGTCCATATTTTGGGAAATTCAGATTTATGAACGGAAATATTAAATAATGATATGACATTTATAACGCGCCTGTATTCAAGTGTTTCGAGGCGTGACAAGACTAGGATGGGAAAACAAAGGGAGGACAAAATCGATCTTACTAGGGCTTGTGTCATTCAGATCACGCAAGTGTGGGGAAGAGGGAGGGGAGAAGTGCCAGGAGGGGAGGGAAGGGGAAAAGCACAGGTAACTCAATATGTGCAGCCAGCAGCTGGCTCATAAGCGAGGGAAGGGACTGTTGTGTTGCAGGTACAGACCCTTAAGTGCAGGGGGAAGCTCGCAGGCAGCGCAAGGGGAACTGAACATGCAGGAACCTGGGCCCGAGTTCAGAAGGGTAGCAAGGAGACCTGTGCGCTGAGCAGTCTGGGACATCGGCAGGTTAGAGGAAGAGAGAAAGCGGAAGCGAAAAGGAAGGTCTTGAGTTGCTTCTGGAACCAGTGATGGTTCTGCTCAAGTTTGAGACAGGCAGGCTGTTCCAGAGCGAAGCCCCAGCCGAGGAGAGAGATCTGCCCCAACTCTCTGCTTGGAGAAGCGTCCGACCCTCATAGATTTGGAGGTGGATGAGTGGAAAGCTTGAGAAGGACGATGTTTAGGAAGAGAAAGTTGGAGGTAGTGCAGTCCCATGCCCCAGAAATCCTTGTGGGCAATGCAAAGGGTCTTGAACTTGATCCTTGCAGCCACAGGGAGTCAGTGAAGAGATTTCAGCCAAGGACAAGTCTCGCAGTCCTGTTCTGGATAAGTCGTAAAAGTCGAAGAGTAGAGGCAGGCAGATTTAGAAAGAGGCTGTTGCAGTTGTCCAGCCTAGAGAGGACCAGAGCTCTGGAGGCAGTGAGCTTCCGGGGGGAAGTGAGAAAAGGAAGAATACCTCTGAGTAGGTGCAGCTGATAGTTTGACTTCTTAGAGACATCAGAGATGTGAGGAGAGGGGGCAGACGAAGATGACATCAAGGTTCTTAGCCTCACAGGAGGGAGCAGGAAGAGGGCCCAGAGTGGGCGGCCAGAGAAAGAGAGTAAAGAAGGGAGCAGGTGTGCTGATGAGGAGGATCTCAGTCTTACTGGCATTCAGGCAGAGATCATTGGCGGCACACCAATCCTGAACTGCGGCCAGACAGTGGTATGAGAGAAGGAGCAGACGTGGCTGAGGGGAGCCTGAAAGAGAGCTATGTGTCATCCGCATAACACTGAAAATTGGAGCAAAAAGTAGCGATGCAGTGGGCAAGAGGTTCCAGGTAGTGGTTAAAAAGCCAGGGTCTTCTCTGGTGATGGCTGACAACGCACCCCATTAGACTGCAGACTGCGTCACCCAGAGGTAGAGACGGAGAGATGTGACACTAGCATTCAAAATATTCTGCAAATATCAACACTTGACATTTTATTTTTAGAATTGTATCTGGATGACCAACAGTGCATATTCTTGGGTAGGGATTGGGCCATAAAGCAATGAACAGCAGAATAAATATACTAATTTTACAGTTCAAGAAAATACTGCAGTCCCTTTACATGGAGTTTGGAGTTGAGCCACAAAGGCCAGATTGCTGGGCTTGTATTTGAAAATATACAGTAAAAGTGACAACTGCAAAAACATTGACTTAACATATATAAATTTTAATTGGCAACATTTCTAAAAAAATGTCTTTTTTACTCATGGTGCCTCCCATCTTTAAATCCTCAGCATGCACTACAGTGGTGAGTGACTCAGGTTCTGGCTAGATTCTAGGTTTGTACTGTTAGACGTGTAGTGGAGGTGCTCAGAAAGCAGGCCAGAGGGGTTTGCATACAAACATTTTCCCGATCTGTCTTTCCCAGCCCTTCGTAGATAAGGAATAGAAGATTTGATGAGCAGAAGTTAAAAGCAGCTCCTGTCAGTCGGGAATCCCCTTCACCCACCCCCAGTCAACAGGAGCTACCTCTCGGCATTAGAGGGGCCAGTGCATGGTGCCACGACTTGCATAAGATGCAAACTATACATGATTATTGTCAATTCTCTTGAAGCCATTAGGCTTTATGTGTCTACTAGATGTGTCCTAATAATCAGAGAGAACTATTGGAAGTATAGAGACAGCAGTACTGTTGTAGAAACTGAGGACCTTTGCCGCCTATGTATTGTAGATCACACACAAGCAGAGGTCTCTGACACAAATAACATCGATATTTTTTTTGTTTTTTTGTCTGTCAAAAAACATTCCTAACTTTTTGACCCACAGAAAAAGTTAAACAGTCCGCCTGACTGTTTTTATAAATATTACCACGTTTTTAGATGCCTATTGGTGTTAGATTCGTCCAACTTCTTTCTTTTTTAAAAAAATAGTTTTTATTGATTTTACAAGTGTGAGGGAGTTACATGTTAGTTTCACAGTAGCAGTCACAGATCTAGATGCTTAGAAGTCAAATGGCAATAGTAAGACCTTAACTTGTTTTATTTATTCCCCCCCCCCCGTCACCTTCCCCCTACCTGTTCCCTCCCCAACTCATCTTAAGTGGCATAAGAGTAACGTTGTAATTCTTGGAAGACATTTACAGTTCCACAGTAGTTTTACATGCAGTACGACCAGAATCGTTTGCAGCAATGTGCGCTTGGTTTTTAAGTAAGTAATGCTTGGGACAACAATGATTAGTGTTAGTCAAGTAGCTTGAGGGAGTCCCAATATGCTGAGTAATATTCTTTGAAGGGTAGCCAGATCAGGTCTATTTGTGTGTGGGTTTCCATTAGTGTGGCTGTGAGGCTTTCCATTTCATAGATTGAGTGAGCTTTTGTTAACCATTCTCTTTCGGAGGGTAGGGTGCAACTTTTCCATTTAATCGTTAAGCAGATTCTCGCTGCAAGCAGCAAGTTTCGGGGCATGTGTGTGCATGTTACATATATGAATCCTCTTCATTTGATTCAACCCCAAACAATACTAACAACGGCGTGAGTGTTCTAGTAATACCATCTATTGCATGGATCCACCCTAGGACCTCCTTCCAGTATGTCTGGACTTTCCCACATTTCTACCACTGATGCCAGTAATCACAGGTATCCCCGCAATCTCTCCAGTAGTAAGGGGAGGTGCCTGGGAATATCGTAGATAGTCGCAGGGGGGTGTGTAGTGCCATCTTGTCAAAAGGCGTGTGTTGTGCATTTTATACTGCACAGATACTGACGAGCTCCACACACCTCTAGCTGGTCTACAAGCTCTAGGTCTGTGTCCCACTTGGTTTCGAATGTGGGCCGTGCAAGGTGACGCCTAGCAATCAGTGCTTTATACAAACAGGCTATTAAGCCTCTAGTGGTTTGGGATACGCTGAGGATTTGTTCAAACAGTGTGAGAGGGCGTTGGAGGGAACAACCCCACATTGGATCCTTAAGGATACTTCTCAATTGGAGGTAAAGCAAGTGGGGAATTGTGGTCCCGTGCAAGGCTTCCTCTAATTCATCCTTGGAAATGTAGGAGCCCCCTCTCCACATTTGCCCTACTCTCACTAGACCTGCTTCGTACCATGGTCGGAAACGGAGAACCCAGCTCAGGTCGTTGCGTATGGGGGGAGACCAAATACAGCTGAGGGGGGATGGCCAGATTGTGACCCCTTTCATGAGGCGCGAGGCACGGCATAATGACCATAACACAGATAGAACCCTGTGTTCTCGTATCCTTTGGGGCATGGCAGAGAGAGGGACCCCTAACCATTCACCAAGACTGACTGGTGCAAAAGAAGTGTTCTCCCGAGACGCCAATTGCTTTTCAGGCATTTTCCCACAGGTGGTCTGAAAGGATCCAAAGTCGGGAGGCTCTATAATAATCTGCTAAATCCGGCTATCCCATGCCTCCCATCTCCTTTGGCAGAATAAGAGTTGTGTACGGGTCTCTGGGTTTCGTATTTGCCCAGAGGAATGCTAAAAGTGTACGTTTGACCTCTGTTAGAAAGGTATCAGGGACAATCACTGGGATAGATTGGAAAAGGAATAGGAATCTGGGTAAAATGTTCATTTTTATGGAAGTAAACCGTGCTGCCGAGGAAAGAGGTAATTTGGCCCATCTGTTGGGATCTTCTTTAATAGTAGGCCACAGGGGGATGTAATTTGCATCGAATAGGTTTGCTAGGGGAACTGTGATCTCCACCCCCAAGTATCTAATGGCGTGCGTTTGCACTTGAAAGCCCCATTCCGCTACCAAACAGGGAGGAATTTCGGAGTCTGGTTTCAGGGGAACTGCTATTGTTTTTTGTAGATTCGCCCAGAACCCAGATAGCACTCTGTATTTCTTCAAATCATCAAAGAGGGCAGGGGGCTGAGTGTAACGCTCGAGTGAGATACAACAGAATATCATCAGCAAACATTGCTAGCTTGTATTCTTTTCCGACCCGTGACATCCCATGAATTAGAGGATTGGCTCGGACCCCCTGCACAAAGGGCTTCACCACTAGGGCATATAATAAGGGGGAGAGAGGGCAGCCTTGCATTGTATCCCGAGTCAGTGTGAAAGGACTTGAGGCAATGGCATTCACTGAGACTTTAGCAGAGGAGTTGTGATACAATGCTTTGGCCCCTCGGGTCCATGCTTCTCCTAAGCCTGACCAGCTCATCACTGCCTGTAGGCAGGGCCATTTGACGCGGTCAAACGCCTTCTCGGCGTCGACTGATGGCAGAATGGGGCAGTTCTTTGCATCACTAGGATCAACCATATGATCTAGGGTCTTTCGCATGTTATCCACCCCTTGCCTACCTTTCACGCATCCGACTTGGTCGGTGTGAACCTGTTGGGGAAGGACTTGGGCTAAGCGGGCAGCCAGAATGCTAGAATAGATCTTCGCGTCCACGTTAATAAGTGAGATTGGGCGGTATGACGAACATTCTGTGGCATCTCTCCCTTCTTTGGGGATCACTATTATTAATGACTCAGTAAATCACAAAGGGGCTTGTCCTGTTGTCAGAATTGAATTGAAAAGTTTAGTGAGGAAAGGGACTGAGAGTGTTAATATTTATTTTATAAAAGGCTGGCGTGTAACCATCTTGCCCCGGAGCTGAGCCTGCCTTTAAGTTAGAAATAGCTCTCTGGACTTCTATGGTGGTAATCAGACTATTTAACATTTCCAAATGTTCTCGTGTTATCGGGGGACATGGCAGTTTTGCTAGGTAGCTCTCAATTTCTGTGACCGAGCTTTCTCCTTCTGCCGAGTACAGTGAAGTATAAAATTCAGAGAAGCGCTTTGTGATTTCATGGGGGTCGGTGAGCGCTGTGCCTTGTTCGTTGTTGATTTTGTGTACCGCCCTATCCGCTCTTTGTTTACATAGACGGTTGGCAAGCTTTGTGTGAGCCTTATCGCCTTTTTACAAAAAAATGTTGTTTAAGATATTTCAGTTGTGTTAGTGATTTGCCATTCCAGATTTCCTTTAGTTCTTCTCAGAGCCCTTTGATCTGATCCAGAATGGTGTCTGCATTTGTCGGGTGTTTGCGGAGGTCTTGTTCCTGTCGCGAGATCTCGTGCTTGAGTTCCTTTTCCCTCCTTAGCCTATATTTTTTTTGATGCATCCCTTCGGCTATCAAGATTCCCCATATTGTGCTGCTTCCCAGACCGTGTTCAGTGACATACCACCGGTGTCATTTGTCGTAAAGTAGTCTTTTATGGAGTCAGAGAGAGTGCCTCTGAACACAGGGTCCTTGCAGAGATAGTCGTTGCAGACCCACCTCCGTTCTACCTCTTGGGAGGGTCCCAGATCTAGGTCTAATGTGCAGAGCTCGTGGTCTGACCAGGCGACAATATCAATTGATGCGCCAAGCACAGCACCTTCACATTCCGCCCCCACTAATAAGTAATCTATACAGGAATATGTGCGGTGGGGGGGGAATAAAAAGTGAAGGCCCTCTCCCCTGGGTGAACTGTGCGCCAGGTATCTGTCAAGAACACACAATAATGGAGGAGAGGAATCAACACTATCCCCCGAACCACAGAAGCCAAATGAATTCGACCCTCCCACCGTGGTTGCCACAGGCGCCTGATATTATTATACAGGACACCATGTGGCAGCCAATGGGGGGAAGAGGAGTTAGGGAGAGGTTGTGGATGGGTAGGGGAGTTAGGAACACCGGAAAAAGGATTAGGGAACTCCTAAATTGGATAGGGAGGGGGAAGCACCAGGAAAATACCCTCCCTATCTAATACCTGCCTAATGACACTCGAGTAACCTGTGGAACAGGACTACATCCAAACAGAACAGAAGCACACCTCAATACGTGTGAACATGGAGAATAAACAACACTGTGTATCATAACAAAACACATATCATAGCAAGCAGGATGAACACAGGACAATGGGGTTATCTCCCATATATGAGGCACAAAACACATGGCCCGTTGGGAAAGCTTTAAGCAACACATAAATACATAAACTTCCCTTTCCTGTAATAACACTCCTGGAAGTTAACAGAACCTGCTCTGCCCGAAGGCCATACAAAGTCTTATAACAACGAGTTAGCAGCACTCGTTATTAGCCATACATTCAGGCATAAACAGTTCTGTGGTTCACAAAGCTGATTAAGAATGCGAAGGTTAACACCCAGTATTTTGCCGTACGACTTTTGCAGTCAAAACTATTAAATGCCTGTTGCCGTACTGGATGAACTTGGCCCCCACCCCGCAATGTAATGAGCACTTATCTGAGCTCCGAGAGCCCCGCGGGACTTCTCAGAGTGAATGTAGAACGCCGTGATCAGCCACCAGCCTGCCCGCTCTTTCATATGAAAGCGAGCACCCGCGGTGCCAAAAATCAGCCTGCCATGGATTCCTGCAGCGCTCCGCCGTCCTGCTTCCAACACCAACCGAACCCACAGAAAATAAGCCACACCTGTTCACGCGCCGTTGCTCCTTTATGCTGCCCGAAATCACTGCAGGTGGCAACGCGCACCTGTCCTGGACTACAGACTCCCACGGGTTGCTGGGAATTGTAGTCTGTACCTCCGTATGCGCCGTGTGCGTCTCAGGAGGCAAATCTTGTTACTCCCTTGCGACACTAGCCCTTATTCCTCACATTACCTCCTCTCCCAGGCCTCTTCCCAGGACCAGGTTTTTGCGGATGTCTCTAATGAAAAAGTTTCACTAACTGGGGGGCATGCACTGCTTCTGCCGGCTCCCATGAACAATACTCCAGTCCGTAGCCTACCCATTGAATCAAGTACTATAACTGTTGCTTTTTCTTCTTGGCATCCAAAATGCGTTTCACCTCATACTCCATGTGTCCTTCTTTCACCATAGGCGGAGGCCGTTTAGTCTTCATCCAAGGAGCTGCAGGTTTAAGCAAAGATACATGAAATACCGGATGTACCGGTAACGTCTTTGGCAGACTCAATTTCATCGCAGTATCTGATACACACTTAATGATGTCGTAAGGACCAATAAATCTAGGCATACATTTACGTGATCCTACCAGGATACGTTTCTACTTGATAACCAAACCCGATCCCCAATTTTGTAACGCGGACTCTCTTGCCGATGCTTATCGGCTTGATTCTTATATGCTTTCTTGGCTCTTTGTGCGTGCCTTGTGCCTGACTTCAAGAAGCAACTGTTTACGTTCTTGTAGCACCGGCATTGTCTCAATCTTCGGTAGTTGTTCGGGTATCATGTTTTGTTCATGTCCATACAAACATTCATTAGGTGCCATCCCCAATGAGCTGTGAAAGGTATTATTGTAGGTAAATTCTGCCAACCACACCGCCTGCACCCATGAGTCCCTGCCATCTCCTAGATAACCTCTCAAGTATTGCTCCAAAGTCTGATTCACTCTTTCAGTCCCTCCATCTGTCTGGGGATGATAACTAGTAGACAGAGCACAGTTGATTCCCAGCATACGACAGAAAGCATGCCAAAATCTGGATGTAAACTGGGAGCCTCTATCCAAGCCAATACACTTTGGTAAACCATGCAATCTAACATGTTGTAAAAACAACTCTGCCAACTTGCCTGCCCCAGGAATTCCAAGACACATGGAACAAAATTAGCTTGTTTGAACAAAAAATCCACCACCACCCAAATGGTGTCAAACTGGTTATCAGGAGGCAGATCAGTAATGAAATCCATTGAAATGTGAGTCCATACTCTTTCCGAAATTGGCAATGGCTGTAAATAACCTCTCTTTTTAACATGATCTGCCTTGTTACGCACACAATTTTCACATTGTAACAAATACCTCTCCACATCCTGTCTCAATGTAGGCCACCAAAAATATTTCTCCAACATAATTTGCATCTTTCTCTGACCTGCATGTCCTGCCAGGGGAGAATTATGGCACCAATATAAAGCCTTTTCCTGCAACTTTTTAGTTGGCAAGTACAAATGACCCTGGTGTTAAGGCAACCCTTCCTGCACAGTACGTGCCGGGTGACTGGCCTTCCATTTTTGAAGTTGCCTGGAGGGTAAAACTTTCTTTATGTGGTCAATTAGTTGTTTTGTGACCGCACCAATAACTCCGAAATAATGGTCTTGACTTCCCCTACTGTATTGTCTGTATTTTGTTGCCGGGATAATGCATCCGCTTTTCCGTTTTTACTCCTGGGCCTGAATGTCACCACAAAATCAAATTCATTAAAATACTGGGACCATCGAAGCTGTCTTTGACTCAAAGTTTGAGTGGTCTTGAAATATTATAAGTTCTTATGATCAGTTACCAACACCACCTGATGCCTCGCCCCCAGTAAATAATGTCTCCATTCCAAAGATGCTGACCGACTGGCCAACAATTCCTTGTCAGAGATTGAATAATTTTGCTCACAACCAGTTAATTTCCTTGAGAAAAAAGCCACTGGTTGCCTTACTCCCGCCTCATCTTTCTGTGATAATATGGCTCCTATCACAGCATTACTAGCATCAGTCTCCACCTGAAAAGGTTTCTCAGTGTTTGGGTGTCTTAACACTGGGGCCATAGTGAAGGCCACTTTCAATTCTTTAAAAGGCTTTTCTGCCTCTGGACACCAAACAAAACTCACAGCCTTCCTAAGCAATTGTGTGACGGGCGTGACTATTTTAGAAAAATTACTGATAAAGCGCCGATAGAAATTGGCGAACCCTAGAAAGGATTGGATATCTTTGATGCATTGTGGAGACGGCCAGTCTGTTACTGCCTGCACTTTCTTGGGATCCACTACCACACCTGTTGGGGTCAGGATAAATCCTAAAAACTCAACCTGCTTCACATGGAACGCAAATTTTTCCAATTTCACACATAATTGTTACTCTTGTAAACGGTGCAACACTGCCCGTACATGTTTTACATGCTGTTCTGGAGAATCTGAATATATCAAAATATCGTCAATATAGACGATAACAAAAATATCAATACATTCTCGCAACACTTCTTGCATAAAGAACGGAAAAGCCACGGGGGCATTACATAAACCAAACAGCATCACAAGGTACTCAAACAACCCAAACTTAGTCCGGAAAGCCGTTTTCCACTCATCCCCCTCTTTCACTCTTATCAAATGATAGGCCCCTCTTAAATCAAACTTGGTGTAAATCTGCGCAGACCGCACTTGATCCAACAGGACCGAAATCAACGGCAAGGGAAACCTATTATTTACAGTAACTCTATTTAATGCACGATAATAAATGCACGTTCGTAAAGTGCCTTCTTTCTTAGGGACAAAAAATAAAGGCGAGGAGACCGGGGAAGTAGAATGTCGAATGAACCCTTTGGCCAGCATCTTGTCTAGATATTCCCTTAGGTATTTATTTTCAGTTTCTGTGAGAGCATATATTCTGCTGCAAGGCAACTTCGCCCCCTCCTCCAGTTCAATGACACAATCATAGGGACGATGAGGAGGCAACCGTTCCGCTCTTCTCTTATCAAAAACGTTTGCAAACTCTCTATATTGGTCAGGGATTTCTGATTCAACTGCTCCCACCACTTGGTCAGTTAGTTTTCTTTTAGCCAACCAGGCTGCAGGTCCTAATGCTGGTAACATGTGCTCCTGATACTTCTGTTCCTCAAACCACACCATTTGCTTTTCCCAGTCAATCCGAGGATTATGCTTTATCAGCCAGGGCATCCCCAAAATTAAACCAAACTGAGGTGCTGCGATCAAATCAAACGTAATTTCCTCTCTGTGACCTGATGTGCACACCATCTCCAATTTCTCTGTTTGCTGCCGAATCGGCCCTGACACCAACGGGGATCCATCCACCGACTGCACTCCTTCCACCCTCTCCTTCTCCTATACTGGCAACCCTAACTGTGCAGCCAAAGCAATATCTACAAAATTGACCGTCGCCCCTGAATCAACCATCGCCAATACTTCCTGTTTGGACAAAGGAAAACACAACGTCACCAATTTATACAAGTGAGAAGTTTTGTTTCCAACCGTGTTTGCTACCCTTCTGGGGAACCTTAACTCACTTGGGCCTGCCTCCAGTGTTCCCCCTACGGCCGGCCCATCTCTTTTCCCGTTTCCTTCTTGCTCCTTTCACTTCCCACCCCTCTCTGAGGAGTATTAGGATAGGTACGTATAAAATACCCTACCTGCCCACAGTACAAACACAAGTTGTTAACTTTACGCTGCTCCTTTTCTGCTGCTGATAGTGGTGCCCTAATGCTACCAATCTGCATCGGTTCCACCTCACTCCCCCTTCCTCCCCTACTCCTATCCAATCTCACAAATGGTGCCGCTTCCGGCCTTTTCTTGTCACCTTTCCGTTCGTTCATTCTGTGATCCAATCTTAATGCTAAATCTATCATGGCAGTATATGTCCCTGGTTGCGGCTCTACTTGAGCAATGGCATCCTTCAGTTCTTCCCTCAAACCTTGATAATATAATACTGTTTGCTTAGCCACTGGCCATTCAGTTTCAATCACCAACCTATTAAATTGGGTCACATAAGTCACTAGGTCCCTACTGCCCTGTTTCAAACCCAACAATTCCTTATATTGTGCCAAAAACACCTCCCGCAGGTCAAACAACCTACCAAATTCTGCCAAAAACCCACCCCAATTATATAACAGAGGGTCATCTTTTTTGAACCAGTGGCATTGCCCATACCGCCGCATCCCCCGTTGGATATGATATCACAAACGCAGTTCTGGCCTGAATGGTTTCAAAGGCTGATGGCTTACACAAAAAAGGCAGTCTACACTGAGTAAGGAACATCATATACTTGCGAGGATCCCCTGAAAAACGTTCTGGAGCTGCCAACGGTACGCTTCTGGGAGGTTGCACAATTACGGTAGCATTTTGATTTGAGGATGCTTCCCTTGCCCTTGTGGTGGACCCACTGGGCCCCTCCAAGGGGGTCTGCTGAGCCACCAAACCCTTTACTTGTGCTTTCAGGTTGTCAGACTCTTGGCGAGCATGTGCTAACTCTAACTGAATATCTTGAAGGGCCTTTAGCACATCGGCCAAAGGCAGAGGAGTCGGCTCCATTTGGCTTGGGTGGTTGTAAGTATCCCAATATAGGGGTGGCTTATTATGTCAAGAACACACAATAATGGAGGAGAGGAATCGACACTCTCCCCCGAACCACAGAAGCCGAATGAATTTGACTCTCCCACCGTGGTTGGCACAGGCGCCTGATATTAGTACACAGGACACCACGTGGCAGCCAATGGGGGGGAAGAGGAGTTAGGGAGAGGTTGTGAATGGGGTAGGGGAGTTAGGAACACTGGAAAAAGGGTTAGGGAACTCCTAAATTGGATAGGGAGGGGGAAGCACCAGGAAAAACCCTCCCTATCTAATACCTGTCTAATGACACTTGAGTAACCTATGGAACAGGACTACATCCAAACAGTACAGAAGCACACCTCAATACGTGTGAACATGGAGAATAAACAACACTGTGTATCATAACAAAACACATATCATAGCAAGCAGGATGAACACAGGACAATGGGGTTATCTCCCATATATGAGGCACAAAACACATGGCCCGTTGGGCAAGCTTTAAGCAACACATAAATACATAAACTTCCCTTTCCTGTAATAACACTCCTGGAAGGTAACAGAACCTGCTCTGCCCGAAGGCCATACAAAGTCTTAAAACAACGAGTTAGCAGCACTCGTTATTAGCCATACATTCAGGCATAAACAGTTCTGTGGTTCACAAAGCTGATTAAGAATGCGAAGGTTAACTCCCAGTATTTTGCCGTACGACTTTTGCAGTCAAAACTTTTAAATGCCTGTTGCCGTACTGGATGAACTTGGCCCCCACCCCGCAATGTAATGAGCACTTATCTGAGCTCAGAGAGCCCCGCAGGACTTCTCAGAGTGAATGTAGAACGCCCCATATTGTGCTGCTTCCCAGACCGTGTTCAGTGACATCCCACCGGTGTCATTTGTCGTAAAGTAGTCTTTTATGGAGTCAGAGAGAGTGCCTCTGAACACAGGGTCCTTGCAGAGGTAGTCGTTGCAGACCCACCTCTGTTCTACCTCTTGGGAGGGTCCCAGATCTAGGTCTAATGTGCAGAGCTCGTGGTCTGACCAGGCGACAATATCAATTGATGCGCCGAGCACAGCACCTTCACATTCCGCCCCCACTAATAAGTAATCTATACAGGAATATGTGCGGTGGGGGGGGAATAAAAAGTGAAGGCCCTCTCCCCTGGGTGAACTGTGCGCCAGGTATCTGTCAAGAACACACAATAATGGAGGAGAGGAATCAACACTCTCCCCCGAACCACAGAAGCCGAATGAATTCGACCCTCCCACCGTGGTTGGCACAGGCGCCTGATATTAGTATACAGGACACCATGTGGCAGCCAATGGGGGGAAGAGGAGTTAGGGAGAGGTTGTGGATGGGTAGGGGATTTAGGAACACCGGAAAAAGGGTTAGGGAACTCCTAAATTGGATAGGGAGGGGGAAGCACCAGGAAAATACCCTCCCTATCTAATACCTGCCTAATGACACTCGAGTAACCTGTGGAACAGGACTACATCCAAACAGTACAGAAGCACACCTCAATACGTGTGAACATGGCGAATAAACAACACTGTTTATCATAACAAAACACATATCATAGCAAGCAGGATGAACACAGGACAATGGGGTTATCTCCCATATATGAGACACAAAACACATGGCCCGTTGGGCAAGCTTTAAGCAACACATAAATACATAAACTTCCCTTTCCTGTAATAACACTCCTGGAAGTTAACAGAACCTGCTCTCCCGAGAGGCCATACAAAGTCTTATAACAACGAGTTAGCAGCACTCGTTATTAGCCATACATTCAGGCATAAACAGTTCTGTGGTTCACAAAGCTGATTAAGAATGCGAAGGTTAACACCCAATATTTTGCCGTACGACTTTTGCAGTCAAAACTATTAAATGCCTGTTGCCGTACTGGATGAACTTGGCCCCCACCCCGCAATGTAATGAGCACTTATCTGAGCTCCGAGAGCCCCGCGGGACCTCTCGGAGTGAATGTAGAACGCCATGATCAGACTCCCACGGGTTGCTGGGAATTGTAGTCTGTACCTCCGTATGTGCCGTGCGCATCTCAGGAGGCAAATCTCGTTACTCCCTTGCGACTCCAGCCCTTATTCCTCACAGTATCTATCAGATGATGTTCTCTCAGTTGGCTTAGGAATCTATCCCCCTATAGACTACTTGCTGGGTGGGCATCTTGTCTTATTGAGTTCCAGTCCCTACTCGGGTTAGCCGCAACATTCAAGTCCCCCCCCCACACACGAGTGTGCCCTCTTGCCATCCTCCCAGAAAGTCGAATAGAGATTTGAAGTAGTGCGATTGGTTTTGGTTAGGGGTGTAAGTAGAGCAAAGAGAGACTGTGCGTGACTTTAGTTTTCCCTTCAGAGCTACATATCTACCTTGGGTACCTGCTCTATCTGGAGACCCAGGGACCTTCTGCACAAAATGCCAACTCGCCCTTTTTTCCGGGTTTCAGAGGCCCATACTGTGTCACCGATTTCCCTGCTGATGATCTTGCATTCCCCTCTCTGGGCATATTTAGTTTCTTGTACAAACAGCACGTCTAATCTCGAGAGCCTGAATCGACGTGCTAACATTGAGCGCTTTTGTGGCGAAATGAGACCCTTAACATTGAGGGACCCTAAAACTATACTATCATGTGTTGCCATATCGGTGTATGTCCAGCAAGTGTGGAACCACAGCGCTGCATGTCACTTGTGGATGACTGGTAAGCACGTGTGTGGAAAGTTGTTGTACGAATGGTTTGGGAGCTTTCAGTTGTAAAGATGTGAGGTCGTAAATCTGAGGCTACCTTGTTCCTAGATGAGTGAACCCCTTTCCCACCCCCCCTTCCTCTGCCAATGGAAAAAAACAGAGTCGGCATTTCCCGAAGAAAGAGACGCCCTTGAAAAAGAAGGGCAACTCTGGTGGGGCCCCTCTCCAGGCATATGATCTTAAATTTGAGCACTTTAAGAGAACTAGACGGGGAGAACAACTTGTGGTGAAGTAGTCAAAACTTTAACATTCTTTTCCATATCACATTTTCCTGCCGTTTTTACATGGAAAATTTGAATGGCCTGTCCCCGGTGGAGTGCTATTATAGTCTCTGAGTCCCTGTGCAGGGTGGGGACAGTTGGTACTGAAAGCATTGTAAAGTCCCTCATTTCAGATGATGCATGGGTAAAGAAAATGAAGGGAAGAAATAATCAAGAAAGAACTCAAAGATACTGTCTGTTTCAGGGCATATTGAGGCGCTTGTATTTCCAGTTTGTTGGAGCCCGGCCTCTTCTTGGAGACTTCGGCATAGTGTCTTGTAGGGGACTAGTGGGTCTCCTGTCGACACCTATGTCTGGGCCTGTCACCGTTGCCTGAAGATGATCCAGGCCCCTTCAGGCCTCCTCCTCCGAAGTGAGTCTATAACTCTCACCTACGTATTCAAAAGACAAAGAAAAGGGATGACCCCAACGGTAGCAGGTACCCCGTTCTTAAAGCCAGAGGGTAAGGGGACGACACCCTCCTGTTTTGCGCAGAGTTGCTGCAGAGAGATCTTGGTAGAGTTTCACATTAGAGCCCTCAAATTTCCATGGGTTTATTTTCACTTGCTCTTTGCAAAATGTCTTGCTGTTGCCTATAGCAGTGGCATTTTATGAGGACTGAGTGGGGTCTCTTGGTGGTCCCCCTACTCTGTGAATTCTGCCAAATTCCAGTTCGGGGGGATTTGAGTTGTCAAACAAAGATGCAATCAAGGCTTTGACTCTACTTTCAAGTCCTGATGGGTTTTCACCCTGTTTCTCAATGAGGCCCAAAATGTGAATGTTCGATCTCCATTCCCGGTTTTCAAGGTCATCTAGTTTGAACTCTATATCCATTTCTTTTTGCTCTAGATCCTGGAACTTTGCCTCGTATTGCATTGCTGTTATGTTCCCCGACTGCTGGTTGCTTTCTACTGCTTCCATCCGGTCTTCCACTTTGGCCATTCTTGTCTGCAGGTCTGAGACCGTCTCGGTGAGGCTAGTTTTAATTAATCGGATCTCGCCGGGCAAGAGCGGTATGTCCGATTTGGTAGCGCTGTCCAGGTCGTTCCCGGGGATCTCAGAAGAACTTTGAACCTCTTCCATGTCCATGTTGGTTTGTTCTCGGCGAAATGATGTTAGTTTAGCAATAGTGCGCGGGTCCAGCTTTTCCACTGGGTGGCGTGAGTTCGTAACAACTGGGTTGTCGGAGTGTTTGTTGAAGAAGGCTGCGTTCCGGGGGCGGGTATAGGCACGCCTAGAGGAAATTCATTATTCATCCTTTTCCCGAGGCTGTATTTTTCAGGATAGGTCTGAGAACATTCAGCGCTTCCAAAGCATTATTTTCCCGGCCCCCCCACTCTCCTTACCGGCAGCACTTCTTTGCCTTTATCGAGGGGCTGCTCTTCGGGAAGGCGGATCAAGGTATCTGCTCCGCCCAGTAAGTTCACTGCTGGTGCGGGCGGCCCACTTTCACGTTGCTGCAAAACTCACTTGGTGTCCGCCATCTTGGTACACTCGTGTCGGGAACGGATGCTTAACTCTTCTGGGTCCGATCTCCCAAAGCCATTCTACGGTTTTTCATAAATCTTCTCAGCGTGATGCCCAGTAAGCTCATGATCAGGATCGTGCTTTTATAATGTTATAAGTTTGCCATTTTCGAGCATTATTTCGCCGTATATTCGAGCCTGGAGAGGGAGACGCCGGTTTAGGCTGCCATCGCGTCTGCGCCCCCTGGTAGTCTCCCGTTCAACTTCTTTCAGATGGGGCATTTTAGAAAAAAGAAATGCCCCTTCAAACGGTAGCTTGATGTATGTTTTAATGTTTGCTGTATATAGTACGTAGCCCTGGCAACATTTTATATGGAGAAAGATGAGGTTTGTTCAGCTCATTCATTCTGAACGTTCAAATTGCATTTGCAAACAATATATGAAGCGATTCTAAATAGTATATGCAATCACATTCCAAGAACACAAAAGCCATTCCTGTTTGCAAACCTAATCCGGAATGTGGGATCATCCTCTTAAACTGTAAACTGCCATTGAGGTTTAAAAGAAAAGGAAAAATGAACAAAAGGGCACAAGGTAGCAAAAACATATTGTAAACACCCCACCCCCTGCCCCCCAAAAGCTAGCAGCAGTTAAACTAGTAAGATAAAAAAGTTAACCTAAAGAACATTTTAGTTTTGCAACCCTCCAAGCAGTACAAAATTGTCAACTCAAAACGTAAATATGTTATCGCCTTTAGCTGGTCACTAGCCTGCGCGTGGTAGCTGTGACTGTCAGGCGAGAAATCCCACAAAGACCTAATTATTATCTTAAGTGTAGAAGTAACAAACACAATTCGTTCCCATAAAAGAGGTCCTCGGAGAATCTTGTATTTACAAAGGAACAAAGAACCTATTCAGTGCTGCTAAAAGTGCATGTTAAATCAGGAAATAAATGGAATGAAATCAAAATTAAATAAATGTATCGCTGGTGCTACAAAGCCTTGGTGGGTCTTGTTCTCCTGTAGGTTCATTGCATAGCGGGTTCCTGGCTAAGGTAAACCTCTCGCCACCTAGCACACTTTGTTCTCCGACTTTGATATTAGCATAGCCACATTATCCAAGTAAAGCTTTAAGCTAGCCCGATGCATGAGCCTAGCCAAACATTTAGCCAGGGAGCTTAGGATGGGATTGCATCCGTCACAGACTAGGTGCCAAAGCCAGAGACGTGCAGCCTCTGGTGGTGTTAGATCCGTCCAAACAGACATAGAATGGCCCTTCCTATAGAAAACATAAAGCAGCTTTAGGAAATTAATCATCATCTGGATTTCTAAAGATAGTGATGGGCCCAATCAAGCTGGCATGCAAGTGCTTATGGGGAGTGTACTGGATGACCTTTTCCTAGGGGTTGAAGCATTACGGGAAAACATTCAGGAGTATTGTAGATGCATATGGGCTTCTTACAGAGGTGTAGTTGTGCAATAAGCCATCAACATCTCAGCATTCGGTTATATGTATTAAAGTGAATGAGGAAACGTTAGTAATATGAGGACAGTAGGAGCGACCACCTTTTATTGTTGAATAGGTTGTTGGTTCTTTCTGGAAATGTGCCAGGTCTGTGGAATAGGTACAGTTCTACCTGAAGGAAGTGCTAAGATGTAAGCGTACTGCAGAGTTTTGAGTTTGAGTTACAAGGCAACATACAACAGTTAAGGAAGTAACCAGAGAAATTAAGATTCCATGACATGTTCCTGGGACTTATACTGTGCTCCACTGCTATTTGCATGGTCTCCGGTGGATATGAGGGAGTGGCTTAGTTTTGTTGGGGGGACCGGTGGCTCTGTTTCTAGGAGCATTTTTGTACCATGGAGATCATTGTGTCTTCCAAAAACTATTATTCACCTACAAAACACAAAAAACATTATTTGGGTTGTGGTTAAGATTGGTCACCGTTGGAATAAAGTTCCAAAAAAACATTTGTTCCAACCATGCATTCTTAGATAGCACCTTTGTTGGGAGTTATGAGAAGCTCCCTTCTAAGATAGCTCTGCAGAAAGGAACACCACCTTCTCCAACATTGGATCTTTCATAGGTTCACATCCTTGAATGATTCCCAGTCGTAAGGCAAGCACTTAACAAATCCTAGCAATACTTTGCCCAAACCCAGCAGTAGAAATAGATGGTGTAGATGTAGCCTGTCCACCTCATTTGGTTCATTTTTGGCTTTGACCAATAAGGTGGGCAAGCCTTAGCTAACTCAGAGCAGCTATCTTCTCCTTCTTCACTGTAAATTGTGTGATGGGTAATCCCTGAGCTTTACACATTTTTCTTCAGCTTCTTTGCTGTTGTTTTGGACTATTTTCAAAATGTTTGCATTCTCTGTTGCCTGCAGCACTCTTTCATCTAAGTTGGAAGAACTCAGCAAGACTCTCTAGAAATGGTGTAATTATAGGCATTGCCTTCTCACCGCTGGATTAAGGCGGTTTTGGTACCACCTTCTCATATGATACTGCAGCCACTAAACCTAAAGGGACAGCTAACACATCTGACAAGAAAAGGAAACCAACCTCTTTTAAGGTAGGTAACATGGACAGAGCAACAAGGCTTTAACTCTGAGGTAGGGTTAGTAGGCTGATATAAAGGTACAATTAATCCATGCACACCTCTAAAAAATATACCACACCGAAAAATATATACCTTTTATTTAAGTGACACATAAAACTGTTTGGTCAAAAAGGCACCCAAGTAATAATGCACATTATTGAAATATACCACACATATTTAGAAAAACAGTAAAGTCTCTAAAATGATTCTCCTAACCCCAATATCTATATGTGGGCCCTCTACCATAGGTAAGCACCCAACATAACATAATAAAGTGGGTGGGAAGAGCCAGTGAACCATAGAAGCAGATAAGTGCCCTTTGGGCTTGCACAATAATATAGTGCCCTAAAGATGCAACACAACCCTACTATATGTCGTATGTGGAAGGACCTAGACTTTGTGGTCAGCATCAAACACATATGGTAGGGGGTTGGAGAATCGGGAAACACAATATTGCCAACAGGTAAAATAAAACCTGAATACCTATGACATTAATCCACAATCATTTAGACTTTCAGGGCATTATATCCTTATTAATGTACAGTCACATATACACATATACATTATAGCCATAGAGAAAATGAAACCATTGTAAATCTTAGTCAAAGGCTTCTGTCCACTGGAATGAATGGAAGACAGTTAAAGAGCCATCCACCTTAGTCGAGGTAAGTTTGTTTAACCCCTACAGGCGAGGATTCTGCTACAAGAACCACAGGGAAGGCCAGAGGAGAGCCCCAAGAAAGTGTCGAGAGGCCAGAAGATGCACACAGGATCTGAGAAGAAGTAGCAGAACAGGAGGACCCCAATAAAACTCTATGGGATTGTGGTAAAACTCTCCTCCAAAGGTACTCTGTCAAGGGCCAGGGGGTACCTTGAGGGTGAGTAGCTCTAATATTTGCCGACCTCAGGACCTCAAGGTAAGTACTTGCATTAGTCGCATGGATTTGAACCCTGGGTTTACGATGATCCCAGCAACCCAGAAAAGGAATAAAGGCTCCTTTCAGTATCTGGAACCTCAAACCTTCAACGAAGATTTCAGCGAGGAGTACCCCAGGAAGACTTGAGAACCCGCTGTGACGAATCTAGCAATATCGTCACTGATTCTCTGGAGGAAAATAAGCAGCCAGGAAAAGGCAGAGGTTACCTGACTCTGGACCGTGGTGGGGTAGCTATCTGCAGGAGGACCACACGAGGGAAGACAAACTCCAGAGGGACAAGAAAATATTGGACCGAAATAATCTTGCATCGATAATTGCGAATGACATCCATGTACCTTAGCACATACCTATATGGCTTATTGTGATGTAGATGAGGAATGTCCACGTTTTTCCAGTCAAATCCCTTATTTGCCAAACGCCGCTTTTGGTACTGAGATGAGGAAGAGGGACAGAGACAGAGCAATGAAGATGACTAGGACCAGGAAGCCAACGTTGCCGTCTAGTCTATGGAAATTGCTCAGCAATGCCAGGAAGTTTAAAACTGCCACAGCTGACAGACCGACGAGAGAGAAGTGTCTGAGAGAGAGGCAGAAACTCCAGGCAGAACTCGCAGCGCAAGCAAACCGTAAGAAGCAGCACTGTGGCTGACACAAGCGACATGAAGGGAAGCCATGCAAAGCAGATTCCACAAAACAGCTACCCTCCTTTTATATGCTCAGGGCGTGGGAAAACCACATGTATCAGATCTGGAGGATTGTGTTATTTCATTTAGACCAGGTTACACAATCTTATACAACAGTACATATTTTAATTAGTATACAACATGTTTTTAAAACACATTAAAAGTTTTTTTACAAACAAGAAAAACAGATTCACATTCAGTTCGGCTAACCTAAGTGTCAATTGTATATACATTATTGCCTCAGTGGATTGTCTACCGTCGTAGCAACGAGAAAGGGTGAGGTTAGTAAAGAAAAGCGAGGGATCTTAAACCAGTAGCCCTTCGGAATAATATTGTTCTCTTGTCAACACTTTATCATGTTTCTGGGTCCAGGGTTTGCAACACATCCACAATTAGATCTGTTTCATGTGTGCCCTTGTCTTCAGGACACTGCAAAGTTCTAACACAAACTGAATTTTAGTGTGATGGCCAATACGTAATGCCATTGGTGTCACAATCTTCAATTTCTTTGTGGCACATAAGCTGTCATTTCCAGCATTGGTTCTTTCATAGATTCACATGCTGTGAAATTCCCAGTCGTCAGGCTGGGAATCCTCGGTAACATAGAGCAGTTTAAACTTAAACTGAAATTTCAGTCACTTTAGTGCTCTAGTACAGTCATGTTTTGGTCACACTGCCCGTACCCAATAGGAACATATCCCTTAACTCCTCCCCTGTCGGCCATCTTCAGATTGTTTACTGCACGTTCATGTTGGGAGTCCCCAATTTTTCTCTCAACCAATAATCTTCAAAAATAGACGGCACCCTTCTCCCAGTTTATTCTTTAGACTCCCCCACCTGCTCCCATCAGTCTCTGGGTTCCTTCATCCCACTCCTACCCAGTTCCTGGGCTCTCCCCAACCCACCACAGACCATGGGCTCTCCTCGCCCTGTTCCCACTACTATCCCATGGCTCCAGCCCCTCCTGCTCCCAACATAGTCCCTGGTGTCCCCCACCCTGCTCCCAACACATTTCCAGAGCCAGTGGCGGCTGCTGTATTTTGTAAGTGGAGGGGCATAAATATTTCCCCCAGATATGGCATATCGAGGGAGCCCAAACCAATAAAGGAGGGTACAGGGGTCCCCTGCCCCCCAGGAATTTATTTAAAATAATGGGTTAAAATATTGCATTTTGGAGCATGCTTTAAAAAAATAAATCGATAAAAAGCCAAACATTTTGCAATTTGCTCTGGGGAGCCTAGGGGTATGCATGATAGTTTTTTACTGCACCTCTATGATAGTAAAAAGATGCCATCCCTGTCCCCTGGACCACACAGTGCCTAACACTATCAGCATGATTATGTGTGTATGCAAGGTGCTGGGGTGCCCAGGGGGAAAGCATGGCATTTTTGACTGGACATCTATGATAGATATCCAGTAAAAAAAGAAATACCATCCATGTCCCCTGTGCTCCATAGCACCTCAGAAGGAGAGATGATTTTGGCAGGTGGGTAGTGGGATTGTGCAATATAAGAATTTTTGCAATGCCTTTGTTGTACAACCTCTCTCCCTCCTGCCCCCACACACCAAAATAATCTCCACGGACCAACACAAACACACACACATTCAAACAGCAAGCACTTTGCTCCACCCCATTCTAGACTGCACTGTCCGTATGTGCGAGGAGGTGCAGGAGCTCCCCTTTGCACATATAGACATACAGTTCCCCAGCCAGCATTTCCAATGTGCTAAGCAAGGCTTGCGAAGCAAAACTCCCCCAGCGTTGCATGGCTTAGTGATCATGTGCGGCTGGGGATCTGTTTCCCTTTGACAGTACAGCCAGCCCAGGAGCACTGCCTCAGCTGGAAAAAGCCCTCACCCATTAACGATGAGCCGATAGGCTCAGACTGGCCGGACTGGCCTATGGGGCAATGCAAGGAACCAAAAATGCTAGTGGGGGCCAGTTTTGTTGGTCTCAATGGACCACTTTGTTGGCCTTGTGGGCTAGTTTGATGAGTTATTTCACTATGCAGTTTATTATTTTTGACCTTGGTTGCTGAATAAATATTCTTTAAATATCACAATTTGCTTACATTTTAACAAAAAACACCCCCTTGGGTACTATTCAAACAGTCTGTCACTAAAGGAATTAAATGCCATTTGCAACTGTGGGACACTTTTTCATTGGTGACAATGACAATTTTATGCTCCAATCCGACCCTGTGAGCCGCCCCTGCCCATTACCTCAATTTGTTCATTTCAAGCTGGGGACTAGCGCTCCCCACACCCCCGGGGAATGCGGCCCTTCCCCTCCTGGGGGGCGCGCCCCACAGTTTGAAGACCTCTGATCTATGAAGAATGTCCCACGTTCAGATCTTATCCATGTAACTCCATTTGTGCTCTGTGCTTATGCCTTAAAATATCATCCTTTATTCTAGGCCAACCTTGACTTCGTGTCGGTTCTGCACACAAAGCTGTTCTCCTGCATCTCCTGATTCTACAGCCTTAATCTGTCTCTGAGGTAGCTTGGTTAAATCAGACAAGAGTCGGCCTCCATTTTCTATCATGGCCGTCCTAGCCATGTTATATAAACCTTTGTAGCAAGCCTCTATGTGTTTCCTTTCTACCTTGCGTTATTGCGTATTTACAGTTATTGCTCAGTATTTAACTTCATCTTCTTTGTAACCATGATTACTTTAGCTTTTAGGTACATGTTTCTCTTGTGCTTCAGTTACGTTTTACTGTTAAGTATTTTCATATCGTTTCAACATAGGTTCATATATCTTCTATATGACATCACTTCACGGCCGTCAAGTTTCACTTAACGCTCCATAGTGGCCAATGGTGCATGCTGGCATTCTTATATGGGGAATCCTTCCACTGGCTCAACATGAGTGTACATTCTGTTTGGTTGTCTTAACTGCATAGTGTCTCTCATACATTCAATGTGGTATGGGAACAACACAGGGGGTCCCATTTACTGCTCTTCTCCGACTATTCCAGTATGACGTTGGTGAGGGGGCGGCAGCTAGTGAGAAAGTGTCTACCAGCTCCTCTACACCAGCGTCTCATTGCGTGGCTCGAGGATGCCGGTGGGGCCTCTGACTCTGCTTCTGTATGGAGCAATGCCTCTCTACGGCAGAGCAGGGTGGCCCAGCGATCCACCTCCAGGAAGAGGTCTAGGTCGCATGAAATCCACGCCAGCAGCAGGAAGAGACAAAGGGAAGCTTTCGACAACAATCCGAGATTCTCGCACAAGGACCGGTCATCACCTAAGGTTCCTGTCCAGGGGGCTTCTAAGGAAAAGAGCAACCAAGGCCTTTTCCCCTGCCCGACAGAGGGAAATCCACTTCAAAGTCCACTCTTCATTGTCGATGGTCAAATCTACCCCATCAACGTTGTCTTCGAAGTCAGCGCAGTGTAAGGCCTTGTCGACGCCAAGTCTTCCTCCAGATCGTCCACATCAAAACCATCTACATGCACAAGTGCCCCGCCGACAAAACTGGTAACGACGATGACGTGGAACAAGCAGGCTACCCCGTCGATGAAAATTTCAATGATAATCACTTTGTCGACGACCGTGGTACCCCCGTAGATGGCCCAGTCGATGGCAAAAACCTTATCTTCTTGCATGGCCACGACCATTGCACCATCGACTGTGATGACCATTTCTGCCACCCACCAACACAGTGTCTGCACTAGCTGCGCTCTCTCGATCATCATACCCAGAACCCGCAGTGGGGGTTGCTCCCAGAGGGGACCATCTTAATGGAGCCAAGCCTCTGTTCCTCTGAAGATTTTAAAGAACGGGATGTGGAACCTGTCAAGTCACCTCCCTCTTCCCCACAAAGCAGGACACCACCTCCAAGGAAGCAGCCTAGTTTGCCACATGGTAAGGCAAGCCTCATATGGCTACCAGTATTGCCACCCTTGTATCCAACCCCTGCAGTGGACGAATTACCTTTGGTGCAGCCAGCTCCACCACGCCTCCGAGGGACGTGTCACTGGACATTTTATCCACCCTGACTACGCTAGTGGCTACATTGCAACAAAGGCTTCCAGCACCAATCCCGGTTCCACCACAAAGGCCTCCCGCAGATGCCCTGGTCCATCCAGGGAGGATGACGTTCTAAGACCCCCTAAACTGTCCAGGGCGGACACAGATCCAGACCGTCTGGACAATGTGGCATCAACGTGCACATCTGGCACTGATGAGTTTGAAGATTTTGTTCTGGCTGATGGGGAACCTGATGAGGTCCTAATTAGGGACTCTTCACCGGATGAAGTGGGGGCTTTGCGCTCATGAGCTGAGTGGCGAAGATTTTCGGCCTCACTCCAGAGGAGCAGCGCAAGGACAGTGTCTTGTACCAGCAGAGGGAGCAGCAAAGGAAATTGGTCATGTCCATTTCGCTTTTGGAGGATGTCTGGGAGGATGGCCTTGTCACCTTGGCACATCCCGCAACGGCTCGGGCAAAAAAGGACTGTTTTGACAAAGAATAAAGGGCCTCAGACAGCGCCCCCACCTGCCTCTGCATTCAGCCTACACCAGATTCGGTTGTCTCCGCTGCTGCTAGGAAGAGGTCAGCTATCCCGGCGTCTTCCTGCTCCGTTCCTCGGACAAGGAGGGAAAACGCCTAGATGCCTTCGGTAAGATAACCATAACCACTGCAGCCACGACTATCAGGGCTGCGAGGGCGAGTTGGTATCAGACCCTGCCATCACAGTATCATTGGATAACGCCCACAATGGATTTTGGCAGCTTGGTAATGGGGCGGTCCTTCGCAGATAAGGGGGGCTCAAGGCAACAGATTTTCGGCCTGATGTCCAATCCAGAGTCGTCGCATGCCTTTCGACGGCATAGACCTGTTCGGAAAGAAGGTTGATGAGGCCTTACTCTCTATCAAGACGGACACTGAGACTGCTCGTTCCCTGGGCATGTTGCAGCAAAGGCGATAGTCCTTTTGCCCTGGAAAAGGACGTTACAGTAGAACTTCATGGCACAACCATTCCACGTATGAGTCGTCTTCCTCGTACAAGCCTCCATACTCCTCAGGAGAGCAATACAGGAAGAAGACCCTGTCCTACAGATGTTCTCAGCATCACCGTGGCTCCTCCCAATCCACGGGCCAGTCCGGCAAGCAACCATGACCAGCGCAGGGCCCAGCCCTCCAGCTTCAGCACCCCAGTGGGAGGATGGCTGTCATAATTCGTCAGGGAATGGAGAACCATCACATCCGACGAATGCGTGCTATCCCTTCTCTAGCAGGGCCAATCGTAGGAATTCATACCTTTTTTCACCTGACATTCCACCCACACACAAGCTGGAGAAGTTGCGGCACCTTCTGCTACAAGAAGTGCTGGCATTACTGGCAAAAAGGCGGTGGAGAAGGTGCCAAAGGACGAATTGGCTACAGGGGGTTGGAGGCCCATATTGTATCTAAGGGTGCTGTGAGAAACCAAAGGTTGTCTCACCGACTATTCCCTTGGGATCTATCATCCAGGTGGCCTGGGCATGGCCATCGCTATTGGATCCAGACCCTCTGCCATATCCTAAATAAAGTGATATTAAGAGCATTGTTATTACCATTCAAGCAGCGTCTCCAAAAAAGCCTAGATTTAATATAATCATAATTGTGCACAAAACTTTCCAGTTGACACATATATAGACATTCTGGTTAACATATATCTATTTGTTTCCTATATGTGCATTAATTTACATCATCTGCATGTTCCATCATGCAATAGGACAAGTAATTTAGGCAGATGTCTCAGTACTGTGAGGTGAAGGAGGTGAGCCCGCTCCGCAACACCCTCCCTATGGGGCGAGGCAAGTGGAACTTTACCGGGAGGGACTCCCCCTAAGGGAACAAGGACTCCCGTTCCTGTGAGGGACTCGGTAAAGCTTTACACACTGTGGCCTACATGGATGCTCTAAATAAAATACCAGACATTTTTAAATATCAAGACTGGGACAAAGATCCTCCTAAGAGATGCCATTATCTTACAGAAAAAGAACATGTCCCTTTAAAACAAAATAGCCAATCCCCTGGGATGAGTAGGTTGAATAGCGTGCACTCGAGGAGCCACAGGGAGAAAGAGAGGAAGACATAAGCTGGACTCGTAAAGGCCCCAAGCTGCGGAACACTTGTAGAAGACGGAAGCCAGGAAGCCCACAAGTTTCAAACTTGCTCGATATTGAAGAGCAGGACACCAGAGCTACAGACAACCAGGAGCACAAGAAACTGACAGGGCGGGAGCCCAGATGAAGGTGGTGGTGAGACCACAAAGGAAGATCCATTGTGGACAACTAGTAAACAAACCATCACCGATACCACTGCAAGTATAGAGCCGCAGAGTGTCTGGTCACTCATCGGAGCACCGGGAAAACACAAGGAAACGCCAACGAAGAGGAGGTGCTAGCGGTCTAGGACAAGAGAGAAGGTTCCAGAGGAACAAGGCTCCCAAAGATGTTCTCCTTCAAAGGTGATGGTAACTGGGAGAACTGGAGTCACGGGTGGCCTCAAGGGAATCATTATACCATCCAAGCAACTTGTCTCAGTAGAAGTCATGAGACAAAGTTAACCTTGAAACAAATTAACATAAAATGTTGTGGTACAAGAGAAAGAATGATTGAAAGTGTGAATACTGAAAGAAAAGAACACTGCACAACAATACCCTTGGGAAAAAGGGAGTGTAACCCAATATTCTGTACAAGAAGAACGGAATACCAAAAAGGGAGAGCCAGAGGTTAGTGGAACTAGGCTATTAAACCATACACAAAGTCAATCAGACCAAAGCAAGCTGAGCTATAATAGCCCAGGAGGGAAAGCCTGCCCGAGCAATAGTACCTTCCAAGGATATGCTGAGAGCCACAACCAGGAATATAGATCTTATAAAAGATCTCCAAAAGGGTTTCCCAAAGTGGAAGTAAAACTCAGTAGTCCATTTGAACAGTTACATAGACTGATCCAAGAAGTCACAAGAAACCATTTAAGGATTATATATTATATGTCCTTGGAGCGTTTGTGTCCTTCTTCCACCTTTCAAGCTTAGCCCACAGTAGTTGTCTGTCCGCTGCATCAAATGCAGCTTTGAAATCCATGAACAGCTGTAAGGATCCTATGGTGGCAACAGAAAAACAGACACAAGTGATCACAGTTCAAGGGTGTTTATTAAACGGTATAGGTAGGTTGGAAAAATGCCTCCTCTAAACCTAAATCTAAGATGGCAGCAAGATTTGACAATCAAACAATAATAAGGTAGGCCGAGTGGCATCTTGTCAAATAAAAGGACCTATACTAAGAAAAACCTATTGCCAATCCTTATGCTAAATACAAAAGAAGTGTGGGATAATGTTCTTAAGAAAGAAGAAAGTGTTCACAAATAATAAGTCAGGATGCGGTAGTTGGGGTCTCCCTTTCCCACGTTTTTAGCACATGATAAGGTAGGATTCTGGAGCACAGCAAACACTCGAGCTTTCCCAGCAGGAGCCAACAGTTCCACTCTCAGCACTCAGGGCCTCTGGTGGTTAAGTCTCTTTGCTAAACTCTGGCCTCTGAGGACCTGAAGGGTTTCAAAATAATAAACAAAAGTTCTGTATGTACGTTCAGTGATGACCTTTCAGCCCTGGATCCCCCCTCTTCTGGGCTTCAGAGCCAGTAAAAGTTATTAATGATATCAGGGCCTTCAATGGTTAAGTTCTCTTGCTTCCGAGGGCCTGCTGACAGGTTCAAAGTACAAAACAAAAGTTCAACAAAAGTTATTTTCTGGTTGCACTCTGGGTGATGATTCCTCACCCTCGGATTCCCCTCTTCCGGGCTCAGACCGCTCTCGAATATCAGCCTCCCTCCGTCTAATTCACTCTGGCTTGTATTCAATAACTTGATCTGTTACCTTCACGTGTCGGTGGGTGTCGAGTTCACTACAGCTCTCACTCACATGTTTTCTCCTTTGGCATTCACAAATCTTCGGGTGACGGCTGTTTACCCCTTGGATCCCCCTCTTCGGGACTCAGACCCTTCCTGAATGTTTGTCTCCCTCAGTCGGGTTCCCTATGCTTTCTGAACACAATCTCATCTGTAACATTCACAAATCTTAATGTTTTTTCAAAGATTTCACTGTAGACCTCCCTCTGCCGGGTTCACTCTTGTCAACAACTTTATATCGGGACGTTAGACTTGACCCCCTGTTTATCGGCATCCTTCCTTCGGGTTCACTCTTGCCAACTTTGTTACTTGCACATTTTCTCAATCAGCTCTTGCGATGCAGGATTCACTTCCCTTAGCTTCACAATCATCTGTCAGTCAAATACTTTCTGCTGTACAGAGGATTTTACTGGACCCCTGTACGACCACTTCGACCCCTTTGAAGACGATTCATACGTGGAACGGTTGTCCCAAGGCCTTCTGGTAACGGTAGTTTCTACAATCGGGTAAAGGGCCAGAGTTTCCAGAGTGAGCACCCACGTGGTGCCTGACTCCTCTGTTGCTGGTTTTCCCCCTTTTAGTATCAATGGTTCTTTGTACTTTCACAGTTCAATTAGCCGTTTGCTACTTTTCTTTCAACACAGTTTGGTTTCTTATTGGCTCTCCCCTTGACTCACCGGCTATGGTGAACTGGTTGGCTTTGCTTCTCTTGGGAGTCCAGGTTGGTTACATGGAGACGAGTGTCTCCCCCCCGGCTCGGTTATCAGCAGAGGAGGGTCATGTGTACCGTTGACATCTGCTGCAACACAGAGTGGCTAATGTTTGCGGTCTTACGATTCCTTCCACAGAGGTTTCACGGGCCTTGGTCGGAAAGGGCAAGGTCGCTTCACTCCTTGTCACACTATCGGCTTGCGCCGTCTTTCTCTTCTTATTGAACTGCCGTGCTGAGTTAGAATTCTTGACGTGCGTCTGCCTTGCAAATATTGTGCTCTCATGCTCCGCCTTTTATCCCTGTGGGGAAGGGAAAGGGCTGTGAGGTGTGTGTGATTCTGGTTAATTGCCTGACTCGGCCTGACCCATGTGTCTGAACAGGTCAGGAAAACGACTCTAGGGTTAGTCCGCTGTCTTCCATGGTGTGAGAAGTGTTTGTGTTGGAAAGGGGCGGGGGTTTGTCATGGGAAATTATATTCTTCGTCCTAGGGGGGGTTGGTAAATTCAGCAGGGTGAGATTGGTAGGGTTTGCGAAACCAACGGTAATGACCAGGATTAATGTTATGAAATGGACAGAGGTGATTGTGGGAGCAGTAGTGTTTTGTCTGAGCAGATTGAGAGTGTGGGAAATAACAACTGCGTGAGATTCAATGAAGTGAATGAATCCACGCTTCAATAGCCAGCGCTATACACCACATAGAATATACCTCATGTACCTCGTGGCACCACCTCTCCTCGCTGACTGTGCCAACAGCGCTCACTCAGGACACCCATTACCAACTGGCGAATAGTGTAGCCCGGTAAGGAGTCTCGAGGTCCAGGGCCTGCAGGGTACGGGCCAAGATCGACCCCTCAAGCATCCCACTGGTCACGCCCTCTCCACCCCCAGCATCCACCAAGCAGACCCCTTCCCGCCCCTACACCTCTGCCGCCACAAGTGTGTGTCTCAGGTGCATGCCGAACACGGCTCACCAGCTCCCCGGTTCACAGTCTGCGGGCCTCCACGGGGCTAGGCCTAGCTTGCATCAAGAAAAGGACCCTCACACGTCCTTGCGTTCGTATCTGGTGCCAAGCGCACCGAGCCAGGGACACAAACAGCCGCTTCCGATACCAAATATATTTAAGCATTGTGGAAAGTACAGAAAGAAACATATTTTTCTTAAACATCCACACTATTGCCTGTATCCTCAAAATACAGAGGACTGCAAGATTTTTCAATGGGTTGTAAATGCCATATCATATCATATCATATACCAAAAAATGCTTTTGGACAGACATAAGCTGTTGGTAGCTGTTGAAACAAAAGCCTATGCTCCTGTGAGGATTCAGCATAAACCACAGACAAATAATTCGGACCCATTTTGTTTATAAAAAGAGCATCATGAAATGAATACCTGAATATACATGTGTTTATCTCAAACACAATAGCCTGGTGTTATTATTACTTCCTTGTTATGCCCACATGATTTTATTATAAAAATGCAAAAAATGCCAACTCACAGTTTATTTACAAAAACGCACGGGGATCAGTGTGAATGTGCTGCAAAGTGCTTTGCGATTTTTATAAACATCGATCTTCTAAGTGCAAGCTATGACTGGAAGGGAATGATTTAAAAACGTATTGTATACAATTTTGCGTACATTCTTTACAAGACATACATGTTTCAACCCCTATATCATATTCACCACGAGCGTCTTCCTCAGGGCACTATTCCCTAATACCTCACATCTTTAATTGGATTTTCTTATTCTAGATGGGAGGTACCCATCAATTCATAAGCTGCTTTTCATCTACCTGTCCTTTCATTTCACATCTCATCACTTCAAAGGCAAATTCATCTAGGGATGCCCTGATGCCCTCAATTCCATTCATGTTCTTTTCAGACCGTGCAGTGGTTTTGTTTCACATGCCCATAACCCCACTAAAGAGAGGTGCCTTGGCAACCAATTCTGAATCGCTATGCACATATCAACTTTGCAAATCATGTGCATGGTTTAAATGTGTGTTCACCTTTTCTTCTTGTACGTGCCGAGAGCTGGCCTGAATTTCACGTAATCACCACTCGTGCTAGCACGTGTATAAATGTTAATGTTAAAGGTATTTATATAGCGCACCGTCACCAATTGGAATTGGTCTCCAGGCGCTCAATATCATTCTGCATAAAGCATTTAGTCAATTAGAACAGCTTGAGCCTCCCTTCACCATGTCGGGACCCTGCATAAGCAGGATCTTCAAAAGAGGATGGCACACACAACTCTAGATAACGCAGCAACTATAGCCTTCCACACTTCTACAAGGGCACCTCTCTGTGTGACCTCTGCATGGCTGCCACCTGGAGGTCGCTGCACACTTTTTCCAAACACAACTTCTTTGATGTGGAGCCATGACTAAGCCGACGGGTGGTCAAGCTTTGTGTCCTGTTCAAGCATGTACATTTATGAAAGATGAAATGTGGGAGAAGGTTTATTTACCTACCTGTAACTGCAGTTCTCCAGCTTTGGTATCTTTCATAGTTTCACATGTAGCCATCCGCCCCCCTTACAAAACTGCAGAGTGAAGGAAGCCTCCAGTCACCCAACTCTGGTACTGAATCCGAAGATGGCTGCCCTGGTTGGAGCTAAAGCCTCACAACGTTGTTGGTTAAGGTAAACAAGAACCAGCATAAGGTGGACATGCTACAGTTTAATAAAAAAGCCTTTTCCCATTGCTTTGTTTGGGCAATGTATTCATATTATAATTTCTATTGGGCTGGGGATACCCAGGTTGATGGCAGGGAATTCAAGCACGTTTATCTATGAAAGACCATGTGGGCATATCTAGCATTACTGAAACACTCCTATGGATTGCAAGCCAGACATTTTCCCTGTTCAGGAAATGTGTGGCCATCCGATGAGCAGAAGGTCACAACACTGTTGACCAGTTAAGTGTGTCTGGCTGCCTGTTTTCGGATGCCATTGTTGAGGGCCAGGTAATTATTTCAGTTTCCAAGGTTCTTTTGGGAGTTGTCTCCTAGATGCCATACAAGAAACCTTTGGAACATCAAGTCTCCATCGCCCAGTTGTGCTCTGCCATTGGGGTTGTATGCATACCAACATACCAGCATGACATTTATATGCATTTTGGTTTGTGGGTTGACCTCACTGGACCAGATTGTAACCCTAACTTGGTACTCATGTGGTAGCCCTTGCCGAGATAGGCCACCAGACACAAAGCACACCTATTGGCACCGTCTGCATGCCAGCATCACAGAAGCCAGAAGAATCGCACACAATGATCTATCTGGTTTCAGTCATTTCTTTGCGGTTGCCATCCAAATGGCAATTTTCCTTCTCAGCCCAACCCCAAGTGAAGATTTCTTTTTATAAAATACATACTTTACAAAATTGTATGCCTGTTTATGAAGTCCGCCCCGCTCCTCCCCACCACCCTGTACAGCTGAAGCCCTCCTCTGTGTCCCTCTGTATCACCCCCACCCCCGCTGTATATCTGTTCTGTTGTACACCTCTGTAAAGCGCTGCGTTATGCATCTGTACTGTTGTATACCTCTGTAAAGCGCTCCGTTATGCATGTGTAATGTTTTATACCTCTGTAAAGCGCTGCGTTATACATCTGTACTGTTGTACAGCGCTGCTTTATGCATCTGTAATGTTGTACACCTCTGTAAAGCGCTGCGTTATGCATCTGTACTGTTGTACACCTCTGTAAAGCGCAGCGTTATGCATCTGTACTGTTGTACACCTCTGTAAAGCGCTGCGTTATGCATCTGTACTGTTGTATACCTCTGTAAAGCGCTCTGTTGCTTCTCGATCTAGGTCTGCGCTCAAAAAATACCCTAATAATAATAATAATGAAGAATTTCAGGTGTGATTCCTGATGTCATTATAGATTCTCTTGTATGCCCTTAATAAAGGAAAGAGCATGGAAGTAGGTTATTTTGGTAATATAATATGTTTAAATAGGTATAAAGAATCCCTATTAACATGAAAACATCCTACTCCACCAACGGGGATTTAGATATATGTAATACAATAAAGAGCAAGATGATACGTGTTGTTTACTTGCCTCCAACCCCCTCACACAAAAACTCTATAAGGTTTTCCAGCATCACTAGTCCTGAAAAAATGGACCGTCTGCTATAACTGATTTACACAAATGTATAACAAGTTTATTATTCAAATAATTTAAACTGAATTTAAACAAAAAACACTGCCCTCACCTAACACAGTGTACTAAACATTAAAAAACAAATATAAAACAAATCTAAAACATCAAATAACTTATTTATACGACACAAAAGATATCACATAACACACAAAAAAATCTCAATGTGTCACTAAAACAACAAGCATCCCAACATGTTTCTGTTCTTAACTGCCCAGTTCAGGCGAACATTCTTCAGGGGATAAATTTAAAAGCATCCACTAATCTCTTCCACACCGTGTTGAAAGGGTAGATTCAGGCACCCAAGAGGGTAAAAGGAAAACAAACTCCAAGCCTGTAAAAATAAAGGAAAGGAGAAACCTAATGAGTTCCAAAAAGGGAAGGAAGTACTACAAAATGTAAATGGTGGCATGGCACAGGGATTATGCCACACTCACAACGGTCCCAAAGGGTACCCGCAGATTTACCTTTAAATGGTGAAACTTCAAAGCACGTCACAGAATGACAAATTTGCTGGTTTCCCTCCAAATGAGAAATCAATACTTCAACAAAGCGTCACAGTCCGCTAGAGTATCGCCACACCTAAGTAAGACAAAACCAATAAACAGAGACCACATGCTCTGTTATATCCAGAAATCACACTGGCTTCAATACCATTGCACATAAAATCAAGGCTCCAAATAACAAAGTAAATTACCTCCACAAATGTAGGGATCAAGACTGCAAATCACAATTCAGTAATGAACAAGTTGAAATGGAAACATCCATACGATCAAGCAATAAAGTACAGAGTCAATCTGGAAAGCAATGGAAACATAACAGTAAACACCATTTATCTGGCATTACCAAAACCTCAGCTAACAACATGCCGTCAACATGCACTAGAGGGCAAACAGAAGGGGGTGCTTATATTTCACACACGTGAGGAGACCATGCATTATCTAATGTGTAAAGACAACTACTCGGCGTCCATGCTGTCCAACCTCCACAACGTCAAAGAAACGCGGAAAATGGATAGCCACACAACATGTGTAAAATAAAAAAATATATACACTTATTTATTTGAATAGATATAGATAATGATAATGCATGGTCTCCTCACGTGTGTGAAATATAAGCACCCCCTTCTGTTTGCCCTCTAGTGCATGTTGACGGCATGTTGTTAGCTGAGGTTTTGGTAATGCCAGATAAATGGTGTTTACTGTTATGTTTCCATTGCTTTCCAGATTGACTCTGTACTTTATTGCTTGATCGTATGGATGTTTCCATTTCAACTTGTTCATTACTGAATTGTGATTTGCAGTCTTGATCCCTACATTTGTTGAGGTAATTTACTTTGTTATTTGGAGCCTTGATTTTATGTGCAATGGTATTGAAGCCAGTGTGATTTCTGGATATAACAGAGCATGTGGTCTCTGTTTATTGGTTTTGTCTTACTTAGGTGTGGCGATACTCTAGCGGACTGTGACGCTTTGTTGAAGTATTGATTTCTCATTTGGAGGGAAACCAGCAAATTTGTCATTCTGTGACGTGCTTTGAAGTTTCACCATTTAAAGGTAAATCTGCGGGTACCCTTTGGGACCCTTGTGAGTGTGGCATAATCCCTGTGCCATGCCACCATTTACATTTTGTAGTACTTCCTTCCCTTTTTGGAACTCATTAGGTTTCTCCTTTCCTTTATTTTTACAGGCTTGGAGTTTGTTTTCCTTTTACCCTCTTGGGTGCCTGAATCTACCCTTTCAACACGGTGTGGAAGAGATTAGTGGATGCTTTTAAATTTATCCCCTGAAGAATGTTCGCCTGAACTGGGCAGTTAAGAACAGAAACATGTTGGGATGCTTGTTGTTTTAGTGACACATTGAGATTTTTTTGTGTTATGTGATATCTTTTGTGTCGTATAAATAAGTTATTTGATGTTTTACATTTGTTTTATATTTGTTTTTTAATGTTTAGTACACTGTGTTAGGTGAGGGTAGTGTTTTTTGTTTAAATTCAGTTTAAATTATTTGAATAATAAACTTGTTATACATTTGTGTAAATCAGTTATAGCAGACGGTCCATTTTTTCAGGACTAGTGATGCTGGAAAACCTTATAGAGTTTTTGTGTGAGGGGGTTGGAGGCAAGTAAACAACATGTATCATCTTGCTCTTTATTGTATTACAGTAGGTTATTTTGGTACATTTTTGTATTTTCTATCATTTTATAAAAACAAACAAAAAATGTATATTTGATCTGAAAGCAACTTTAAAGATTTAGATCTACTATCGGGCGGTGCCGTGTGATGATAGCCACCCGCCCTGATGTGCCTACATGGTCAGGAGGAAATCATGGCGCGTCTCACATATAATGCATGGCAAATCTGAGAGCAAGCGTCAGGATTTTTTTTCTTCTTTTTAATAGTATGATCGCGGGCCTTTATCATTTTAAACGTGTAGTTTGCACCGCAGATGTTTTCGTTGTTTTTTTAAAATTTCTTTTTCACTTAATGTGTATTTATTTGGTGTAGAGGATTGGTGGGGTGCGTGGCAGGGAGAGGTTATGGGGGCTGGGGAAAGGACACCCCAACGTGGAACCGAAGTGGTTGCGCAATGTATTGTTATGCTTGTACCAGACTGTAGTTTACTATTCAATTAGTTGACAAAGCCAACCCCACTTTTTTAGTAATGAGAAATATACAATATTTTAGACCAAAATTGCATTTTAAAACAATGAACGGTGTTAATGTGTAAAAAACCTTTGCGCACAAAATTACTGTGCGAGATGTGTGCACTTTTTAAGGTGTACTTTTTTCTCTTCTACAGATAATTCTTTGATTGCTCAGCCTGTTTTCGTTTTTCAAAAAAAGGACAGATCGTGCAAGGTAAAATAATGTGATTATTTTATCATTTTAATAACCTGTGATGTGTGCCCATGCCGAGATTTTAAAGTTCTTTTAGACTGTGACGACTGTTCTGAGGGATTGCCGCCAGCAGGTTAAACTCGTACCAAGCAACAGCAAAACATTCAAGGGAGGGTCATTGCCAGGGGTGGACTGGGGACCAAAAGAGGCCCTGGAAATAATTACTGGGGACCAAAAGAGGCCCTAGAAATAATTTTCAAAGTGGCCCCTTATGACACATTTTCAACAAGCCCAATGCTTTTTCTATCAGAAAATGTGGAACTACCACACAAAAGAGGCCCAGGTTGCAGAGGCCCACTGGGAAATCACCAGAGTTCCCCATAGGCCAGTCCAGCCCTGGTCATTGCAAGTTCGGGTTGGGCAGGCGTTCAGTCCAAATTGAAATGCACTGCATCGAGTGAAATACATTTGCAGGTACGCCAAACGCTTTTAGGTTTTTTAATATGGTTCTGTACCAAAGATTGACATCTTGGAGTGGGAGGCCTTATTCTATTCTGCAGACACCATTTTGGAATGCTAAAACTGACAAAAAAACACCAACTGAATTTAAACTGAAACGCAGAGGGTATTGGCTTCTCCAATTGCTCAGAAAAAGTCACTTATCACCTAATCATCTGAGCAATGTTGGGGATGGCAGAAAATAGTGTGCCCCCTGCTGTAAGCCAGTCACTCTAGTTATTTCGATTGGTGAAATGGATATTTAGATCCTTCCAGTAAGACGAGGAGACAAGGGGTCTACTTAATGGGCGAATGATGGCTGCAAAGCCAAGAAAATCCCCCTTTAAAACAAAATTAAGCTAAATATTGGCTTTTTCATGCACACAGAGCAAACATGTCTGATCATTCTGTGGTGTAAGAAACAGAAACTAATATTGCCACAGCCTTTGGAGTTTAAACACTTTCTGCCATATACCTTGTGCTGGCCAGTGGTCATTTCACCCGAATGATAGCAGCAGTGCATATGATGTCAGATGACTCGTAACCCCTTCGTGGCTGACAGTGACATACAACACTCTTTGCCATTGCCCCGCATGATTGGCTATTGTGTGTCTTTTGAATAATCTGGGCAAACCGAACCAGAGAGAGAAATACTTACAACACGAAGAATGTGAATGGAATCTCCTGAGCCCAACTGGACCCAAAATACATATGTGCAGTCTCTCCTAATGCATTGTTTGTGGTAGGCCGCCCTTGCCTGAAGATCGTGCCGCCTGCCCGCATACCACTCGGAGGCCACACCTAGCACTTGGGCAACGTCCCCGTGTTCGATTTCCCATCCCACTTAAAGCTATTACAAGGGCTAGTCTTCGCAATAGAGCAATCGGCCATACTTCAGTCTGACCCCATTTTTGTTTTTCATTATAAATCATCTTAGGCGTGTTATGAACAAACTAACTCTCATTGCTGGGGTTCACCTGGAAGCAGGATATTTGATATTTTAATCTGTGGTGTCCACCGCTCGTGGGGAGTATCTTGAAAATATATTCCGTTATCCGATTGAAAAACCGTACATTTATTTTGCTAACTCGCCAGACTGACACGTGACTGCTTCCTCTCTGCTTTCTCTTTCAGAGGCATGCCGAAGACCTTGTTTGCAAGGCAGAACACGGTAATAATGCACCCCATGAATAAGTATCTGCAGAGGTAGACCACAGACTAGTTACGCCCTCACACTCCCAGCATGCCATGTAGCTGAAATATACAGGAGGTGTTGATGGCTGTTAGTGAGTTGAGAAGTGGCCGGCTTGCTTTTTGGGATCCTTTCTGTGTGGCAACAATCAATTTTTCTTTTGTATGAAGAGTTTTCTTAAGATTTTGAGAATAATTGTTATTCTGCATAAGCATCAAATCACGTTGGACTATGAGACAATATTATGAGCTATGGAAACAGTAGGTGTGCGCGATAGAGGGCAAAAGGAAAGTAAGCTGTCCACAAAACCTGGCAATCGATATTTTAGAAAATGTTTCTGAAACTGTAAATCTCTACTTATTAGTGTTCATGCACCAATTTAGCGCAATGTCGTTTAAAAGCACCAGGGTTAGGGAGACAAAGGCTCAGCAGGAAAACAAATTGGAAAAGGGCACAGTCCATTCAAACAGTGGTGGCACACAACAAAATAGAGTACAGTCCTAGAAGTATATTATAGCAAAATATTATCCTCTGACCCCATCAGTCATGTTCCACAGTCAGCTGAACTTGACTCATCTTGTCTCGAGCTCTTTGTCATGCCTTGATGCGGAAGGGGCATTCCAACCATGCACTTCTAACCCTTGCACAGCACACATCTGAAGCCTGTATGCATTTTCTGTTCAGTCCTTGTGTATTTCATTTGGTTGTCAAATGCATAACGTTAAGATAGTAATGACGCTCATAGCACTATGGACCGTGCGTGTGTGTGTGCCCTTCTATACGTCCCCGCTAGCCAGTAGTATGGGGTTTAAAGCAAGGCGTTGGTGTGCATTATTCTCTTAATGACATCACCAAATAGCATGTTATAGCGATACTCACTGTAAGCGTGTCCCAACGATTCCGCCTTCTGCTTTCGGGTTCTCCCTTTACACTGCCCAACATGCTCTGATTGCAGGGTGAACCCTAGGTTCCCTGACACGCAGTACTGTGCCACTTGTCGCAACTTCATTTCAAAGTCACATGGCTATACCAGTCTTCAAAGCAGATTGATGTTGGTGGGCTGGTACGTGGGGGAGGGGATCAGGGGGGGACTTGGGGATTGCCAATAAAAAGGGGAAATAGGTACCCCTCAAAAGAACCGATAAGTACACAATGTAAGTGGATGCAATGGCGTGCTAATAGAGGGGAAGAGGTAAAAGCAGACACACGTGCTCCTCTGAAAAACAGGAAGCAGAGACTGCCCCGCAGTCTGGTGTTCCATGAGGAGAGCTTAAACGGAGAGCACAGAGAAAAAGTGTATTTTTGCGGGGAGTGCAAGAACAAGATCCAACAAAGGAGAAGCAGCCACACCAAGACTGGAGCTAAGAAGACCCTCAACTACACACCACTGGTCCTCAAGCAAACTCTTGCACTCATCCTTTACGGTAGGCTCTATAATGTACTCGTAATAATGGCTTGTGGCTTCTTTTGCTCATGAGCATGAAAAATCTTCATGCTGCTTCTGTGGAGAACATGCGGGGACAGACACCCCCACCCCACTCCAGGATCATCTGGGGGTCTCTGGGAGCACTGTCCTTTGTTTGGGTGAGATGCGCCCAGGATTTGCACGTACGAGTGCTTCTTCCGGGCGGGTTCCTCTGCAAGATGCAAGCCCAGTTGATGAAGAAATGCAGGCCTGCGCGATGCAGACCTCTTCAGTGTGCTTCAAGGGATGGAGGAAGGTGAGCTCCAGGGACGATCCCCGTTCGCAGGCAACAGCCGTCCTTCCATTCTCTTTCAAATAAGTGGCTCCATGACAGGTTCCCTTGATGATAGGAAGCTAAAATTTTGGGAAAAGGCGACTTATGACACAAGCTGGCGACCACCAAAGTTCTGGGCTTGAATGCAGAACAGTGGCAATGCTGGCAAGATAGCCCACAAGGGAGCTGGTCAATCCACCGGGCAGCCAAGGGGCACGTCCAAAGTCTCTTGGGGCATGCAAAGCCGAGAAGGCGTTGAGACTAGTTAGTGCCACTAGTCCAAGGGTCGAATCACTGATGAGGGTCTTTGGAGATCAGGTAGAGGAGCAAGGCATCAACAGGCGAATCACTGGAGAGGATGCTGGCCCACTGGAGAAGTCCTTCTCGGGTCGTCAATGGGCAGCACTTCGAAGGATTTTTATTTATTTATATATTTGAGTTTTAAACACTTTTGTCATTTTCATCAAATATCTAGTTACATGTGTCGGACATGATCTTGATACAGCATTATCATTGAGCTTCAACCTTTACAATTAGGAAGAAAAAGGGATCCATTTCCTATACCCCCAAAGCCCCACGTGCACCACCCAACTCCTCAGTGCTAGTCCACCAAACCGTACACCCCCCCCTTCTGGACTGCCAGATGATGTAAAACAGTCTGAGATCCAACCGCACCTCAAGATTGCCCAAACCGCCGGCGCCCGAGGAAGCCAGTGATGACACATCCCTGTTCTCCTGCACTCACTTACGCATTGTCCTTTGCCAATCACACAGTTTAGGCCCTGCTTTTGCCTTCCAGGCCATGGTGATTACCCTTTTTGCAAGTAGTAGCCCCAACAGTAGCACTCTAGAGATGGCCGTATCTCACCTACCTTTCCTAAGAGGTCCCAGGTGGATTAGGTAATGCTATTTTGTGAGCCGAACCCTCACCTCAACTATCTCAACTAGTTCTTCACAAACTTCTTACTCAGAATCCCTTCCCCCGGTCAAATCCCCACCGCATATGGAGATACGTTCCTATCGCCCACGTACATCTCCAACAGGCAGGGTCTGCATCAGGAGCCATTTTAACAACCCTTACCGGAGTGACATACACCCGCCGCACAATCTTATACTGTATCCATTGAAATCAAACATTGCTAGATACTTATTTGATTTGATTTTGGTATTTATAACGTGCTCAGAACGGATTTAACCCTATAAAGGCGCAGCTGCTACAAAAAAGACAAGCCATCAGTAGTGGCAGTATAGGGCCCTAAAGGTAAATCTACCCTTTATTTAAAAAGGTAGGTTTTTAGGGCTTTACGGAACGGGTAGAAAGAGTCAAGCGCTCTAATTTATCCAGGAAGGCTGTTCCAGAATCTAGGCCATAGACAGCAAATCTTCCATCTCCTCTTGAAGGAGGACGGAATTGTCAACAACAATCGTTGCTCTGAGTGTAACGCCTTTGTTGGTTGCTAACGGCTAAGTTTTTCACTCAAGTAGGAAAGGGCGAGTCCATTCAGACATTTATATGTCAGACAGGCCACCTTGAAATGAATTCTGTCCTCCACATACAACCAATGAAGGGACCGGTGGGAGGCCGAAGCGTGGGAGGACCTGCCTAACAGGCAGACCAGTCTTACGACAGCATTCTATTTCACGTGCATGAGGACCCTACCCCACTCTCCAACCCACAAATGGTTCCCCAATATCCCCTTCCTACTTATGTCTATGCCTCTTAAATTCAGCCCTATCCACTGCGTATAATCCAGAAACATTTCTCCTGCCCGCTGCCAACTGCACCAGCATTGCATTTGCACCATGGGTACAAGGCTTTCCTGGGAAACCTACTCCTGATGCTCTTACGCACGCAATCAAAGTGGCAAACTCCAAAAAGTTAAGTTGCACCGCTGTGTGAGGGACCTTAAATTCTGCAGAGTTGATGACCTTGTCCTCCTTATAGGTATCACCGACTAGGCCCCCTTATCCCAGTTGCCCAATACTATTTTCCCCCCTTCCTCTGGAACCCATACCCCAGTCTAGTGCACGTAAGGCGCATTTCTGCCATGAAGGGAAACCTCTGTCCTGAGTTCTTGGCATCCTTCCACCATGTCTGTATGATGGTGTGTACCGGAGACCGCAGCCACCCAAGCTCCTTTTCCCTGCCTCCACCCCCAGCAGTTCGAGACCTGTTGAGGCACATAGACTCAATCATAATTCAATCAGTAAGGCGGTCCTCATGTGGAAAGACAAACCAGTCCACCATATGCTTCAACACTGATGCCCAGTAGTAAGATCAAAGTCTGGAGCCCTATTCTCCCTTTACCTTCTGGTAGTTGCATCGTACCCAACGCATTCATCAGTGCCCGTCCTTCCCATAGTAGATTGGACAGTGTCCCATGAAGTATTCAGAAGCATTCTGCCGGCAAATCCATGGGCATCACCTGAAACACATACAGCAATTTCGGTAGCATAATCATCTTCACTACTGCCATCTGCCCCATCAGAGAGTTAGGGAATCTTGCCCAGAATTCTGCCAGCTTATCGAAGGTGGACACCACCTTAACTACATTCTGCTGGTACATCCAGTCCCAGTCAGCACTTATCCCTATACCCAGATATTGGAAACACTGAGTCGAGATCTCTGTTCCATATTGTACCAACTCACTTCCTAACTTCTGGGGTAGTGTGTAGATGGCAGACTTGGAGTAGATAATAACCAGCCCCAACAAACCTCCCGAAATCTCGTACCGTAGCCATAACCTGTTCCAACTTCACAGTTGGTTACCTCACATATAAAAGTACGTCATCAGCGTATGTGGATATGCAGTGTCTAAACCCCCCACCCCCATCTGCAGTTGCACCTCTTCATACCTGTTCCGAAAGACTCTTGGAAGCGGCAGTGACCAGCCCGAATATTGGAAGCGACAGCGCACACCCCTGACGTGTGCCCCTCTGCACCTGCCAAGGACTCGAGATCATCCTGTTTACTTACACTCTTGAGGTAGAGCCTGCATACAAGAGCCGCACCCATTCCATAATATGGACCCCAGCAACACCATCCACTGACAGTCCCAAGTGACCGAGTCAAAGGCTTTATACGAATCCAAAACGTACCACTGCTATTTTCTCCAAAGATCGTCTATATTTTTCCAGGATCGGGAGCAACCGTCTCAAGTTTTCTGAGGTGGACCTACCTGGTATAAAACCGGTTTTGTCCGATGCACCAGCTCCTGCATAACCAGCGACAGGCGACCGGCCAACAATTTTCACATTATCTTAATGTCTACATTGATCTTCGACAGAGGACAGTACGAGGCACAGTCCCTAACATTTCTGCCCTGCTTAGGCAGCAGTATAACCGGTTCTTCCAGCATAGAGTCTGGACACTTACCACACTCGCTGGCCTCCAGAAATACCTCCAGGAGCTTTGGTAACAGCTCCTTATATGCTTTATTTACCTCCACCACAATCCCATATATCCCTAGTTTCTTACATAAGCGCAAGCCTTTGACTGCCATTCTACCTCATGAACATCCACATCACTCCCCAGCTGCTCACTCGGTCCCTCTGCATGCCCACCAAGAGCTGCCTCCTCCAACCGCTGTGTTGTGAGCTGCGTGCCAAATCCTCCTCTCTAAGCATACAGAGAAGCATAAAACACTGCGCACATCCCCTCCTTCTTTGTGACCAACACCCCCTCCCAACCTTTCACGCCATTGCATAATCGCTGACCGCCCTCCTTCACTAACCAAGCCAACAGTTTGACTGCCTTATCACCGTCAGTGTGCTGCTTGACCACATACTTATATGTCGTAAGCATTCAATTGTTCTCTGCCCCATGTAGGTCACATCGAGCATCAGCCACCACCTCTATCGATGCCTCCCTTCTAGCCTGTTCTAGTTCCAGTGAAGCTACCTGCAATTCAACACCTCTCACTTCCTCGGATAGAACTTTGCACCCCTTGCCGAGATACAAATCCCCCGATAAACACCTTCAATGCTTCTCACTCAGTAGTCCTACCCGCCGTTGAGCCCCAATAAACTTCCAGAAACTGCCAAATCTTTTCCCCCAGCGAGGTCTTTAAGGATCCATCCAATAGCATTCGGTTATCAAATTTCTATTTGGTAATCGGTAGCCTAACCTTTTTCCTTGCCAGCCCCACTAGCAATGGTGCATGGTCCGACAAGGTCCCGTCGAGGAACTCCACAGATGAAACCAAGTTATATCCCTCCTCCACCAGAAAGCATACTCAGTGCGAGAATAAGACCCATGTACAGCTGAGAAATAGGAATAGCTGCGTTCACCATCATGCAACCCTGGATGCAGTCCAGGGTGCTCTTCCCAAGGAGGCCAGAATTCTGAAGGATACATAAGGGGCCTGGTCACCAATCACAGCGACTGAGATTAGCAGAGGAGGGAAGTAGGGAAGGAGGAGGTGAAGAGGAAAGTCTTGAGGATCTTCTGGAATTTGAGGAAGTCCTGCTCAAGACGAAGAGGAAGGGGGGGTGGGGAGGTGTTACATAAAAGGGAGCCATCTGAAGAAAGTGATTGGCCTCCGGGCCTCTGTTTAGCTAAACGCTTTACACACAGAGAGTTGGTGCCAGAGGACCGTAGAGGTCTACAGGGAGAGTATTTAGTAAGAGAAAGTTGCAGTTAGCGTGGTCCCAGACTCCAGACAGCCTTGTTAATGATGCAGAGGGATTTGAATTTAATCCGTGCCGCAACCAGGAGCCAGTGAATAGTTTTTAGGGCATGAGAGATGCAGCCCCTGGGCTTAAGGCCAAGGATATGTCTCGCTGCCCTATTCTAGATCAGCTGGAGGGGTTGTAAAGTGGAAGAAGGTAGATTCAGGACGTACAGATGTTTGTGAACGAGGTTGGCAGGGCTTTTGGAGTTGCGGTCAAAGGGCTGAGGTGACCCAGGTGCGAGGAGAGAATGGTCTGACCAAGAGAGTGAAGTGACCAGAGAGGGGGGGGAGGGGAGAGAGATGTCAGAATGGCTGAGGGCATCCAGAGCGTGTCCATCTGAGTGGGTTGGGCCAGAAGGGAGAATGGAGAGGGATAGTGACATGCAGAGCCCAAGGGAGAGAGTGGATGTTGTGACAGGGGAGTCCAATTGGATGTTGACATCGCCCATGAGGAGGAAATTGGAGGTGGTTGAGAGTAGGAAGGTACAGAAATCAGCCCATTCAGAGAGGAACAAGATGGTACTGCCAGGAGGCCTGTAGATGGTAGCAAAGGTCAGAGGGGAGAAGGGAGAGATGACCAGCTTGCAGACCAGGCTCTCAAAGGAAGAGTAGGGCTTGGTGGGGGAAGGAACCCACTCAGAGAAAATTAAGGCAACCCCACCACTACCACAGTGAGGATGTGGCTTGGAGATGATCTTGAAGCCATCAGGGATAAGGGAGCCAAACGCAGTGACTGAGCTGGCATTGCATCATGTCTCGGTAAGACCGAGAATGTCGAGGTCGGTGTCTTCAAGAAGGAGGCAGATGTCGGCAGAGTGTTTGTTGGCTGAGCAGGATTTAAGGGTAGCCAGGTAAAGGAGGTCTCCACCTTTTAAGGATTTCTGAGGTGGAGTACAGGGATGGGGTACACTAGTAAGAGATGGAGGGACAGAGCGAGTGGTAGGGGGAGAGACAGGTGAAGGAAGGAAGGAAGTTAATGAGGGACAGTTGGCGCCGGTCAAAGAGAAGGATGTTAGGGTGAGGACCCTGAACCAAGATGGGAGGGGGCAGCTGGCTTGGATGAGTGGCTCCACAACCCTATGAATGATCGGCCATCTTGCAGAGTGGAAGACTCTGTGTTTAAGAATATGAAATGTCCCCAAAGAAAGATTGCCACCTTCAGAAAATGCACCCAAACATAAAGCTTTGAAATTGAAGCTGAACGGAGCGATTCCCTTGATATATGCGCGATGTGTGCGCTCGCCGATAAAATGTTCTCATATTCCCATTCACGGTGCCAATTTTGTTGAAAGGGCCCAGCAGGGCTTACCTTCTCATTGTCTCTGCAGAGGACACTGCTCCAGCAGCTCCTAACGATCGAGGTGTGAGACAAGGCTGCAGCTCTGCCTGTTACCGATGTAATCAGATGAGATCAGAGGCTGAGCCGGGTTTACTGACTTCTCCTAACCTTAATACCCCACTGACCGAGCGTCCTTGACATCTGAGTACTGAAGCTCGGCCTGCCAACCCACGGGAGACATACATCCCGAGTTATTGTGTGTAAACCAGACAACCAGACAAAGCTCTGAAAATACAGTCAGTCCGATCTAAATCCGAATGGGTTGTGGTATTGTGATTTATATGCACATGCTGCCATTTTCATGGTCTCCAGGTGCCATGGCGGATCTGAAAAGGAAGGGGTTGGGATGTATTAGTGGGATAGAGCAGGAAAAGAATGCAGGAGAGCTTTGATGTGCTGTTGGTAGCTTCAGTTCAGAAAAACCAACCACTGTGTGCTGGTTTGTTTTAGTAGAACGACATTGTGTGGTGTTTGGGTGGCAGCTGAATATGGGTGGATTATGTGCATCTCGGGTGTTGTGGAGAGTAGGTAGAGTGCTTGTAGTTTGCAGTGGTTTTGTTTTTGTGGTGAGGGTATGTGTCTCGTTTCGTCAGTGTTGGTGAGTGGGTATGCTGAATATTAGTGAGTTTTTAGTTGTGTTAGTCAGCCGTCGTCTCAGTCTTTTTCTGTGCATTTGGTTGATCTGTTAGGTTAATCTTATTCTGTGGTGTTTGGGTGGCAATTCTAGGGCTGCTCAGGTAGGTGCAGGGCAAGAGGGTGGCCATGCCATAGTCGCGAGTGGACTGCTGAAGTGGGCAGAGAAAGGAGTTGGGGGCCATAGTGGTCATTGGCCCCTGTTGCATAGGAGAGCCAGCAGCTCCCTCCAAATGCAGGCCGTCACCGCCCGTTCACACCTAAGGAGGGATCTGATTGGCTTGTCATCTTGCACCCGGTGCTTGTAGTCTCTCCATTTTATTCTTGATTACTTTGTGCATTTTATATGCGATTCAAAGCTCTAATAAAGAGCTAATTCTTAACTTGAAAATACAATGGGATGGAAAGTTGGTGAAGATGCTGCCTGCTAAATCCTTTGTAAATAAAACCAGGCACTTCTGAAATTCTCCAAAACAAAAATCACTATATTCAAAAAGTGGAATTTTGAAGTCTATTTTGTAAAATGTTGAGCATTTAGTGCTGCTGCCCTTTATAAATATAAGAGTGCAATATTGGGAAGAGGGATCCATTGATACACAGTTACTCTTCGTTTGTAAGTAATCGATGGTGATCGTCTACTGAGAAGATCTGAGGATAGTTACTTTTTGGCCACAGGTCTCCTGCATACTGAGAATTGTTAATAGTTTGGTAGTATTTTAGCTTTTAGCGCCTGTGATTTACATGAGGCTGTGCCATTACCGTCACATTTTAAACTAGGAATCTAAATAGGATACCAGAGAGGATTCTACCATGTCATGATTTATTTGCTTTCCATTCTGCTTTCTGTGTGGCACTTCTTTCTGATGTTTACAGATCACTCCTTTTGCTCTCCCATTAGCAGAACCAAAAGCAATGACTGCCTCTTTGTATTGAAGGGCCCCACTTTTTCCGTGATCGAATCATAACTGTACACTTTTCACTCCTGTGTAACTTAATACAAAATATCTGTTTCTTACAGAATGCAGCGGTTGGCCTGTAAAGCGCGTGCGATCTACGTCTTTGACTCACAGCCCCTCTTATTCCCATCCCAACACTGGTATGATTATTCATTGAATTGTTATATTATTTGTGTTTTTTTTTAAATTTTATTTTTTTTAAATGCTCATCGTGTGAGTCCATCGAAAGTTGCCATAAGCAACATCAAATTAGGGCCATATTCCTTACAGAGCCTTCGCCTAGTTGAAAAAGATGAAACAACTGAAAAATACTATCCGTCCCGTGGTAATAGTACAAACATACATTCATGCACCTGATGGGGAACATTGAAGCGGGATGTATGTGGAGATGCGTGCCAAAAGTGAAAAAGGGTCCTAAGGCGGGATGGCTTGACAAAGAGTGTAGACTAGCAACGGTGAAACTACTAAGCCTACTCAAAAAGCTAGAGTCGCCTAAGAGGGAGATTGTTCAGGCAAGGGCAAAGTATAAAGAACAGATCAGAAAACGCAAGATAGAGTTGGACAACCAAGCATGGGATAGGCTAGAAATAGCGAGTAAAAACAATGACTTGTGTATCTTTTGGAAATGGTCACCCTGTGTATAGCGAGCAAATAGTGGGATTGGTGTGTGGTATTCAAGACCAGATATGGGTGCACCATTTTAGTAAGGTTTACTAAGCAGAGGGAGGGGAAAATAATGTGATATATTTCCTGCCGGAAAATCAGAGAAACGTGGACAATGTAAAGGGTGAAGTTTATTTATCACTTGTAGAGGTGACTAAAGCAATCCAAAATGCAAAAAGAATGTGTGCCCCTGACAGTGACGGAATACCGGCCGAGTTCTATCAAGAAAATGGCAAAACGAGGGGTCCAATTGTAACAATACTGTTTAATGCTATAATGAGCACCACATTTACACCAAAGGAATGGGAAGAGCAATAATTGTCCCAATCTATAAAAAAGGCTGCAGAAAAACACTACAATCATACCGGCCCATATCCCTCTTGAATACTAGCTTCAAAATGTTTGGGAAGTACCTATACTCCAAATTAGAACAGTGGGTTACAACTAATAAAATCTTATCCCCAATCCAGCTGGGCCTTAAGCCCAACTAGGGACAATGGAGCCATGTCTAAATCTGTATATGCTAATCGCCCAATCACTGCATATTAAACAAGAACCTCTATATACCTAGCATTTATGGACCTGAGCTCCGCCTTCCATAAAGTAAACCGGATCAGATTGTGGGAGGTGCTCAGGTCATATGAATGCCCAGTTGTTATATTGGACACCCTGGAAGCCTTACATAGTTACAATGAGGCCTGCATCCGCTCTGGTAGTGGGGGACATTGTACAGCCTGGTTCTCTATTGAATCGGAGGTAAGGCAGGGGTGTGTTCTGACTTTTAGATAATATATTGGAATGTAACGCTGGTGTACCAAGACTAGGAAATATTTTGATTCCAGCGCTAATTTGTGTGGATGATAGGGTCCTTATTGCTCAGACCCCTGGAGCATTACAGATTTTGGTAAACAAATTTTCCACCTATATGAGCGATTTTGACCTGCACGTTAACACTACCAAATCGGCAGTGATGGTTTGTTTTGGGAAAAAATGAGCACGCAAGTTCCCAAAAATATGGTGTGATGGATTGGTGATTCCAAGAGTGACCCAATTTGACTATCTTGGGGTGCAATTTAATGAGAAGTTCAACGGACATGCACATGTACAGAAACAGGTTCCTGTAATGAAACATACTGTTGGCTTATTGTGGCTTAAGGAAAAAGTACTTGCTACCGCTGTTTATAGGAAGAGGCTTTTCCCAGCATAGGCCGGCACTGTACTATTTGTTTAATGCATCCTCGCCAGCCATAGCCTGGTACTTATTCCTATACATAAGAAAAGCTTGGCGAATACGATAAAGGGGACTCAGACTAGATATAAGTCTAAGAAGAAGTAATGATGAAACCAGTTGAGCCGATATTAAACTGTCAAGGTACTCATTGGGCTGTACACAATGCTAAACCGTATTATACGTGCTAATTTTCGCTTTTTACAAGAGTGAAATTGTGCTATGCAAGTGATATTGTACTGAATGAATTATGGTTTTATGTTCACATTTCTAATAGATTGTGTTTAGTGGTTGTGCATGATGTATCTTTTATGGATTTTTCTTTTAATCCAAAATAAAGAATTTACTACCACTACTATCGGTCATAGAGGGCAGGCAGTGTTTTTCTTCAACGCAGCAGAAAATATTGTCAAAATATTTTAGCTAAATGGGATCGGAGGCATCGCAGAAGGTAAACTACCTTTTCCTAGCGATTGGAAAAAAAGAGGATCTATGATGTTTCCCCGCTGGCTGTTTTCACCAAAGCGTGGTTTTTGGCGCTGCAGCGAAACATAATTTCCCTCTTCCCTGCCCTCTTCCAATGTAGGGGACACCTCCCTCTTCCATGCTCTCCTGGCCCAACGTTCTCCTCCCCAGACTCCTGGCCCACCTACGTTCCATTCAGTCTTCCAAATATAACCCCACACACACACGGACACCACACATATTCATCCACTGAAATACACACACACACACACCTCCTCCTTGCCTCACACCGTTGACATTTTTTCAATGTTAGTTGCCCTTTAAACATTAAAAAATACGGGCGGACAGTTGCCAACTTTGCAATAGCTGAGACCAGCTGGAACAGTGGTCTGTGTACAGGCCTGTGTACTAGGTGTGGTTCAGGTCTGCCTGGCACCCTTTAATGGGGGAGCATTCATCGCTTCTCTCTTCCATTCCCCCATAAACCCCGGCAGATATTGCAGAACTCTTGCGACAGCCCCTAAAACATTGCACAAGTCTAGAACTGTACAAGGGAGGTCTTTCTTTGGCTGGTAATTCACCTTGCTCAGCAGGTACAGTAAATGAACAATTGTTTAAAGTGCAGCCGGAGCGCCCTTTCATGGGGCATGCAGCACTGCAAATTCACTCTGGTTCACCTGGTAGAGCCATGCTGTGGTCTGTCGGTGGGCGCTTCTGGTCAGAGATAGAACCCTCTGTATTATGCAGTAGTGCTGCCAACGTCACACCACCTCTCTCACTCTCCTACTACCTCTTCTCCCGACTAACCCACCCCCGCCCACCTTCTTGTTTTACAGATCCGCCAGAGCGCCTGGGGACCAACTCTGTTGGTGACAGTGCGCAATATAAATACCATTAACATATGCAAGCCATGTGTTTAGAGGGTTTATCAGAACCTACTATGGTGAGGAGTTCTGAGAGGCCAACACAATTGTGCAGCCAATTAAACTCTAAAAGTCTTTGACCAAACTCTCTATAGTAAAGTGGCTGAGCAGTTCAGCTTCGACTCGAGAGCAAGTAGGTTTTATGGAGGCAAGTGCAGAAGTATACTAATTATTAAGCAAATTGTTGGGGAGATTGTCCTTTAGCCCTGTAGTCAGGGTCTTTACATATGCCTTACTTGTTTGCTTTTTCCCTTATGTTTTTGGGATCTCTGTCCTATTTGACTTATTAAGAGCATATGGTCTCATGGTTACCCATAGAGCCCCTGGAACGGGTGCTTTCTAAGCACCACATGTTGGCCCAGTGGTGATTATATCACCCGACATTCCTTTAAGGAAGTAGAACGGTGGCACTGTAATTTAGATTTGATTTTACCCGGGGTACAAGCCGATTTACTGTATTGGTTGTTTAATGTACCCTTTTGGTAGGCATTGGGCTACCAATGTATTTTTTACGTCTTTCTCGCTGCCATTTTGTTTTAGAGGCTTCCTTTATAAAAAGAAACAAAAAGGTAGGCCTAAAATAGCCATTGTGCGCATATGGCATTTTTGTGAGTCTAGCCATGCACCCTCTACAGTGGTTTGAGCTGGTGAAGGCCATTTGTGAACCTGGGCTGGCCATTTCCTATGAGGGTGGTCCACAGTGATTTGCTGTTTTAAGGGCCTAACCCTTTGTTTTTTCTTTAATTAGGGGAGACCATGTGCCTGCACTCGATTCTACTGGATTTTTCGTGGAAGGCAGGTAGCTTACTTGCCTGCAGGGGGGTTCCTGCCATTTATGAGTCATTGCTGCATTTGTAGGACCAGATCTGGCCTTACTGGATAGTCCCTGTGTCGTGTGTTAACCTCCATTTTTGGCTGTTGTCCGTCCTTCTTGGTCATCTGTCTTCCTGCTGCCCTCCTTCGTCAGCTGGGCCAGGACTTCTGTGCTGGGACAATCGTTAGGCGGTTTTGGCACCGACTTCATGTTTTTCAGTATTGCTGTTCCGCCTTGGTGCTGGACTCTGCTGTCTGATAGGGCATTGAGAATCCAGTACCCCATATCATCTGCTCTTTGGGACTAATCTGGATCACCCCCACTGTAGTTGTCTTTGTGGTACCATTACCCTTCTTTCTTCAGCTAGCCGCTGGAATGTGCTTTGCCAGCTTATTCTTCCTTTTTGGAGCCTCAATCGCTGCTGTCTTTGCTTTTGGCTTGAGGATCCCACTACTAAGAGGGGCAATTGGTCTTCTTTCCCAACGTTTGGATCACTTGCTTTGATAAATGGTATAAGCAAATAGAGCTGCGAGATGGACCTTTAATGAATTGAAAACATGTCCAGAGTGTAATAAGTGCAATAAATATTGCACTATATTTGATGGTCAATAGGATTGATATTTGACTTTTTACACCAAACTTTAAATTGTATTGCGTAGCGGGTTCACCTCCCTAGCCTCACAGGGAGGTGAGCTCCCTGGGGAGAAGTGACAGAATCCTGTGATTCTTCACAGTAAATTCCTCTGGCCCATGGGTTGGTGGGTTATTCTTGATACTTACCCACAGGGGTGACTGTGATTAGAGGTTTTCGTAGGCATACTTTAACCACATTTTTACGTTGGATTCCATTGGGACAAATTGCTGTTAAACTGCATCTCCTTTTATGGAGGTCGGTTCTCAGACCTGCTAAGGATCTCCTGGAGCTGTTTGCAGCGAATTCCGTACACGTGGGATAAAACTGTGACTTATGATATGGCACTTATAACGCGCCTGTACACAAGTGTTGCTAGGCGCGACTTGGTTACCTTTTCCTCAAACACACGTATTGTCTACTAACTTTGCCCTGTTTTATGTCTATGGTGAACATTTTACTCACCTGAAACTCTTTTAAAGTGAGTTTGGAGATACTTGCCTTCCTCTGAACTTTTTCCCTGCACCCTGTTTGGTTTCAGAGTTTTAAGCCACCAAACACTAGAATCTTAACGTGTACCAATGATTTTAATGTACTTTTAAAGTTATGTGTTCCACTCCTGCTAACGTGAATGCCCGATTGTCACTACAAGTAGTTACTGTTCAGTGGATCTATTTTTCCCTGAAATGTATTGTCTTTGTGCTCTCAGCTTAATTGTATCTTGTTTTTGGTAGCCTCTGGCTGCGTGTTAGAACTGCTAACATTCCGCCCCCACCCTTCTAAGCCCTACCGTGACTGTGAGAGGCCCATTTGTATTTTCCATATATGTCCTAGACATCCAGAAATCATGTGACTGTGTACCTCTATTCTCACCCCTGGTCTTTATGTAATGGTGTCCAGTGAGAGTCACCTGGGAAATGGCCGCCAGGGGGCGACATTTCCCAAGCAATGCCCCCTCAGTAAAATAAAACACTTTCCCCAAATATTCTATGATTGGAGTTTATCATATAAAATGATACCCCTCCTAGAATATTTGGGGAAAGTATTTTAGGGGTCAGGAAAAAAAAGTGGCCTACTTTGCGACTTTTTCTAGGCGACCATATCACATGCAACCTATGTAATGTGCCTGTCACTAGATAGTAGAACTACAATATAGGTTTTAGTGTTGTGGTTTGTCTTCTACAGCAATTTACCATTTTTTATACATAAACTACGTCATTTTACTGTATGCCATATCTACTTAAAATACTTATGCAAGTTATATATTTCAAAGTGCAGCGGTCGCTGCACTATGGTTAAGGTGTGTGACATGCGCCATAGGAAATCCGAAAATTCTATTGCCAATAACTTTTGACTTGCATGACTGATTTGGCTGATATTTTCCAAACAAAATGTTTGTCACGGGCCAAGCCAGACTGAAAATTAGGGGAAAGATTTGTTAAAAAAATAAAAAAGATATAAGGAAAGTCAAAAAAGGCGTTTTTAGCCTATTCCCTTCATTTTAAGAATAGAGAAAAAGTCCACGTTTTATCAAGCAAAAATGCAAAAACTGCTGGATGGAATTGGACCAGATAAGGAAACTTGGGCACGAAGCGGTGACTGGCATTCCGGGGAAGGTGGTGCCCCCTTCCACCAAAAATATAGCTATCATCAACTGGGGGATGCAGAGTTAAGATGATCATCACTTCCCACATCCGCTGAATTTCAAGGGTTTTGAGTTAAATCCGAAAACCTTAATTGTCCCTTAACTAATATTTTATGTGTGTGTGCATACAATAAAAGTGTATATTTTTGATTAAACCAATGTGTGGTCCTCTGGTCCTTTGAGTCGACCTACTTCTCTCCCTTTGAGTGCCTGATTGCTCTGTCAGACTACTGTCCTCCAGATCCGTTTTAGTTTCCTTTTTGGGTTTGGTGTATTGCCCCACCTCAAGGTTAGTGGTTTTGTAGCCCTCACAAGAAGGATGTACAAAATCTGCCTTAACACTTGGTAAAAATGAGTATTGAAGATGGTTTTGTGCCTACTGAGTCAAGGATCTAGGCCAGAAGTGCAGAAAGATGAGGTAGTCAGCGATTCAGGGGCCCTCGGTTGTTTTTGGTTTAGGATTATGCTTCTGGGGATCAGGACTACCTGAAGATCCCATGGAAAGACGATAGTTCAAGTTCCACCCACATAGACTCCCCCAAGAAGAGGCAGCTATGAAAAATGGTGGGGGAGACAAATGTATTGGTGCAGTTGGGAAAAAAGGTAATACAGGATATTGGATCTTCCCAGAAGGAACCAGGATGCTAGCCATGTGTCCTTGGACGAAGAATCTCTCACCCAGATGTCATAGTCGTCAGGGTTTCAGCAGCAAATGGCTCCCAGAATCAGAGGCGGCACAGGCCCTTGGAGCTTCCCAGTTGCAGGGTGCTTGCCTGATGTCCTGGGATGAAGATTCTCTGGTCGGTCTGGCCTGGAAAGACTTGAGAGTAATGGACGAGCACCCACTTCTGGATCCGTCAATGCAAGCCGGGTCGGGTTCTTCCGGGAGACTGGGCCTTCTTGCAGGAGCTGTGATCCAGTGGTCCCCTCTGTATTTAGTGGAAGGAGTGCCTCAGTTGGTTCAGTCTGGTTCGGTGGCGCATCAAAGGTACAGCACAGAGCCCCGTTTTTTCCTTATGGCAGCATACCTTCAAGGATTGTAGGTTCAGAGTTGCAGCAGTAGATAAGATGAGTGGATAAGGAAATCTGGGGTTAACTCCCTCAGGAGGCAGTGAGTGAATAAGCTCCCAATCACACCCCATGCAATATTCAAACAGTGATGGTCAGCTAACTTCTGGCCATCCCTCCTAGCACACCCAGGAACATACAAAGGACTCGCGCACACAAAGGATGGGATCAACACACTCCTAGCCAGGCATTCAATTATTTTAGCATTGTGGTTCTTCCAGACCACATTCTAGTGCTCTGCCAAAGGAGAAGGATGTTGTCTGGTAATATTTCATACCACATCGTTTACCTCGCTTGATTACTACTCTACGTGCAGTATGCTGAAACGTGCTATGAATGAGCCAATAACTGTAGTGTGTGTGAATTTATTTGGCATATGAAAATCTAAAAAAAGCAATGCATAATCATTATTGAGCATTCTGAAATTGTCCATTGATTTTACGTTCCTATTTCAGATGGCAAAGGATCTGAGAAAAGAGTGCGGTCATCATCCTTTACTTTCATCCCTACTTTTCCAGAATGCCAGCCAGGTACATTTCTATAATATATTTTGCATCATTCTGTTGGGTTTTCGACAATGGTAGAAGCTGTATGGATTAGCTGTATCTGCATATCCAACTAGTGTATCTGGTTGTACACCATAGTAGGCCTTGAAATTGTGCTATACATCTGAGCCACTGCCCTGCTTGACTGCTTTTAGAAATGCTAAACCCTATATGTGATTGCATGGGATACAAATGGAAACGTTTTTAAAACAAGAGTCCATACAGCAAAGCACATAATAAAGAGGCAAGGAAGCCTGATGGTCTAGATGGCTTAGTGTTGTGACAGGTTTTAGGGATACGTTATGTTACTGAGTTTTATAATGCAGAAAAACTCCATCATAATGGTTTCACAGCACCAAAGTCTTTTGGCCGAGGTGTTGCCATATTGCAGCTGCGCCAGTGGTATGGAGAACATAGTCTGTGGAGGAGACCGAGAAGGGAAAGGAGGTTGAAAAGGGTGAAGTGGCTGCATGGTTACATGAGCTCGGAGAGTTTTGGATGGAGACGCGCAGGGATGATGGCCAGGGTATGTTTGTGAGCTTTTGGATATGTGTGTGGATCCAACAAGTAGAATGACGAGAGAGTGCAGACTACTGAGAGATGTTTTCATGAAGGTAGTTTCCAAGTGGTACGTGATGTCCTCGAGATGTGCTCAAGTAGACCCTTGTAACATTGGGGCAAATGTGTTTGGGCTCACTATTATTGACCCGAATTAAACACCAGAATACTGATTAAGGGATTACCCAGCCTGGCTGCCAAGACACTCTAAGTCAACAGTAGACTGTGCAAGGAAACATTACAGATGAGCAGAGCGGGGCTGGGATGGGATAGGATTTTGTCCATCTGTGTGCTGAGAATGCTTAAAACCCTCTTTGATTCGACTTAGTTAAACAACATTATGCGAACTGTCTGCCCCAGTAGTAAAACTTACAATGTTACATGTACTGTTACTGCTTAATTTATATAAGTAGTTAATTCTATGAAATTTAAATTATGTAGCTAATTTACATAAGTTAGTTTACTGCCAAACAACCTGTTAAGGGCTAGAGGGAATTATTCTGCGTACATATTATGATATGCCAAGAACTATGTCACATTAAACATCAGGATTCCAGGCAAAACACAAGTTTCAATTGAGATGACCATCACTGCAAGGCCTAATCCAGCAGATCTTGTGCCTGGTGCGGACTGCCGGGTGATCCTTCAGCGCGAGAAGAGAACCAGCCCTGGGACTCCTCCAAGCAGCATGGGAAAGCAGCACTGTTGGGGAGAATTCTCAGAAATGTGCTAATTCCTCTCTACCTTAGAGACCCCCAGCACTTTTGCTGGACTCTAGGACTTTTTGATTTTCAACCTGGAGAGAGTGAGACCTTTTTCCCACTCTCTCATGTATTTTACTGTGATTTAAACTCTGTGTTTCCTTTTGGTTTTGGAATCTGACAAACCCCATAGGCATCATCTTTTTACATTGTGACACAGAGCACCTTCAGTGCAGTGGCAAAGGGAAGTCTTTTAGATTTCCCAAAGGTTTAAATAACTTTTCTTGGATAAACTACTGTTTCCAAGAGCAGTAAAGTGAAATTGACTTTACTTACAATTGTAACTTTCTAGACCCAGCACACACCTTCTTACAATAGGGTGCTGGAGGGGTTACTTAGTATTCCCCTTGTCTAGTTTCTCATGTAACAATTTTGTGTTACCTTTTCTGCAGTTAATGGCTGGTGGCAGTGGTTTACTTTTAACTACCATTGGGAGTTTTTTCCACGGGCTGCGTTTGCAGCTGCAGTAAAGCACCCATGGGTGCCCATTTTGTCAAAATGGCCCAGTCTTCTTTTTTCGCCATTTCTTGTTGTAAAGGTTCTTCTTGAGATGTACTCTGCGCGCCAAACCAGGTTTAGTCCCTTTGTTAATTTTGTCTTTGGCAGGATTCACGGTTGAAGCCCACCTCTGGCTCCAGTATGTCTGGCAGGGGCAGGAAGTGAGGGAGGTGCCCGAAACTCCCTGTGCTTAATCCCCTTGGTTACAGGAATGCACCCAAAGGTGATTGGCCGACTGGCTGTCCGGCAAGGACAGCCACCCTGCTGTGTGAGTGACCGCTAGGCTGGAATGAATGGGACAAACCTGCATAAAAGGCTAGGCTTTTTGGCTTGGAAGGCAGAGTCGACCACTGAACGAAGGAATCCGAAGAACTTGGAAGAGATGCCTGCTGCAACTCCTGGACCGTTGGTTTGCCTGGTGAAGCCCTACTGCTGTGCTGAAGCTCCGAATTCTCCTCAACTAGAGAAGCCCTGCAAGGACGACTTCTCCCCTTGAGTTGGTGGGACCAATCAACTCCAAAGTTAACTCGTTTGGACATCCTCTCGACGCTGGCTGTACTTCCACTGCTGCTGCTGGAACCGAAGTGCCAGGGAGAGGAACACCAAATCAAGTGGATTGCTTTTAAGTCGGACCCGAACGCGCAGAAGATCCTCTGGACTTCCCTGAAGCAGGACTGACCAAGCCTGAGCCACCTCAACAGAGTACTGAACCCCAGAAGCAAGGAAAGTCTGAAGTGGTATCCGAGAAACGTGGTGTTGCTATTTGCTGTCAGGCGTGAGGAGCTGAAACGCCGAAGTGCCACTGAATTGAAGTTTGCCCTTTGCTGTCGCCGACCGTCCCGTTGTGTTGCAGGAGTCCCCAGAAGTCCTCCCTCTTGTCCCCACGACAGAGGCACAGGAACAAAAGGATCTGCTGAGCCACACAGGAACAGCAGCCAGCTGGAACCATTTCTTCTAACCAAAGGTACTGTACAGTCTAAGAGAATTTACCTCTTGTCTTTTAGCCTTACTTGTTCTCAGTTGAGACTTGTCTTGGTTGCTCCTGTAGAGTTGCTTGCATCTTCTACCTCCCAAAAGCCTCCCAGCTTGTGGCCCTACATTGATTCTACTTCTTCTACAAAGACTTCTAAAACATTGTGCAAGACTTTTACTTACTTGCAAGAAGTGCTTCAGCTCACCAAGACTTTTACCCAATTGACATTGGCTGGCCTGGCTCCCTGAATGACTCTTCTCTCCTCTGATTGTGTGTTGGTATCTTCCTTCCAGGAAAGGGCTAACCTACTTTGCAGTGTTGGTACCTTCCTTCCAGGAAAGGGTTAACTTACTTTGCATTGGGGGGTTCAAAAGTACTTGCCCGCTTAAGAATATTTGTGTGATCTCTTGTCTTATTCTAAAACCTCTTTACTTTGACACACATCTCAGTATTGATCTGAATGTACCAGTGATATAATAATGTCCATAGTGTCCTAGCTATTTAAGTCACCCGAGGGTGTAGGAAGTGTCTGTGTGCCACCCCAAATGGTTACTTGCTGATTTAGAGAAACTAAGAGTGTGTATTTTGGAGTGTATATGTGTGTTACTATCATATTGCCCCTTCTGAAGAAGGCTTATTCAAACTGACTGTTATATGAATTAATAATTGTTTTATCAAGAAACCTTGGGTGTAAGAGTTTATTTGGATACTTGTCACTGTGAATCTCTTTGTAACCACCCTACTGTTCACATTGACCCATCTTGAGATAAGCCTGGCTGCTCAGCCTCACTACCAACCTGTGTAGTACAGACCTATACCAAAGGTTGGGTTCCGGAGGTCAAGGTTGTAGTGTACCCATAGGGTACTGCACCAAATCTTGCCTAACACTGGCGGCAGGCAGTGAGGATCTATTGTAGAGTTGTTACACTAAGTATTTGCTTTGCTTTTGTTCAACTAAAACCTTCACAAGGCTAAGCTCCACTAGAACAGCAATTGTAACATGGCAAATATGGATAACTTCAGTCAGGAAGCCCTGATCATTTTAACAGTAGAGCAACTGAAAGAAATGTGTACAGTCAGGAATCTCCCTGTTAAAGGAAAGAAAAATAAATTGATAGCAAGATTGTTGGATCATCAAAGTCTGGGTAGTAGGCCTGTCACACCTACTAACGCTGGAAATTGATAATGAGGATGATTATTCATAGTCAAACTCTAATGTCTTAGAAGAGTCTGAGGAGGGAGAGGAGTCCCAGCAAGGGAGCGCCTCTTTACCTCAGCATGCTCTTTTGCCTAAACCTTTATCCATTGGGACCCCACAAGGTCCATCGCCGAGTCCAGAATATGAAAGGATCGACACCAACGGTTGGGGTCATAGCTGCAGGAAAGGCCTCTGCACCGGGTGGTACCCATGAGCATGCCTCTCCCGGATCCGGTAAACCTTAGCAGGCTTAAGCACTGTGAGTCTGCTTCTGTCAGGGTCGCCACTGTTGCGGGTCCCGCGACGGTCAAGGGGCAATCGTCATCCCCATCTGCATCGATCTCCAGTCACCACTCTGGAGGGTGGGAGAGAAGCCAGAGAAGGCCAAGCAGGAGAAGGCCAAGCAGGGTGCAGTGTCCGACCCACCCGCGACGGAGAGGGCCATAGTAGTCAAGGGATCTGACAAGGCCCCGAAGGAGAAGGCCAAGCAGGACAAGGTATCCGACACGGCTGTGAAAGAGAAGGCCAAGACAGACAAGGGATACGGCTTTTCAGGGAAGGCCCAGGTGCACCAGGCAAAATTGTCACCCTCCATCGAGTTGGTGGTGGCGTCACTCTTGAAGGACGTAGGGGCGGACCCGGCCCAGGGTATCCCAATGACAGCCAGGGTGTCTCTTCCTCCCAGGAGGGAGGATTCGCTCCGAGCAAGCCAGTTGAGAAGACCTCAGAGAAGAGGATGCCGGACCTCAGCCCAAGACCGACCACTCAGGATCCGAAGAAAGAGGCGGGGGACGTTGAAGGCCTCCAGGGAACAGACATTTCTTTGGCTGAAGGGGATGAGATCATTTCCGTCCACACCGTCCAGGCAGGAGGGCGAAGACGTCTAGGGGAACATTGGGGAGTCACCCCACGACGGGGGCGACGACGGCAGCGTTACCATCTATGGAGACGACTATGAGGGGCCCCACTACGACGAGCATCCCCAGGACGACAAGCCTGGACCTAGCGCTCCTACACCCAAGATACTGCTTAAATATCTTTCACTGGATATCCTTTCGACCCGCCACACGCTGGTGTCGGAGATACAGAGGAGGATGCCGATGGCCCCTCTGCCCGCTCCACCAGTGTTAGCCACCCCGGTGTCACCGGGGGAACCGCTGGCCAAGAAGAGGAGGAGGCACCTGTGCCTCCATGCCACCCATTGCCCCCTCACCGCAAGGGAGACAAGAGTCAGATACGGCAACAACGGGCACGGATGATGACGGCGGGATGGGGGACCTCCCGTCGCCTCCGCCCGGAGCCTCTCCGCCGGATGAAGTAGGATCTTTCCATGCAATGATCTCCCGAGCATCGGAGCTTTTCCATCTCACGCCAGAGGAAAAGAAGGAGGCTTCTTGTACCAGCACAGGGAGGCGAAGAAGAAGACCATGCTTTCGGTCCTGCTCCTGGACGATGTTTGGGATGAAGGGCTGGCTCTGCTGAAGAACCCCTCGACAGCCCCAGCGAAGAGAGACCGGCTAGAGAAAAAGTACAGGGTGCCGGACTCTTCCCCAAAGTGCTTGCAGTCTCAACCGTGGCCGGACTCAGTGGTTTTGGCGGCCGGCAGGAAGAAATCATTGAGCTTGGCGTCGTCTTCTTCCACCCCTCCGGACAACGAGACGCAGAAATTGGATTCTATGGGTAGAAAGGTTATCTACTCGATGGCAACGAGGGTCAAGGCTGACAACAACCTTGTGATCGTGGCCAGATATGACCAGGAGCTGTGTTTTAAGTTGGCCCTGCTACTGGACTTCCTCCCCAATGACAAGCGGGTAGAGGCCTTGGAGATCCTTTAAGAGGGCGAGATGGCATCGGACCACGCCATCACAGTGGCCCTGGACATCGCTGACATGAGTTTCCGCCAGATGGGAAACAGAGTCTGTCTTTGCCGTTGTGGCTGGCTCAAGGCCACCAACTTTAGACAGGAGGTCCAGGCAAGGGTTTTGGCCATGCCCTTTGACGGGGACAACCTGTTCGGGAAGGCTGTGGATGAATCCCTCCAGGCCATCAAGGCGGACACGGAGACAGCACGAGCCCTGGGCACTTTACAGCAACGACACTGTCCTTTTGTTCCTCAGGAGGGAAGTCTATCCGGTGTTCGAAGGGCTCTTCCTCTTACCGCCAGCCCTTCCGCTCCTCAACCCAGGAAGCCAACAGAGGCCTTCGGGGGCGGACCCCATTGTCGTCAGGGACCGCAAGGCTGCCCGTCGACCTCCAAGCAAGATTGAACCGGCCAGGACATCGGGGCCCCTACCCGTCCACCCTGGTGAGTGGCCGGCTGGCGAACTTCATCGGCGTGTGGGGTGCCATCTCCACCGACAGATGGGTGCTGGACGCTCTTGCCCACGGACACACCTTGGAGTTTCATCAACAGTGTCTGCGAATACCACTGGTGGCCCGACAGGAAATCCACAGCTGGAGGTTCGGGCCATGTTAAGAAAAGGGGCGATAGAGCTGGTTCCACAGCGACTCCGGGACTCCGGAGTATACGCAAGGTACTTTCTCATAAGAAAGAAGACCGGGGGCTGGAGGCCCATTCTCGACCTACAACGGCTCAGCAAGTACATAAAGTCCCAGAAGTTCAGGATGGTCACGCTGCAGCAAATGCTTGGCCATCTGGAGGAGGGGGACTTTCTCTCGTCGTTGGATCTACAGGACGTGTGCTTCCACATCCCCATACACAAGGGACACTGCAAGTTTCTGTGCTTTGTCGTTCAGGGGAAGCATTATCAGTTCAAGGCACTTCCTTTCGGACTGAAGTCGGAACTGGGGTTCTCTGTGAATTATGCAAAGTCCTGCCAAACTCCATCACAGGACGTGCTGTTCCTGGGATCCAGGCTCAACACGGTGTCATGCCTGGCGTCGCCATCGGAGGAAAGGATATCGGCCATCTTGGGCAAAGTGCAACAGCTTTTGGCACTGAAGATCGGCACAGTGAGGACCATCAAGTCTCTACTCGGCATGATGTCATCATGCATATATCTGATTCAGCTCTGCCGGTTGTGGATGCGCCCGCTGCAGGAGTTCTCGACGCCTGTTGGGTCCAGGTGTCCGGAAGCTTCCAGGACAGGATCACGCTCGGCGAGGAGTTCTGCCGAGCGATAAGATGGTGGGGCGTGCACTCCAATATCGCCAGAGGCACGGTTTTCCATACCAGCAGACAGTTACGGCGGATGCTTCCATGGAAGGATGGGGCGCCCACACCGGACGTCTTCACGCCAGAGGCCTGTGGTTGCCGGAGGAGAAGGCGCTGCACATCAACGTTCTGGAGCTACAGGCGGTATTCTGGGCCCTCAACTCGTTTCTGCCGTCCCTCAAGGGCAAAGTGGTCAGAGTCTTCACGGACAATACCACCACAATATTTTACATTCGGAAGCAGGGGGGCACCAGATCCTCATAACATTTCATCTGGCAGGAGTAAAGAACGCTGTCGCCGACTCTCTCAGCAGGGAGTTGTGCTCTTGCCACGAGTGGGAGCTTTGACAGTATCAAGTGGACCTTTTCCTCAGATGGGGCAGTCACCAGATCGATCTGTTTGCGACAGCGACGAACACCAATTGCCATATGTTCACCAGGAGGTTCCCCTAGCCGGCGAGCATGGGGGGGGAACGCATTCTCATTCCCCTAGGAAGGCCGTTTCTGTATGCGTTCCCTCCGTTGCCGTTGCTTCTTCGAGTCATCAATCAATTCAGACGGTACCCGTGCAAGATGATCCACGTTGCACCAGCGTGGCCGAGGCAGATCTGGTACACGGACCTTCTCAGCATGTCAGCGTCCCCTCCAGTCAAGCTGCCAGTGGTCGAGGATCTTCTCGCCAGGGAAGGTGGCGCAATTCTGCCCCACGACCCGGGGTCTCTGAACCTGGAGGCCTGGCTCCTGCAGCATTAGAGTTCGGAGGCTACCATCTTCCAGCGGACTGCAAGGAGGTACTCGCCAAGGCCAGGGCGTCATCTACCTTAAAATGCTATGGACACAAATGGAAGCGATTCGCAATTTGGTGCCGTTCGCAGAAGATCAACCCTCTTAGTGTCACGGCCCATCAAGTACTTCCGTATTTGCTGTCAATGGCTAAATCGGGGCTGGCTCACGCCTCCATCAAGGTTCATCTGGTGGTTAGCTCCCGTTACACCAGATCTCCGGGATGGTCTTCATTGTGGTGGCACTGTCTAGTTAAGGAATTCATCAAGGGACTGTTCTGCAAGTTCCCACCAGTGAAGGCTCCGGCCCCAGCGTGGGAACTCAATGTGGTGCTGAGTAGGCTCATGGGAGCTCCGTTCGGACCTATGCATTCAGCTCCGCTGAAGTTTCTGTCATGGAAGACAGCTTTTCTTGTGGCCATCACCTCTGCACGATGAGTGGGTGAGATCCAGGCCCTATCCTGTAAGCCATCTTACTTGGCTTTCCACGAGACGAGGGTGGTGCTGCAGACACATCCCGCCTTCATGCACAAGGTGCCATCGGACTTTCATCTTAATGAGCCCTTGGTGTTACCTGTGTTTTTTCCGAAGCCTTCGTTGCCGGCTGAACGGACTTCGCACTCGCTGAATGTGGCTAGAGTGCTGACGTTTTATGTAGCCTGCACAGAGTTTCCGGAAAACGTATCCGCTTTTTGTGAACTTTGGTCCTGTGAACCATGGGAAGGCCCTGTGAAAGGCTTCCATTTCCAGGTGGCTCTCCGGCTGCATCACTCACTATCACCGGTAGGCAAACCGACCACTGCCTGGCTGTCCCGAGAGCCCATTCTACCAGAGCGATCGCTGCTACAACGGCGTTCCTGTCTGGTGTGCCCCTGCTGGACATCTGCAGGGCTGCTACGTGGAGGTCAATGCACACCTTCACAAAATTCTACTGAGTCAACAGGGATTCCAGCGAGGAGTCCAGAGTCGGCCAAGCAGTGCTGCGCAACCTGTTTGCTTGAAGGTGAGCCTGGTGTGGAGGTAAGAGATTGCTTCTGTTGAGCCTGGCCACCTCCCGTGGTTGTGCATGTGTGTACTTCTATGTATTCTTTATTCATGAGCATGTGATCCATGCCAGACCCCATGCTGGAGAAGGAACAAATTACTTACCTGTAACTTTTGTTCTCCAGCATGGGTCTGGCATGGATTTGCATGCGAACCCTCCCACCTGCCCCTCTGCGGCTCTTCTCTTGGTCCTACTGCCACTTTACGTGCTACCAAATCTGAAGATGGCTGCCAGAGGAGGGGCTTAGGTGGAGGGCAGTCATTGGCTGGGGGACAGTGTTACCCAGAGCTCAGTGATTGGTTTATAGGAGAAAGACAGTTTGGAAATGAAAGTGAAACAGTTTTTTCTTTTACCAAGGATTCCCAGCCTGACGACAGGGAATATTCATGAGCATGTGAATCCATGCCAGACCCATGCTGGAGAACAACAGTTACAGGTAAGAAACTTGTTGCTTATGTAATATTCTGCTACGCATTGATTGATGAATGGAAATAAGGAAAATAAATAAAATTACATTTTTAGACACCAATAAATACCGTTAACTTTCTCAATACTTTTTTTGCAGCAAGAAAAAATATCTTTATGTCCTCAACTCCTACCAGTGCAAAAAATGATGTCATTTCAGCAGACAGAGGTACAGAAGAAAAATCTTAAATATTGTAATTTTAGGTGTCCCATTTTTAAACTTGAGTGCTGATGCCATAGTATATGATATTAATGTACAATTACATTAGGCTAACGTGAAGCATTTATTTTACATTTGCTTTCAAGGGACCAAAACACAGCGGAATGTCATAAGGCCTGCAATTTTACAACCGCCACATGCTCAGCTGTGTGCAAAGGAAGCAGAGAAGGTTGCAGAGAATGTACTTCCAACTTCCCTAACGAAAGAAACACAAAGTATAAAGGTGAAGTCACAAATGCGTCGAAAAACTTTGTACACACCATAATACAACATACACTAATTGGGCAATGGAAGCCAGAAGCCAGGCATGTCTTTCCTTGTGAAACTCCAGAGCACAAACACTCAGAAGTGGGCCGGGGCTAACCGGGTGGTGCTCCGGTTGTCTTCAAAAAGCTGCTCCTGATCCTGGGTGCTGCTGGGCCTTCTTCAGGCCCTCGTTAATGAGCACCTGACACATTTTCACACATACACAATCAAGAGTCTGATTGCTTGCTCTTGGAGACGTGAGGCAGTTGAGAATTGCAGGCACACTGAACAGTTTCCCAATTGTGAGAAGGTTGCACTTAGGGAACTGAAATTAAAAGTCATCCTGTGCTGAAGCAGCACAGTCCTCTCAAAAGCGAGAGTTTAGGCCTTCAAAATGAGTGTATATGTTTCATGATTTGCAGACGTTTTTCTCTTAGGGTGAGTGAGTGCTTAATTTGTAAAAAAAATAAGTGCCAGTGCCCAAAGAATATTGGCCCCATAATGCTGGGCGCGGCACCCAGTGCGGGCTCGGCGCCACCCTCAGCATGAGCGTGGTGCCGTCTTCAGCACGGGCGCGCCTGCCGTGCCAGTTCAGTGCTAGACCTACCTAGATCGGCCCACCACCAGCCCATCACACTGCTGCTGCTCCATGTCACATGTTTGGTGCTGCAGCAACTGCTGGCACAGGCTAGTAGTAAATACGCAACTAAGGCATGCTCCTCCTGTAACTGCGCCTCAATGCCCCCGGGCTGTGTGAGCACTTTAAAAATGCAAATAAATAAAAAAGCATTCTGTTTCAGTCACTGTTGCACTGTATTTGTCTTTGCCCCTTCTGCCCCATCTGGCAGTCAGTTAAATACACCAAGTATTGTTAATCGGTTACCTCCAGGAAGAGCACCCTCCCCTCAGCCCGTTCTTCAGTCATCTCATCCAGGTGTTTTGTGTAATCAATTTACTCTCAAGCCCTTATCAGTCATCACATCTCATAAATGCATCCACCTTAACCCATTTCATTCAAGCATGAGCATGGTGTTGTATTACTTGGAAAAAGTCATTTCTGCAAAACATTGGCCCTCATACCGACGTGGTGGTATGGGGACTTACCGGTCCATTCTGCCCTTTGCGGGACCGGTAAATCCCCATTTGAAATGCCATTCCCCATTCCCATTTGAGCCCCCGTAGGGCTCAATGGGGAGGGGAGAGGCGGCAATAACGGTGCCACAAATTGCGGTACTGTTATTGACCCCGGTATCCCTTTGCGGGTCGCGTCCTTAACGCCTGCTAAAACCAGGCATTAAGGAAGGACCCGCAAAGGGACCTCGGAATAGGGCGCAAAGGGATTACTGGCACCGGTGTCATTACCAGTACCCGGTATCCCTTTGTGCCCGGTTCGTAATGACCCCCATTGTTGTGAAATCAACGGCCTGTGCTACTTCTGCTTTAGGGCCTCTTTCCACCTTAACACATATTAAAAAACTAAATATGTTTCGTCACCCAAATTCAGGAGCCAGAGGAGAGTGCATAGTCGGATATCTCCTTCCCACTGACATGTTCAAACTGTGGGGTGTAACAGACACCCACCTCCCTATCTGAGGATTCCTATACGAGGATTGCATGTGCTCTCATTCAGAGCACATGCTCGGAGTGTATTGTACCCAGGTTAAGGGGCCACATCTGGTGTATAAACCACACATCAGGATAGAAAACATGCGCTGGAATAATGTAAAAAAATGACAGCAAAAGACGGTTGAATTATACATGAATACTCAACTAGTGCTTTTATTTATGACGACAGATTAGTGGGCATGTGCACCATGTTTATCCCCGTCTAGTTTCCATGTGTGTATATTTAAGCCTGAAATAGCATTTCAGAAGTTCGTCTTTGCATGGGCTTTTCTCGCGAAGTGCAGCTGGCTCGGTTTCGGCCCGATATGTGCACCGTTCCGGGTCCCGTCGCTGAAGCTCGTTTGTGAACTAATGAGGCCGATAACATTAAAAGGAAGAACGGAAACACCCAGGCAAAAATTCACAGTTCATGTTTCTCTTAGATGAATGCTATCCAGGGTCGGACTGGGGCATATAATTGTCTCGAGTCGGGCTCGGCACCAATGAAAAAGTGGCCAAAGTTGCAAACGAAAATTATTTCCTTTTGTAACAGACACTTGTGGGACCACGCTGCCACCCGTGCCACGCCCGGTCTTGGGCTTTGCCCTGCCCTGCCTTGCCTCAATCACTTAGGCTACCTTCCGTGGGGCCACCACCACCACGGCCATGCTGAGCCTGATGATGACAAAAATAGGTGTGCGGTGCAGAGGCCCCACGGAAGGTAAGATTTTAAAAGAAAAAACATATATTTGGGTGGCTGGGGCCCATCATTTTCGAAGTGATGGGCCACAGCCGCCACTCAAAAGAAGTTATTTCTTTTAAAACCTACCTTCCGTGGGGCTGGGCCCCGGCCACCGGCCCCACGGAAGGTCAGGTTTTCAAAGAAAAAAGTAATAATCATACTTTTGGGCACAATCCACGGGCCCGGCCGCCTGCGGTAGAGTCATTGACTCAGTCTGCGGCAGCCGGCAGCCCCTGGTCACAGAAATTGGCCTGGGCCTGGCACTGACTGCAGTCAGCAGCACACTGCACACAGGTCACACATACAGAAGCCCGGGCGCGGACGGGCCCCTAGTGGGGTCCTGACTCCTGGGCAGTCAGGACATCTCAGGGGACCGCGCCGCCGCCCGTGCCCCGACCTGGGCCTTCCTTGCCTGATTACTTGACTGTGACAGGCTCAGGCTGCACCGGACGCAACAAGTGACTTACCTGCTTTGCCAGCTAGGACTTGGTCTCCTGTTGGGGCCTCAGGGTGGGGGGGGGGCAGGTGCGCACACTGGCACCCGCACAAATGAAAAAGCAGGCAGAGGGGGCCCCAGGAAGTAACTAGGCCGCACCCCGCAGTGCAGTAGAGAAAAAGCAGGCAGAGGGGGCCCCAGGAAGTAACTAGGCTGCACCCCGCAGTGCAGTAGAGCAGGGTCTCTCTCTCACAAGTCAAGACCGCCTCCTGTGGCAACAACACGTCACCATGTAATCTCACTGGCTCAGAAGAACAGCCAATGACAACTGCACATTCTGTGTTACTATACAGAAAATATCAAATACTGCATAGAAATAACAGAATGGTAGTTTTCATTGGCTGTTGTTTGTAACCGTTTGTTGTTCATTGCTATTGCTAGCCCCTTCCAGGCCCAGCCAGTCACGGCCTGCAACCTGCAAGCAATAGAGGGATCGAGATCAGAATGACAAATCCCAATGATTTATAATCTAAGCAAAGCAAAGTGGAAGAACAAATAAAGCAATTGCACGTGCGCTGGCCCCGCATGAGTTCCAGTGCCCAAAAAAGAGTGCCGGTGTTGGGCACTGGCAACCACCCCCCCAAATGAAGCACTGGGGTGAGTATTGTGACAAATGACACCCTTTGCACATTACATGCTCAGAAGCATTGCATACTTGAGTCAATATCACAGACCTGTTTGTCAAATATAAGAACGGGTGGCCATTCTTAAGTTCCCAAAATTGATTTTATGCAATAGCGCCAGCAAACCCACATTGGTTCTGTCTCCCTCTCCCATAGGGATTTATTCACAGAATAATTTGAGTTGTTTATATTCTTACTGAGACACTTATTTATTTGGAGACTATTTATTCACAAACAGAGCTCGAGATATATATTTACTATATGCAAACTGAATGCAAACAAGACCCCTGAAACCATGCTGCGTGACTCAAATCACAAATTTGCAGGGTCTAATGATGTTATTGTTTGGTGCAGACGGCCGTTACCTAAGTCACCTTTCCCACTTAGTCCATTCCCAAGGCGTAGGCCACGCCCCTGTTAGAGTCCCTCCCTCTCTCTCCTCCTTGATTTCTCATCCCACTGAAAACACTGCAGCCGTTGGAATTCATTTACTGCTTGTGTTGTTTTTTAACCTGCTGTTTGGTTTTATTTTCAGGGTGTTTCACAGAACTTCTGCCCGCTGGCGGAAAACGTGCTTAAGCCAGGCACAGTCGTTGGGCCCTATAACTGCACCCACATAACACCCTCCAAACCGCCAAGGTAAGATTCCCAACCCTAGCACTCGCACAGTGCCCTGTTCCGTGTAAACGTGGACTTGAAGGGGGAATGAGAGTTGCTTCTTTTTTGGGGGGTCGGGGAGCAGAGGAGTGTTACCACTGATGTAGCTGGATGCATGTTCGTCTGCAAGATGCATAATTGATCCCCAAAGGCTTTCTTCCATGTTTTGATGGTTCAAATTCCATTTAATGAACAAGGAACCGAAGAAACTCATTGTTGTAAGTCACACTATCCGTTGTATTAATCTTTTATAATGTTAAACCCCATTTTAAATATGTATGCGACAGATTTGTTCCCAAACATATTTCGTTGATGCTGTTGCATTGCTTTCTTCTGTTTGTGTTCCTTTAAAAACTCTTGAGACACTCCCGCCCTGTATATAGTCAATGATGAAGTGTAAAGTAGGTCAGCTGTCGCTAAAAATCATGGTAAGATCGTATAACTCTGGGGGAATTGCCGCACAGAGTCTCATCGGTGTGCAGGAGCTGGACATCTGGCCGCTATTGTGCAGTGGGGGGCGGGGGGCTGCAGTAGCACCCCCCCCACTGCACAATGGAAGAGAGCTGCTGGGAGAGGAGGCACATGCAAGGCAGCAGGATGGCCCTCCATATGACTGAGCTCCTAATTTAACACCCCTGATGAACATGTGTGTGCATGTGCACTGGCAGGAAGGCGTAGTGAACCTGTGCTCATGTTCGACCTGGCCAATGACATAGCGATGCAAAAGCTGCTTTCAGCAATCATGCTCTGCATGTGTGTCACGCGCATTCTTCTCAGCCTTGTCAACAAAGACACACAACTAAACTCGGCCCCTCTAGTCGCCTCTCGGGTGGGTTTACAGCTGTGCCGACGTTTTAAAGCAAGCTGGCTTCTGCTTGTTTTCCCAGTACATGTGAAACGGGCTACATTGCATTTTGATTGGCAGGCCACTGAATACCGTGATACATGTTCACAATACGTTTGTTCTTTATGCACTGTTACCAGAAGCCAGCCAGAGGACGGCACCAATTCTGATTTTGTGTTTGGTGAAAACATGACGGAGAGAGTCCTGGTGAGTTATGATATCCGTATTACGTTTTCTCATACAATACATGCTTGGTGGATGAAACGGCCATTTGTACCTCAGTTCAAAATGGTAGTCTTTCGTTTTGTAGTTAAATATATTCAAATTCCAGAAATGGGGGAGTCTCTTCAGCTGATACGTTTAGTCAAATGTTGGGCCCGAAACAATGCACAAGTTACTGTGTAATCACAATCGGACAAAAGTGTGCGTATTGTACGTCACCAGAAATTGATGTACCATTGACTTTATTGTTTTTTAGTGAAGAAGCGTGCACATTGATAATATCGATCGTTTATTGACCTCACTAGAAAAAAACATAGCAGCTCTATTTTCAGCCTGTAAAGTACTCGTGAAAGTGCAGCTTGAGGTTTGATCTCTAACATTTTTAGATTATGTAATAGAAAGATGCACATCGACACCCTTTATAATAAAAGTATAAGTAACAGCAACAGTTTACATCTTGACAAATGTCAGAAGCTAGGCTGGGTTAATCAATGCAGTGGCCCGTCCATGCCTTCCACCAAGAGGGGGGCAGAAGCTCTTCAGGTTTGTAATGAGGGAGAGAGCATCGAGCTTTAGACTAGGGGCTTGCTAGTCCCCTTCAATCTGCTGTAAGGTGATGATGTGTATGCTCGGGTCTCCTGGGAACGCTTTACTGCACATTTGGCCTGAGTGCATGATATTTTAGGTGCGGGAAATCCTACCTTCAGACCCACTCTCTCTCTGATGATTACAGTCGTGACCCTAAAGCCCTTCTCACTGATACTTCAAGGGAGAGTAGATATTTCATCCATAGGCAAAACTACAGCCACGTTCTACCTTAGCAAGCGAGGGAGATCGGATTCCTATCTCATGAGAGTCAGCAATTTAAATATGCGGGGGAGACTTCAGCTGAGCCAGCTTTCCTTGTGTACTTCTGGTGGAAGTCGGCAGCATGTAGCTGGACAATCCCGAGCAATTCAAGCAACACACCAGGCTTTCAGGAGATCATTAGTGCTGGCGGGAACAGAGCCATGCGTGGGGGCTGAAGATACCCTTGGTACACAATACAAAATCTGATCATCAAAGATTTCTAGTTTCCCATCTATTTGGGCAGTTCAACAATAAAGTAAGCTATAAGAAATAGTGACCCAATAAGAAAGTAGAGCTTTATTTGAATTTGTCATTACTTTTTGGGAGAGAAATCTGAGGGTACAGCCAAGGAATGTCATCTCTGATAATAGTGAGATTCCCTGTGGAGTGCAACAGGTTTCCTACCTCTCCCCACAGCTTTTAGACATTGTATATGCGGTCCCTGGCCCAGGTGCTGGTGGACTTTTGTTCTTGTTGTCAGCTTTATGCCAATGACACTCAGATCCTGAATGATCTGGTTTGTGCTGGTTTTGGTGTGATTCAAGAGCAGTGGCTGCAGAGGACTTGGTTGTATCTTAATGGAGATACCACTGAGGGTCCTGTTCCTAGGCTGCATCCCCCTAGAGTGCTGGCGCGTCATTATTCTTTTCTATAAGTGAGCAGATTCCATAAAGCTTGTTTGAATGGCATGTAAATAAAGGCTGTGGGATGTCGACTCTGGAATACTCTTCCTTGTAATATCAGGAGAAAAACAGTAAAATAGCACTTGCACTCATTACAGGTGCCTTATATATTTGGGCTCACTCTAATAGATGCTCAGCTTGCTGTTTACTATTGCTTTTTGAACGTTTGTTATTTTTTGTTTGTTTTGTTCCTTTTTTGTTATGTCACTTTCAGTGTTTATCTTGTACTGCACCTGGGGATTGGTTTCACTGCTGTTATTTTTGCACTTGATGAACGATGTTGCTACTTCTATCCAACATATTTCTCTGCTTCTATTATCTGGATACATGGAGTCTCAAGATTTTTCATTTAAGATTTTGTTTTTTGCAACCGGATTGGTAGATGTGAGACGCATGTAAGGTTTATATAATAGATGGTAGCCTGCAATACAAGTATACAAACCTGCAAATACTGTGCTTAAAACAATCTAGTTGTGACATCACTATTTGTATTTATTTTATATTTCTATTGCACTCCCGGCCCTGGGGCATCTGGGCGCATGACTTACAGATATAAATAGCAAATCAGAGCAAAACAGCCTTTGTTTGAGGTTACAACATAGTGAGAAGACAGTGCATCATATTGAGCTAAAGGCTAGGTTAACAAAGAATACAGAGGAATATTCAACTGGTACACAAAATAGTACAGACAGGTACATTACATAAATAAAGGCAATTGAATGAGGAGGAACAAGGTAAGGTAAGGTAAACTACTGACCTATAGTAAGAAAATGACATCACCGCTGCTCTGTAATCCGTTATTATGGTTCAGCTGTGATGACCCAATGCACTTTGTACTGCTCACGTAATGGTACTCTCCAGAACGCATTCATGTGGGGAAACCCATTTGCTTAGTGTCAGTGTATATTCAAAACCCATTTGGTGTTGGACCATTCCATTTCAGCTCTATGAGTCCGGATTAGCGCATCGAGTTTGGCATACACCTTTGCTATGAATTTCAAGCCTCTTGTCTTTTTTAGTTAACACTTGAAACCTTACCCACAGTATGTTGATGTACACTTGTGTATAGGCGTGTTATAAATGCCATATCATTATAAACAATCTACAGGTGTCAACAGAATTCAGTGAAAGTGTAGTTGTGGCTTTCATCCTGGGAATTAATGTAATATCAGCCTCTGCACAGTTTTAGGCTATGGCATGATTCCATTGGCTTTCCCCTTCCATGTTAAAGTTATCTGGCCACATGTGTGGGGTGGTTTCCAGATTGCTAATAAAATCAACTGCTCTACTGTTAAGAGTGTGAAGTACTATGCAAAAGTATTCCGGTTATCGCAAACTCTTAATTTATTTTAAAATGTTTTATTTCCAGAGCCCTCAAACTTCCTCAGACTTTCTAATTGAATCTGCCCAGTACAAGAGAGAATCAGCATTCCAGATAAATAACGCTCCTCAAAGTAAGTCCTGCATTATAGTCTAGCAAATTATGGGATGACCCTTATAAGTTTTCCGAGGCCTGTGGATCTGCTTAGAATCACATGCTATGCATAGGCCAACATCTGGTGGTAGTTGCATAGCACTGCATGACTTGTATTCGAAAAGTGATGTTGACTGGGCGTATTTATAATACTATCACCGGTAATACCCAGCTACCAATCCATTTGTGTTGTGAGACTCCTTCAGCGCTTGTGTTGTACTATTTCGCCGCTGGGGTGGGTTCTAAGGGCTTAACTGGGAACTTCCCCTACCCATGATCCACTTGTGTACCCCAGTGCGCTTATCTTGGATATTAAATGCAAGGGTGGTGGGATCCGGAGCCTTACTAGGAACTTATCCTGCTCCTGATCCACTTGCGGTGAGACCCCCCTATGCATGCTTGGAGGTGGAAACTTGAGGTATGTGTTTCTGCTCAGGGTCCTCCCTCCTTTTTGGTTTTGTAAGACCCCTAGAGCTCTAACCTGTATTGATTTTATCTGAAATGGGTTCCTGGAGACTTGATGAGGATCCTTCTGTCTCGTGATCCGTTTTTGTTGGTGGATTCTGAGCGCCTGGTTCTTACATAACTGTATTTTAATAGAAAAATGTAATAATCGACAAACAAACAAAAGTGTCTTTTAAAACCCCTTCTTGGAGTTGAATTTTATTTTTATTTTTAAAGTCAGGTGTTTTAGCCTCCCCTTCTATTTGAGAATGAATGAGAGGGGCCACCTTGCCCCCGCCAGATGAAGGCAACATTCTGCCTGGGGGCAAGGCGGCCCCTTTTTGAACCTCAAAGGTCCCCTCTTCGCATCCGCCAGGATGGGAAGGGGGGACCTCTGAAGTTGGAGCGAGGTGACAGGGGGCAGGGACTACCTGTTGTCACCTGCCCCCCCACCTGGCTTTCCTGCACTGGCGTCGTGCAGTCTCGGTCCCCTTTGTCTTGGGGACCCAGCTGCCCGCCCCCACCAAGTGCATCCTAAGTGGGGCAGCACCTGAAAGGTATTGCTCCTCTGGACTTCGCACAAACGTCCCAGTTTACGGCCAGGGCCTCCCATCCGGGGGGGCCCGGGTGTATAAGCCTGGAAGTGTGGGGGAGTGGCATGCGGGTGACAAGTGTCATGGGTGCCCAGAGCAATGCCAGTGGTTAAGATTCATTCTAAACCTTCCAGCCATAACCTCTTTGTTTTTGCTTTGTCACCCAGAGTGGGACGGGTATGCCCAGACGTGGGTCCCATGCCTGCTGGGCCTAGAGACCGGAGCTACTCCTCACTGATGAGGCCCAACAAGGCCGAAATATGTTTGGGGATGCTTGTAGTCTCGTGCAGAAGGGATGTGACCTAGCAGTTTGGGCTGGACTGCCCCTTTTGGGGTGGGACCAAGCCTGATTTGCATATGGTCTTTCCCCTTCTGTAATGGCTTGGCAGGTGAAGAACGATGGTCTGGAGGGTGCCCAGAGCAATGCCAGTGGTTAAGATGTATTCTAAACCTTTCAGCCATCCCCTCTTTGTTTTTGCTTTGTCACCCCGAGTGGGACAGGTATGCCCAGACGTGGGTCCCATGCCTGCTGGGCCTAGAGACCCAAGCTACTCCTCAATGATGAGGCCCAACAAGGCCGAAACATGTTTGGGGATGCTTGTGGTATTGTGCAGAAGGGATGTGACCTAGCAGTTCAGGCTGGACTGCCCCTTTTGAGGTGGGACCAAGCCTGATTTGCATATGGTCTTTCCCCTTCTGTAATGGCTTGGCAAGCGAAGAACGATGGTCTGGAGGGTACCCAGAGCAATGCCAGTGGTTAAGATTAATTCTAAACCTTCCAGCCATCCCCTCTTTGTTTTTGATTTGTCACCCGAGTGGGACAGGTATGCCCAGACGTGGGTCCCGTTCCTGCTGGGCCTAGAGACCCAAGCTTCTCCTCAATGATGAGGCCCAACAAGGCCGAAACATGTTTGGGGATGCTTGTGGTCTCGTGCAGAAGGGATGTGACCTAGCAGTTCGGGCTGGACTGTCCCTTTTGGGGTGGGACCAAGCCTGATTTGCATATGGTCTTCCCCCTTCTGTAATGGCTTGGCAGGTGAAGAACGATGGTCTGGAGGGTGCCCAGAGCAATGCCAGTGTTTAAGATTCATTCTAAACCTTCCAGCCATCACCTCTTTGTTTTTGCTATGGATGATAATTATGACATGGCAGGAAAGACAGTAATGACAGCTGCAGGAATGAGGAGACTGAAACCAGGATGTGAGGTGGAAAAACTTTGACCACAAGCTTTATTTTAGTACCAGCCATGGTGCAAAAGAAAAAACAACCATAACATCACATAAGAAGGATAACAATAATATATTTTGGGGAAAGAGGGATCAGGTGAGCGGGGGGGGGCCTTACTCCCAATTAGGGCCCGCTCGAGGCTGATCCCCACCGCCACCCGGAGGGGATGCTGACCGGCGTCCCCCAGGGCCTCCCAAAATAGAAGTTATGAATTAAGTACAGCCCGTGGCTGCCAGGGTCCAGAAAATGTTCCTGGTGAAAATGTCCATACCTTCAATGGAAAGGAGGACCCCGTCACTGCAGAACATGGCCTGTGATGCACTGAGATCCCATGTTTAATGAATTTGAGGCCTGAGAAAAGGCAGAAATTGGCCCCTGCTTTATTCAGTTTGCGCCGAGATATCTCCATGGCTTTGTTGCACTCTGCTCCATGCCACTGTTGGCGCGGGATAATTTCTGACATCATCACTTCTGTTCGAAGTCTTAGCATGTGGGCCAGGGATCTGAGGGAGGTGCAGATTTCAGCCAGGAGGAGCTCCCTGCCCAGTTGAGGCAAGTCATTGCCCCCCAGGTGGATGATGAGATACTTCGGGGGAGGGGAGCAGGCCCCCAGTAGGCCGTCCACTTTGTAGTGGCGGACCCCCCAACGCATGCCTGGCTTGCCCCACCAGTAAGGGATGGTGTCCTGAAAATGCATGCCGACCTGGGTTTCCTCCAGCCATCTGCTGGCCCATGAGATAAATGAGTGGCCCATGATCCATGCCGTTTTTGGACGAGGGTTGCCTGTGAGCACCTGGGGGGAGGTGGGAAGAGGGGAGGGAGAAGACTGTTAGATCAAGTCTTTCCTAATATAAAATCCCGATTTCCAGCTCCCTATCCCCTTTATGGCTTTTTCCTGCAACCCCTCCATCTAGGCTGAAGTGGCTGCTCCTATCCTACAGGAGTGGGACCCCAATTCGTAGGGGGTTTTATCCTATTGCAATCATGGTCTTTTTGATAACTGACCTTGATGGAAATCTACTGAGTGCTGACCCATTTTATAATTCATTTTTTGAAGACATTTTAGCCTTTGTCTGACCCCTTTTGTGTTTAAATTGGCATGTTCTTCGATAGTATTATTCAGCGGCTTTAGACCAACGTCTCTAGATCCGGAGCTTCAACCGGAAATCCTCGCCTCTCGACGACCATTGGCTTTGGCCTACACCAGGCACTGGCCTGTTACAGTAGGGAGAGTGGGGGTTGTCATATATTCTTTCACATGAGACTGTCTTTTCTTTTCTCTCCCCTTTACATTTGTCATTGTGCTCCCTTTTACACCAAGTATGGAAAATACACCATTTAAATTTTGCCCGTCCTGCAATCGTAAATACCCTTGGAACGACAGAGAGATCACTCGGAGAAACACTGTAAAGTGTGTATACTATTTAAACCGAAAACAAAACAGGTGTCCCAACAGGCGCCGAAGAGGAACAAGGAAGCTACGGCTGACCGGCACACATAGTGAAACAGCATGAGTTCTTCTGAATCCCTAGTGCCAGTCCCTTCCTCCCATAAGCAGGATGGTGGTCCTGTGCTGGAGATCACACTCGGTGACGAAGGCACACATTCCCATCGCACCAAGCACACAACACCTATCCATACGTCAACTAAATCGTCAGGCAAACACTGCCACGCAGTGTCACGTGAAAGCAGTAAAACCCTTTCTAGCGCAAAGCGTCCTTTGTCCTCTGGGCCCTCGCCTACTTTATCGGCATATGACAAACATCCTAAACATATGTCAAGCAGAGTAACTGCAGGGACAGCGCCTAAAAATTGTTCCGTTGCGTGCTGAAAATCAAGCGCAGAAACTCAAACCCTTGATGCATGTCCACTGTACGTTGAAACTTAAGTTACATTAAAAACACGTTTCGAAAATGGTTTTAAAGCAGACTCCTATAAAATCAGCTGCTCTTTCCACGCCCATTGACATCACTTTGAAAGACACACAATATACACCATCCACATATTCTTTATCCGAAGCTCTACGCTCTCAGGGAAAGAATCCGAAGGATCCTTTTCATTTACAAATTTCCCTAGCTCAAGCCAGTGCACTTCTTAGAAGTTTGAGTTAAACATGAAAAGAAATTCATGCTTTGTTGATTTCATGGACAGGCATCCTTACCAATATACATACCCGCAGGGGGGAGGAACCTCTTGCTAAAACACAAAGATTGCACTCAATTCACGCCCGTGACACTCCTACTCAAACTGCCCCCTCAGATATTCAAGGGGCATCAGATGATCTGTGCATCATTGATGACCAGCAACAACAGGGTCCGTCACACAATGTATCCCATTACAACAATCCCTGTAGACGCATTCAGCCCTCTTTATCAACTCTATCATTAACTAGCTGTAAACCATAGAATGAAGAAAACATTTAAGCTTGCACCTACAGATCCCATCTATATTAGGGGACAACTTAAACCAGATTCCTTGGTTGTTACTGTTAGGACAGTATTTCTGAAGTCCAACTAAGGGCTTCATAAAACCATACATCAGAGACAGTACATAAGCTCCACTCTTAGTATAAGGCTGTACCCCCTGAGAATGTTGGTAGCATGGACAGCACAGCCAGGCTTATTTTAGGTGAGAGAGAGGGCTGTAGCTTGGTACAAAGAAATTGTTGCATACATACAGTACCAAACCCCCCCCCCACATACTCTATGTATTGTAAAAAATAAATGGTTAGTAGACCAAGGTAAATCGTGGGTAAACAAGTACTATCACATTATATATAAACACAATTATAAAAATCAACTCAATACTTATGGGATACAACCCAAAGCATAACCTTATTGAGAATAGCAATCAGCAGTTCAAGGTGAGTCAAACCTACAACACATTCAGAATGGCAGTCCATTTTTCATGGGGAGTAACACCAGGTTATAAACTAACCATGTTACATGTATATTCCGTTCAACATTACTTTTTAGAACTCCGTTTAGAGTTAGTAAATCAACTCACATACATTCTGGAGGGGCCTTAAGCTACTCAGTGAGTATGAACACTCTAACTATTTTACAATGCACTAAACAAATCAGGGGACAGCAAAACCCTATTTCACTTTAAGAATGACACAAGGTTATTCAATGTAGGTAATTGACCTATTGGTACATACCTATCCGCTGCTTAATAGCTAGTTACGCCAAGTATACCTTTAAGAAGTGTATAATACAGTTTCTAAGGTAAGTAAGAACTTTATGAAACTATTTTAGAATAGCACCAAAACAATTCAGGGAAGCACAACCAGGGTTACAGGTTTAGAAGAGCAGCGGCTAATCAAGGTGAATATGACCTATATACTTTTAGGAGAGTCACCAAGCAACTCAAAGACAAGTATTAACTCAAAAGACTGTTTTAGATCTGTATAAAGCAGACCAGGGAAGGCAGCACCCAGTGATACACTTTAAGAATGACACAAGGTTAATCAGACAGGTAAACCCTATTGGTAAGTGTTTACGCTCATTCATTTAAGCAATGATAAAACAGTACCAATTCTTATTACTTTTTAGAAGGGGGAAACACCATTCAAAGTAAGTAAAGCGACTTATACACTTTTATAGTACGGCAGAATTCAACTCAAAGGTAAGCATAAACCTAATGACACTTTGTAACTTCTTCTTTCACAGAGATACAGTTACCACACTAATTCTTTCAGCAAGTAAGTACTTTTACATTGGTTAGACTTTTTAAGACAGAAGCCTGTTCTTATCCAGTCCTTCCGTAGCCTATTGCATGAGTTTATCTCAGAGGCAGAAGACGGACCCTACTGGTCTAGGTACAAACTGTAGGCAGGTTGAGATAGGGTTCAGTTGCAGGAAAGTCAACGTTCCAGAGGATGTCTTCTTTAACAAGTATTAACTTTCATAGTTACTTAAAAGTGTTCAGGGACTTCTGGAAAGGCTCCCTATATGTGTTCAGCATTAGGCCTGGACAAGTGGTATGGGCAAACTCCCAACGACACAAATCACCCACTCAGCCTCCCAGGATGCACACCAGACTTACGGTAATTAATACCCAAGCCCACACAGTACTTTGGGAGAAAGGAACAGCTTCAGAGTGGGTGCCTTCAGGATGCAGTAGCACAGTACCAAGTCCCTGGATTCTTGGTCTGGAGATGAAGGAACTGGACACTGGATGGGAAGTTGCAGCAACAGTCGTCAGAGAAGGCTTCCAGCAATGTATATTTCACGGATTCTCACGGCACTGAGGATTTGGCACCTTTTTACAGCAGCCAGATGAAGAACGAATATCGACGGTCAGATTCTCTTCACTCTCTCGGTCCTGCATTCTGGTGAGGGGACTTCAGGGATTCGAATCAAGTCTCTAGAGAGCCAGGAGGAAGCCGCCAAAGTTTCAGACGTATTTGGATGACCATGCACCGCACAATGGCTCGAGGTCCCAGGGTATTGGGGTATTGCACCCCAGCAATGTCGCAGCACATCGTGGGATGGCTCAAAATGCAGGTCTTCGTGGACTAGTGTATCCCACCAGCCTTTGGGTAGGAGTCATCATGTTCAGGACCCCCAGGTCGATTGGAAGGAAGGGTTAGAACAGGCTCTGGTTACACAGCAGGCTCACCGGTCGCTGGAAATCGCTACAGCTGTCTTTTCTTCGTCTTCATCTTCGGTTTCAGCTCCATTGATCGACTTGTCAGCAGCTTCCAAGTATCAGGAACTACAGCACAACTTCGGCAAACTCTCTCTGAAGTTTACATAAAGGCACGGTCTGGCTCTCCAATTAGGACAGCCAGCCCCCCTACTGAGAGCTGGTTCCTTTCAGGCAAGATGAAAGAGAAAGGGCTGCAGAGCTTTGGATGCTTCCCTCGCTTCCTGCCTTCTCAGACACTCTGGAGCCTAGGCGGGGAATACAAAGGATTCCCACCAAAGACAAAACTTCCACTGAGGTCGTTCCCACCTAGAGCGGCAGGGGAAGACCTCCGAAACAAAAAGCACATGAGAAATGGTGAGGAGGAGCCCACCATTGTAGCAAAATGGTGGCCCATTTACCTACGTTGATTTAACAACCTGCGAGTAATGATGACTAAAAGTAATAAAAGTAGTTACAGTGCCACCAGCCATTCAACTAAACCTGCAATTGTAACAAAAATGTTACAGGTAAGTAAGAAAGACGATACATTGTATCCCCCCAGCACTCCACTTAAGGTGTGATGTGCTGGCTCACTTATACAAAATGTAAAGGGGATGAAAATCACTCTTTACTACTTGGGGACAGCAGTTTAACCAAGTACATGAAAGAGAAATTAACAGGGGAACCCAAAGGGGCAACCCAGCCTAAGCCTAAAAGTTGTAGAAAACTATAACGTATACAATGCACTATGGAGAGACATAACAAGGTCACCCATAAAAAGAGTAAAAGATTAGGTGAGAGGGGAAAAAGATTCCCCTTCACCTGGTGACCAGGTAAAATAGTTACCAAGTCCCAGCAAAAAGTTCTGGGTTTGACACAGGTCAGGAAAATGTATCACAAATATGAAAATCTTACCTAACAGATACAACCACAAGGAAGAGAGCAGGTACCCCGCTAACATCTGCAGAGTCACACCCTGAAAAAAAAGCAAACAACTGTATACCCTAGGCAGGGACGTGGCTGCATCACCAGCGTACCATACACGCATTACCAGCAATACCACCTGTCTGGGAGAATTCTCAGAAATGTGCTAATTCCCTTCTACCTTAGAGACCCCTAGCTCTTTTTTGCTGGACTTTAGGACTTTTAATTTCTAACCTGAAAAGAGTGAGACCTTCTTCCCCACTCTCTCATGTATTTTTCTGTGATTTGGGCTCTCTGTGTTTGTTTTGACTTTGGAGTCTGACAAACTCCAGAGGCATCATCTTTACATTGTGATACACAGCACCTTCAGTACAGTGACACAGGGAAGTCTCTCAGATTTCCCAAAGGTTTAAATACCTTCTCTTGGATAAATTACTGTTTCCAAGAGCAGTGAAGTGAAATTGACTTTACTTATATTTTGTAACTTTCTAGACCCAGCACACACTATCTTACAATAGGGTGCTGGAGGGGTTACTTAGTATCCCCTTTGTATAGTTTCTCATGTAACATTTTTATGTTACCCTATCTACAATTAATGGCTCGTGACAGTGATTTACTTTTTCCTACTATTGTGTGTTTCTACCGCGGACAGCAATCGCAGCTGCAGTAAAGCACCCATGGGTGCTCATTTTGTCAAAATGGCCCCGGTCTTCTTTTTTCACAATTTCCTGTTGGAAAGGTCCTTCTTGAGATTTACTTTGCGCGCCAAACCAGTTTGGTCCCTTTGTTTGTTTTGTCTTTTGCGGGATTCACTGGTGAAGCCCGCCTCTGGCTCCAGTATGTCTGGCAGGGGCAGGAAGGGAGAGAGGTGCCCGAAACTCCCTGTGCTTAAACCCCTTGGTTACAGGAATGCCCCTAAAGGTGATTGACCGGCTGGCTGTCCTTTGAGGACAGCCACCATGCTGTGTGATTGACTGCTAGGCTGCGAATGAATGGGAGAAACCTGCATAGGCTTTTTGCTTGGAAGGCAGAGTCGACCAGTGGACGAGGGAATCCGAAAAAGAACTGATGCAACTCCTGGACCGTTGGTTTGCCCAGTGACGCCCTGCTGTTGTGCAGAAGCTCCGAATTCGCCTCGACTAGAGAAGCCCTGCAACGGACGACTTCTCCCCTTGGGTTGGTGGGACCAATCAACTCCAAAGTGAACTCGTCTGGACATCCTCTCGGAGCTGGTTGTACTTCCATTGCTGCTGCAGGAACCGAATTGGCAGGGAGAGGAACACCAGATTGAGTGCATCGCTTTTAAGTCGCACCCGAGCTCCAGGAAGATCCTCCGGACTCCCATGAAGCAGGACTGACCAAGCCTGAGCCACCTCAACAGAGTGCTGGACCCCAGATGCGTAGAAAGTCCATTATGGTATCCGAGAACCGCAGCGGTGCTATTTGCGAGAGACGCGAGAAGCTGAAACCGCAAAGTGCCACTGATCAGAAAGTTTGCCCATTGCTGCCGCCAACCTTCCGTTCGTAGTGCAGGAGTCCCCAGACGTCCTACCTCTTGTCGCCACGACTGAGGCCCAGGAACAAAGGATCTGCAGACCTAGACAGGAACAGAAGTGCAACTGGATCCAGCTTTCTTCTAATCAAAGGTACTGTAAACCTAAGAGGACTTACCTCTTGTTGTGTAGCCTTGCTAGTTCTCAGATCAGACTTGTCATGGTTGCTCTTGCAGAGTTGCTTGCAGCTTCACCCTCTCACAAGCCTATCAGCTTGTGGCCCTTCAGTGATTTCCTTTCTACAAACCTTTCTAAAAATATTGTGCACGACTTTTACTTACCTACAAGAAGGCTTTTCAGCTCCCCTAGACTTTGCTCACTAACATTGGCTGCCCTGGCTCCCCGAGAGACTCTTCTTACCTCTGCCTTTGTGTCTTTGCCTTTTCCTCCAGGAAAGGGTTAATTTACTTTGCATTGCAATCAGTGTCAACAGTGTCCTAGTTACTTAAGTCACCTGAGGGTTTAGGAAGTGTCTGTGTGTCATCCCAAATGGGTATCATCTGGTTAGAGAAACTAAGAGTGTGCTTTGAAGTATACTTTGAAATATAACTTGTTTGCTTCCTTCTAAAGAAGGCATATTCAACTGACTGCTAAATAAATTAATAATGGTTTATCAAGAAACCTTGAGTATATGTTTTATTTGGCTACTTGTCCCTGTGAAAGTCTATGTTACAAACCTACAGTTCACGTTGAACCCTCTTGAGATAAGCCTGGCTGCTCAGTCACTCTACCAACTTGTGTAGTACATGCTTATACCAAAGGTTGGGTTAACTATTGCCAAGAGGACAAGGCTGGTGCAGCCTCCCACAGGGTACTGCATACAATCTTGCCTAACACCACCTTATTAGCAAGTTATAACTTCCACCTCTGTCCTCCAACAGCTTGATTCAGTTCCTGAGCATTTAAAATCCCAGATGTTTAAATCAGTGTCTGAAGGCAAACAGGTTGCCAACTGCATTCTCAAAAACAATTTAGATGCAGTAGATAACGCTGTCCGCTTCATTGCTGAAGGTACACTTTTAAAACGACACTCTTGGTTACGACAGTCAGGGTTTAAACTAGATACACAGGCTACCTTACTAAATATACCCATCAAGCCCAATGTTCTCTTCGGCAAAGCAGTTGATGCACTTAAAGATGCAAAAGAAGAGCATGAGACCCTAAAAAACGTAAGTCAAATATCAAACCCTATATACAATGTTTTTTTAAACACACCCGTTCCTTTCGCAGAAAGGGATTCCAACGCTCATTACAGTCAGTATACGATCAGGGCCAGACCGAGCTACAGAAGAGCTCAAGGTAGGGCTGGAGCGGCCACTGCTAGAGTTGCCTCCCCCTCTAAGCAATTACATTCCCGTCCAAGTTCCCTCCCATGCCTCTCCAGTAGGAGTCCGCATTTCTCAATTAGCCCACGCGTCGGAGAGAATCACTTCAGATCAGTGGGTGTTATCTACAGTGGCAAAGGGTTACTCAATCGAGGTTCTAGAGAAACCCAAACAATCTCCACCAAGACCCAGGAAGATGTCTCCACACCATCAGAGAATCCTGCAGGAAGAAATCCAGTCCCTCCTTCAGAAAGGCACAATAGAGTTAGTTCCAGCTCACCAGGTAAACAAGGGTATTCAGTATACTTCCTAGTGCCAAAAAAGGATTTACCTATGCGCCCTGTGTTAGACCTGCGTCCAGCCAACACATATGTGGAACCGCAAAAGTTTCGAATGACAACACTGCAAGAAGCAATTCCCCTTTTAAAACGGGGATTACATGGCAACATTGGACATGAAAGATGCATACTTTAATATTTCAATGCTATCTGCGCTTCGAGCTATGAAATACCCACTATTAGTTCAAAATGCTCCTCTTTGGCATTTCATCAGCGCCAAGGGTGTTCACCAAAGTCCTAACAGTGGTAGCAGCACACCTGCAAAGGCAATCCATCCAAGTGTGCCCTTATCTAGACGACTGGCTCATAACAGGGGAAACACCACAAATGTGTCAAAAGAACAATGAAGCTACAATCAGTCTATTGTTCCAATTGGTGTTCTCAATCAACAAGAAGAAATCCAGTCTCATCCCCAGTCAAAAAAAAACAATTCCTGGGAGCACTAATAAAAAAGCAAGACAATGCGCCTGCTCAGGGTGATGGCTTCTTGCATACATCTGGTACCACACGTGCGCTGCCCATGCGTCCAGTGCAAGAGTGACTAGCAAAACAATGGCGTCAGGCAATTGGTCAGAGGGATGATCTAGTGGTCGCTTTGCAGCCCTTAGTACATGCTCTTCTCTGGTGGTCCAAAGAAAATATGTTAAAAGGGAAACCCTTTTGCAACCCACCAGTGCAGGCCACTCTGACAACAGACACCTCACTCTTGGGGTGGGGAGCACATTACCTGCATGACATTGCACACGGTGTGTGGACGCCGTGTTAGGGAGAATTCTCTGTAAAGGCTAATTTCCCAAACCTAGATTTGCTGGATTTTTGGAGTTTATTTTTTTCTCCTGCTAAGAGTGAGACTCTTTTACTCCCACTCATGATTTGAGGTGTTCCTTTGTCTTTCCATGTGTTTTATGGGCTATTGGGTCTTTTACTTTATAGGGCCTCATGTGTTTTTGATGTGGGTTACACAGCACCCTCCGTGCCGTAACCCAGGGGTGTCGTAGCGACCCCCAAACATAGACTCCATACCCTGGGACTGACTACTGTCTCCCAGGGCATGTAAAGTCAGCATTGGCTTTACTAGTCCCAAATTATGAACAGAAACCATTACAAGCCATCATATTGTGGACATACTGGTCGGGGCAATTCGATTGCCCTGGGGTCTGTTGTTCGAGGGGGCACGTCTCCGTCCCCCCATATCGAGTATTGGCTGGTGTCAGTGGATACTACTTTTTATATTCAACCGCAAATATATCTCTATGTGATTTTCCCATTGTTCGAGGCTACCAACTTTAATTATTTAATTCCTATAGCCTCGAACATACCGCCGGTTTATTAATTTAATATGAATTCACCGGTTGGTATTTTTTGCCAGAACTCGATTCTAAAATGGCGTTTGTGTTCTCTTCTGTGACTCTAACCCAAGTCGAGCCCTTTGTTCCACTTTTTGGCTGGCTTCTCCACAGAATCCTCCAAAAGTGTGGGAGGGGGTTTAGGCACCCTGGACTGAGTTGCCTTGGCAACTCAAGTCACACTCTTGTGTGATTGGCCCAAGTGGTGAGCCAGCCGGCTCACCACTTAGCATGTTTGATTGACAGCTAGGCTGAATGAATGGGGGTTTGCTGCATAAAAGCAGGGCTTTGGGGACTGGAACTTCAGAAGTCGCGCCAGGACCTAAGAATCTGAGGAGGGAGAAGCTGAGCCGATCTGCAACGACGACACCACCGGTGGAGCCCTGCTGAACCGTCTCACCACTTTTCCCGACGACAGAGGAGATCTCCAGTCCGGAGAGTCTTCTTCCTTTGACTGGTGGGGATAACCAGTTTTGCCTTCTTTTCACCTTCCTGGAGCATCTCGTGGCCGCCTTGCCCGTGCCAAGCACCCCGGCAACCGGAATACCACGGCTTACCACTACCGCGAAGAGAAGGGTAGTACCTTTTAACCGAAGAACTCCGCGGCTGGTCTCTTCCCTGGCCGTGCAACAACCTTCATCTTTCCTCCATGGCGAGACCTCCTCTTCCTCTGGACGAAACACCGACTTGCACCTGCTGCCAGGAACAACTGCCCCCGCTGGAGCTTCCTTCACACTTAAGGTACTGTGTCCCGCCTGGCTTCCCTTGCGACAGATCGTTCGGGGTGACAGTAAAGCCTCGACTTTCTAACCTGGGCTGGCCTGGGACAACCTAGCTAACTTTTCCTGACTTTAATTTCATCATTTGTGTGCGAACTATCTACAAGACTCTTTGGGCATAACCCCACTGTGTGAACCTGGACCCCTCCTGCTTGCTCTCTCCAAGAGTGGGCCTTGCAATTGTCTTCCTTGCTCTCCAGTAGAACGCTGCCTATCCTGCCTTACTGTGGTTCTTTTAAAAGTATTGAAATTTGTGTGCTTCCATAACTCTGCCTTTTTCCCTCCCCTTTTTAATCACTTATTAGAGTGCCATCTTCTGTTAAGCGCTCACCTCTGTCTGAAAATACGTGGTGTTTCTCATTAAGACTTGTCTAATAAGTAATTAGGGTTGTATATATATAATAGTGACTGTGTGCTGAATTTACTTACCTCTTTGTTGCTAGTGTAATTTACAAGTGTGTCTTTAAATAAATAATTATATACTTTTACACCAAAGCTCTGGTCAGTGTTTGGTTGTGCTACTGTATCTCTGTACCTATTGTGTATACTCTATATACTGCCTAACTCTTCTTGAGGGAAGTCTGACTGCTCAGCCACAGCTACCAAGTGAATCTGTGCGGTACAGACTGCTACCAAGTGGGTTTACTGCCAAACACCTGTAGTCTTAAATTTTTGCAGTGGTCCCTAAGGGAACTGCACAGGTTTCTGCCTAATACTGGTGTACAGCGGTGGGATTTGTATTGAGTATACATTTTAGTGTGCTTATAGATACCTTAGTGCAACTAACCAGAAAGCTTAGCACTAAAGAAGTATTTTCTAAAACATGTCAAATATGGAAAGTTATAGTCAAGAGTCCCTTGCTACAAAAACTGCTGATTGTTTAAGACTTCTCTGTAAGCATAAGAATCTCCTGACTAAAGGCAAGACAAGGGAGCTAATAGAAAGGTTGTTAGCAAGCCAAAGTCTGGATGGTGGTTCAGAGGAACCTACCACTCCAGCAACTGTAGATAACAGCAATGATATTGATATGAATGTTAGTATTGATAACTTTGAGTCAGAAGCAGAAGAGTAGGGGGAAGATGTTAGAGTTGTCTCCCCTGGGCCTCTACCTGCCCTGCCAGCTGTACCTACTGGACCCTTACCAGGTTCCACACTTGATCCTCAATATATGGAACTAAAAAATGAAGCTTGAATTAGAATTCAAAAGAATTAATGCTCAAACAGAACAACGGCACCAAGAACCAAGGCTCAGAGAAATGGAGCTCAACCATGAGCTAGAAATGAAAAAAATGGTCTGTGGAAAGTGCTTCTCTCTCCGAATTCTCTAGGAGATCCAGTCCCAAAAGACCCCGGATGCCTAAGGAGTTGGTGGGTGTGTATGAGCCTAAGTTGGATGTGTTGGATTGGTTGAGTTTGTTTGAGTATAATCATGGGCTCCAGAACATTACAGGAAATGAGTTACTTTCCTGGTTGTTCTCTAGGCTCCCCCCTGTTGCAACTGATGTGGTAATGGAGTTGGGGGAGGAGGATAGGAAGGATTATGAATGTGTGAAGCTAGCTTTGATAGCTAGATTTGGGAAGACCCCTTCCCAGTACCTTAAGAGGTTTAGGACCCTCAAAAAGAATGATGGTACCCCTTGGGCTACCTGGGTGAGTGAGTGTTTGAAAAACTTAGAGGGATAGATTAAGGGTTACAAGGTGAACACTTATGAGGGAATGAGAAATCTTGTAATGTTGGAGTCAATTTATGATGCCTGCTCTCCTGAGCTCAGACAGCACTTGGCTGATTCAAAGGAATTCGATCCTAGAAAGCTAGCTAAGGCTGCTGACTTGTGGGTTGCCAACAGGGCTACTCACAAGGATTCAGGGGTCACTCAGAAAAAGGATGAGGGAAAGCAGCCACCAAAAGGGAACCAAGAGATTTCTAATACCTCCCAAACCAAAGAGGGCCCCAAACAACAAAATAACCAGGGCAAGCCCCAGTGTAAACCACAACAGGCTAGTGTACCTTCTGGTCAAAAACCAGAAGGAGGTCAGGCCAATCCACCCTTCCAGAGAGCATTTGGAACATGCTATCTCTGTGGGGCAACTGACCACATCAAAGGAGATCCCAGATGTAAGGGTAAACCTGCAGGGATCAGCACAGTCTCCTTAGCCTTCACTCCTGAGGAGGAAGTCCAAATGGCTAGTGCTCACTTTGAAGTCTTTGCTGAAGAACCTTTGGGTCTTCAAACAAGTGTAACCGTAGAGTCCATGGGTCTGGTTAGTGATCAGAATAGGAGTGTGTACAACTCCATACCAGAAAACTCAAAAGTTTATTATATGGACAGTGTTCTTGTCAATGGCCAGGATACTCCTGCCAGGCGAGACTCTGGGGCCAGCAGAACAGTAGTGGATGAAAGCGTTTTCAGTCCTGAGGATGTTGCTAAGGCACCCAAAGGTCCCACTAAGATGTCTGGAGGCCCTGTCCAAATGGTTCCAATTCTACCAGCCCTCACTCAGTGTAGTGACATGACAGTGTTGATTCCTGTCAGTGTTCAGACTGAGGTGCCTGGGAGAGTCCTGTTGGGAAATGATCTAAGAACTCTAGGAGTAGTATCCAGTACCCCCAGGCCTCCCAGTATGCAGACCCAGAACCAAACCAAATTGGCTAGAGAGGCCACCTTACGGAACCACTCTAAGCCTGTGGGAACCGCTACTGAGAACCCCACTCCAAGCCCTGGTGTTGGTAAGTTGACCTCTGACCCAGGCAAATTTCAGGCAAAAATGTTAGGGAAATGGGAGCCCCAACCAAGCTCCATCATTGTTCCCCCAGTTTTATAGTCTGTGACTCCCCGTGCTTCTAAGGAAGAGGTGGATAGACCTACTGGAACCCTAACTAGGCCTAAGAGAACTGGTAATTCTCAGTGCTGGTGGAAAACCAGAAAAGAAAAGTCTAAGGCCAAAAACCTTCAGACTGTTGGACCTTCCACAGAAGACTCCAACCCAATTCCTAGTCTTAAGGAGGAAACTCCTAAAGTAGGTTAAGGTAGATCTAAGAGGAAGGAGAAGCATGTACCTTGCTTATCTCCATCCCCTCCAACCAAGAGGCCTAAAACCCAACCTTCTCCCAACAGAGAGGTGGTGAGGACCTCTGGAGGCCCCTCTAGATGTAAGGGAATCCTTTATAAGGACCCCTTGAAAAAGCCTAACACAGGTTCAGAAGTTGTAACAACTTCTGAGGGACTAGACAACCAGATCCCCTATAACTTTAAAAAGACTGATGTTCCTCAAAGGGTTTGTAGGTCATATAGCTTACAAAGGAAAACCTTTGACTCTACCACTGAACATAAGTCAGGGTGACACCATCAAAATGCTGATGGTCTCTCTAGGGTGTTTGTAACCGACTAGAGGTATGAGATTCATCCAGGAGTGGATTAAATCCTCCTGTCCCTTAGTCTGGGGGGAGGGGGTGTGAGTGTTAGGGAGAATTCTCTGTAAAGGCTAATTTCCCAAACCTAGTGAGTCCCCCAGCAGCTTTGCTGGATTTTTGGACTTTATTTTTTTCTCCTGCTAAGAGTGAGACTCTTTTACTCCCACTCCTAGACATGATTTGAGGTGTTCCTTTGTCTTTCCATGTGTTTTATGGGCCATGGGGTCTTTTTACTCCATAGGGTCTCATGTGTTTTTCATGTGGGTTACACAGCACCCTCCGTGCCGTAACCCAGGCGTGTCGTAGTGAACCCCAAACATAGACTCCATACCCTGGGACTGACTACTGTCTCCCAGAGCATGTAAAGTCACCATTGGCTTTACTAGTCCCCAATTATGAACAGAAACCAATACAAACCATCATATTGTGGACGTACTGGTCGGGGCAATTCGATTGCCCCGGGGTCTGTTGTTCGAGGGGGCACGTCTCCGTCCCCCCTGATAGAGTTTTGGCTGGTGGCAGTGGATACTACTTTTTATATTCGACCGCGAATATATCTCTTTGGGATTTTCCCATTGTTCGAGGCTACCATCTTTAATTATTTAATTCCTATAGCCTCGAACATACCGCCGGTTTATTTATTTAATATTAATTCACCGGTTGGTATTTTTTGTCAGAACTCGATTCTAAAATGGCGTTTGTGTTCTCTTCTGTGACTCTAACCCAAGTCGAGCCCTTTGTTCCACTTTTTGGCGGGCTTCTCCACAGAAGCCTCCAAAAGTGGTGCCACTCTGTCTGGGTACCACAGGGGATGTGGGAGGGGGTTTAGGCACCCTGGACTGAGTTGCCTTGGCAACTCAAGTCACACTCTTGTGTGATTGGCCCAAGTGGTGAGCCGGCCGACTCACCACTTAGCATGTTTGATTGACAGCTAGGCTGAATGAATGGGGGTTTGCTGCATAAAAGCAGGGCTTTGGGGACTGGAACTTCAGAAGTCGCCACAGGACCTAAGAATCCGAGGAGGGAGAAGCTGATCCGACCTGCAACGACGACACCACCGGTGGAGCCCTGCTGAAACGTCTCACCATTTTTCCCGACAACAGAGGAGATCTCCAGTCCGGAGAGTCCTCTTCCTTTGACTAGTGGGGATAACCAGTTTTGCCTTCTTTTCACCTTCCTGGAGCATCTCGTGGCTGCCTTGCCCGCGCCAAGCACCCCAGCAACCGGAATACCAGGCTTACCACTACCGCGAAGAGAAGGGTAGTACCATTTAACCAAAGAACTCTGCGGCTGGTCTCTTCCCTGGCAGTGCAACGACCTTCATCTTTCCTCCATGGCAGGACCTCCTCTTCCTCTGGACGAAACACTGACTTGCACCCGGTGCCAGGAACAACTGCCCCCGCTGGAGCTTCCTTCACACTTAAGGTACTGTGTCCCGCCTGGCTTCCCTTGCGACAGATCGTTCGGGGTGACAGTAAAGCCTCGACTTTCTAACCTGGGCTGGCCTAGGACAACCTAGCTAACTTTTCCTGACTTTAATTTCATCCTTTGTGTGCAAACTATCTACAAGACTCTTTGGGCATAACCCCACTGTGTGAACCTGGACCCCTCCTGCTTGCTCTCTCCAAGAGTGGGCCTTGCAATTGACTTCCTTGCTCTCCAGTAGAACTCTGCCTATCCTGCCTTACTGTGGTTCTTTTAAAAGTATTGAAATTTCTGTGCTTCCATAACTCTGCCTTTTTCCCTCCCCTTTTTAATCACTTATTAGAGTGCCATCTTATGTTAAGCGCTCACCTCTGTCTGAAAATAAGTGGTGTTTCTCATTAAGACTTGTCTAATAAGTAATTGGGGTTGTATATATATAATAATGACTGTGTGCTGAATTTACTTACCTCTTTGTTGCTAGTGTAATTTACAAGTGTGTCTTTAAATAAATAATTATATACTTTTACACCAAAGCTCTGGTCAGTGTTTGCTTGTGCTACTGTATCTCTGTACCTATTGTATATACTCCATATACTGCCTAACTCTTCTTGAGGGAAGTCTGACTGCTTCGCCACAGCTACCAAGTGAATCTGTGTGGTACAGACTGCTACCAAGTGGGTTTACTGCCAAACACCTGTAGTCTTAAATCTTTTGCAGTGGTCCCTAAGGGAACTGCATAGGTTTCTGCCTAACACACCATCACATCAATCTAATAGAGTTGCTAGCAGTCCTCAAAGCCTTACTAGTTTTTCTACATCACTTAGCAGAACAAACAGTCCTAGTCCTCACAGACAGTACCTCTGCCATGTTCTCAACAAACAGGGCGGGACACACTCTCTAAGTCTGTCCAGGTTGGCCCAAATGATTTGGTATTAGCGCAGTATTTACTTTATTGTAGAGTACATGCCTACGTAACTATAGAACATTTTAAATGCGAGGCAATCGGAAAGCGCACTCAGAGCCGTCATTGCGATGCAAGCCCTTTGAAGTCCAAATGTATTTATTTATTTGAGTATTTATCTAGCGCGCAAAACCCAAAGGTATCTACGTGCTTGAACTTACAAGATTGGTTACAGGTATGTAATTCATCTTGTTCATGATTGAGTGGTTACAGGCATAATGCACAATATAAGAGTGAGGGTTACTATCTCAACATACAGTCTTTTCATACACAGTCATGCACTGTCAAATATTATATGCAAGGTTTACAAAAAAGAAAAAAGTTTACACATGTACACAAGCTATCATTAGATACATAATTTATAGGAGTTGCTTATTTCAAGATGTGAAATCCCATGGTAGGTGTGGGATCCTAAGCTAGGTGACAAATTAGTTTGAATCTTGCTTAAACAACAAGGTTTTAAGTTTTTTGCAGAAGGACCACAAGGATGTATCTATCCTCAAAGATAATGGCAAGGAGTTACAGAGTTTGGCCGCAATCACTGTGAAGATAGTACCGCAAGCTTTCTGTCTTCTAAATCTCGATGTGGAGATTAAGCTTGTGTAAGAGGAATGGGTAGGTCTGTTAGATTGGGTTTCGGCAATTTGATTGCTATGGTATGCTGGGGCATTATTAGAGAGGCATTCGTGAGTGAGTTAGAGGACTTTGAATTTAATTCTGTCTCGTACAGGGAGCCAATTAATAGAACGTCTAGTTGATGAAATATGTTCTTTTCTGGGTATGTCTAGTGCTGCTCTGAATGCATTGTTTTGCACAACTTAAAGTTTGCTAATGTTTCTAGCATTGGATCCTGAAAATAGGGAATTGCAATAATCGATCCTGGGGAGGATCAATGCTCTTGCCCGCGTAATACAGTTATTAGCAGAAAGGAAAGGTCTGCTGGTTCTGATTAATTTAGAAGTGTACACTGCTGAGGAGATAATGGCATTGACCTGTCTTGTTAAGGTAAGAGTTGAGTCGATGTAGACACCTAGTGTTTTTATCTCTTTAGCAACGTTGATAGTGTTATCGTCGAGGTTAAAGGATTTATAACGTTGTGATAACTTGTTTAGGTTAGAGTTACTTCCTATGACGAGTAATTCAGTTTTCGCATCATTGTGACATAACTCATTTTGCGCCATCCAGGATTGGATCGTGAGGTAAATTTAGTTGAGAGTGTTAGAGTCAGTGTTGTAGGAGCCTGTGATGGGTAGGGGTATTTGGGTATCAGCCGCATAGTTAATCTATGTGACAACAAGTTTGTCTAATTGTTCGAGAAGCTGCTTGGTGAATACATTATATAGTGTGGGGGGACACAGGAACCTTGAGGTACGCCACATGAGATTAGGGCTGGGGTAGCTGCTGATGAGGCAGAGAAGACCCTCGTGGTGCGATTGGATAGAAACTATTCAATCCATTTTATAGCTTCAGGGGAGAATTGGGCTGCCGTTGCTAGATGGTTACTTAGAATTTTGTGGTTGACCAGATTGAATGCTTCCAACAAGTCGAGCAGAGCAGAAGGAGGATGCAGAGGTCCCCTTTGTCCTTGATCTGGTCCATTTGTGTTTTTAGGTCCTGTTTCCGTTCCGTGGCCTGGGCAGATACCAGACTGTCTGAGGCCAAGGAGATTATTAGACTCCAGAAACGTTTAAATCCGTAGGTAGGCTATGCGGTCTGATATTTTTAAGAGAAATGGTACCGTGTTGATGGGTCGGAAGTTGGTTGGGATGTTAGGGTCTTGCGTTGTTTCTTTTAGCAATGGTAGTACCCATGCTTCTTTTAGGTCGTCGGGCACTTCGCAAGAAGCAAATTAACTGTTTATGAGCGTGGTGATGAATGGAACCAGCTCATTGGCACAGTCTTTAATGCAGGTGACGGGGCAAGTGTCACCTTTACATCTTGATGGTTTAAGACCTTTTATCATTTTGATTGTTTCTGATGAGGTCAGAGGTGTGAAGGCAAATTTCTGTGCAGTTTGCTTTTTTGTAGTTGGGTGATCGGCTAGGGGCGAGTCATGGTTAAGTTTAGATTTCTTGACTTCCTCTTTTTTTTGTTGTTCTTTTTTTTTGTGAGAAGCGTAATTTTGTCAGCCAAGGCGTTTTGGATATTAGAACACCATTTCCTATCCTTGATGCATTGGTCAGGGGTAGGGGCAGGAGATTCTAGCTCGCCGAGTATGGCGAAGAGTTCTCTCGAACTGTATCTGGTATTCTCAACTCTCTGGTTGTAAGAGTCCCCTTTAGCTTTAAGGGTTACTTCCTGAATTAAATTTTATAATGAATTACTATTGATAATCGCAGTTAAAATCCTTTTTTGAAATTGACCGTTAACTAGTATTACGATCGTGCCATTCCAAGATGGCCGACCGCATCTAACATTAGAAACCTCTTCAGTTTCCATAACAACGCTTGGTTGTCCACATTAACAACTGCTTGACACAACGTGTCTCCGAGGCTTTTGACGAGTAGACAGATCGAAATTGTGGGGAAGAACCATGTCGGAAGGGCTCATGCGTAAATCATTGTTATCAAGATAGCATACGATCGTTGACAAATGTAACCGTAATTTTATACGATCGTTGACAAATTGAACCGTATTTTAATACAGTGGCATCATTACAGGGAAAACGTATCTGAACACGTGGAAAACTGTCATTTTACTGCAAATACTCCTATCTCATGTAGGTCCCAGAATTGACATAGTGGTAAGACACTAAGTATTCAATATGCGTCGCACAGCCTTATTTACCTTTTTAATCACCTACAGTGACATTGTGCTTACTGTAAATTTGCAGATACATTTGCACTTGTGATCATCAACAGGTTAGTCCACTAACCGGTCTGGTTCTTTATAGAGCATGGCCATATCAAATTCTGTTTTAGCTAATGTTTCTCTTTTTCCCTACCAACATAATGTCTCACAATGTACGTATTAATTACTGAATAATGTCACTTCTGTTTGTTCTTCTTGTCTAACTTGGATATATTTGTGCTTGCACTGTATATGACGGATTTGCACACATTGATACCGATGCGCGCTGTGCGCCAAATTTACATTGTTTTCTGTTGAACTATGCAATGGTCATGTGGACCATGTTAATGTATATCGACTGGTTATGGATAATGAATTGTAATCACCTTACCTAATTTGAAGAATGCACTGGCCCTGATGAAGGACAGTATTCTCCAAAATGCATTGGCCCTAACATGCATCTGCTACTAACTGATGAATAACGAATTATTTTCTAAGACAACAATTAGAGAATAAAGTAACATTGAAGATTTTGGTATTTAGACTACTGTTCCCTAATAATTGAGAACATTATAAACCACTATGTGGAGATTGGGAGTGCAGTCCACACCGCTGGCTTTGTAGCCAAGGTCTTTCTTTTTTGCTTGAACTTTGCAAGGTCTGTCAGTAGGCTATGATGTTATTATGCTGTAGTTTTGTGTAAAGCCCAGCTATCTCACCTGCAGGGGCATCATGACATTACAGCACATCAGTTTGAAAAATAGATCTTGAGGCTAAACTGGGTGGGCAGACAAGATGGGCTCAAGGTCTTTATATGCTGGCAGTACAGTGTCCATCAGGCCCATTAACGTCATTGAGTAATGGCCTTGGTTCTGTCTGGTATATTTGGATTATTTGTAGCTGAGCAGCCTGAACATGATACAACTATTTTAAAACTATCTTGGTGCCACATAATATTACTCTTCAATGAAAATAAATAAAATGTTATTTTCTTCTCTCATCGCCTCTTCTTTTTTTTTGTCAGAAACAAGTGAAATTTGTGAAACAACTTTGATTGAATCAGCTGCTGCCTGCACATCGAAGTCACATCGAAATATTAAAATGGAGAAAGTGGATATCCTCACTGGAGAAGAAGCAGAACGTAATGTACTGCAGGTAAAGTGATCTTACGTCTGAACAGTAGCAATTGAGTGGCCTTATGTAACAAAAAAACACTGGTACTTGCTAACGGTGTGAACGCTTGCATCATGCTTCTTTCATACCTGTCATTCTGTGGCACCATCCCCTTGATACCTGTACTTGAAATCTATGCCTGAGCTGTATAGGATCTGGTTCGATTTTTGCCCCGAGGCGGCATACTGTATTGTTTGGTTGGTTGATGCTTTTTCAGGGGAGGCAGAGGGTCTTTATGGGTGCTACTGGCAGGCAATAAATATGAGTGAAGGTTATTTCAGCAATCGTGGCATGGAGTACCAGTGCTCCTTACTGGTGTCGATGCTGTGTTCTGTATCACTTGCACATGAGATATTTGATATTTAGAAAGGTAGGGTTAGGTTTGTGCAGATAAGTTGAGATTTGATAGTTCTTCCTTCTATTGGGCAGTCCTCACATGTGATAAGGGAGCACGAATCTCAGGATCCTGAAGTAGTGGTGGGATGTGCAAACCTGAGGCACGATCTTGTCTTTCTGTGTAATTCTTTTTAAAATTAAGGGTGCCTCCTAGGCTTTTAAGCTTGGTACTGGGGATGACTGACCTAAGCTGAGTCAGAGTTCTTCTAGCCCACTTTGTGGGTCTACTAAACCTTTTTGCTGGCTTCTTTGGTTCTTCAAGTTACATTTTATGGCCAGTGGATCTTCAGTAGGAGCGCCCCTATCCCTGCAACCCTTTTTCCGATTTACTGGCCTTATGTTATGTTCTATTATGTTTGAAACATAACGTGCACGAACACCAAAGGCATCTTGGCGCGAGAATAATGCATAGAAAACAATACCAGCCCGGAGCTTAAAATAACATAAGGTGACGGCGAAATTGCAGGTGATTTTTAGTAATTTTCAAGCTAGCCGGAAGATCATTCCACAGCTTACTGGCAGCCACTGAAAAGGCCCAGCCTCCCACTCTACTCAAACGAAACTTGGGAACCACAACCAAGCAATCATTGCAAGAACAGAGAACCCTGTCTGGAATGTATGGCAAAAACTTATCTTGGGGGGAGTCTGCACCTAGCTTTGTAGTAAGACAGTGAACCAGGCATAAGGATTCTAAAACTATCCTTTTTTCCACTCGAAGCCCATGAAGAAATCTAAGGACTGAACTAATGTGGGAACCATAAGGATGGGCCGTGGCCACCCAAGCCGCCAGATTCTGCGACAGCTGAAGACGATGGATCGGACCACTGGACTGGGCTAGATATGGAACGTTGCAATAGTCAAGTTGACTGGTGACAAGGGAGGCAACCACAGCCGGACGAAGGTGGGCGGGCAGAAATGGCAAAACCCTATGAAGCACCTTCAATGAGAAATGGGCAGTTTTGAAAACTGCGCTGACCTAAGAGACCATAGATAGAGAAGATAACAGACCCAAAACCGTCACTGAAATAGGAAAATCACCAAGTGTAGTTGGCCAGAAAGAGGAAGACCAAGAGCCAGAATAGTAAGAAGCCCTCACCACCAGGACCCTCACTCTTATCCCGGTTGAGTTTAAGCCAGTTGTTGCTCATCCAGGTAAGATTTATCTTGCTTCATCCCCTCTCTTAGTGAGACCCCCAGCACCTTTTGCTGGACTTCTGGACCCTTTTCTTTCAATCCTGAATGAGTGGAGCCTTTTTACACTAATTTGTTCTTGTGGGCTCTGTCTTTTGGAACTCTATTCTTTGTATTTTTACCTGTAGTATGGAGTCTGTCTCCCCCATAGCTCTTAAAGGCATCTGTGTTTGCTACTGCAGCACACATATCCTTATGGGCAGTGTTGCTGGGGACACTTAGGGTCCTCCTTTAAGATTATTTTCTGTATCCTCGAATAACTACAGTTCTTAAGGATAGAGTATCTCTCCCAAAACTCTATAGTCTGAGAGATTGGCACATACCACCTTCAGTCCGTGCCAAAGGGATACTTAGTAACCTCCTCTTTGCTCCTGGGACCTTTTAGTCAGATCGACAATCACCTAGTTATGGCTGGTGGCAGTGGACATGCTCTACCAACTATTGTGTATTTTTCATACTGCAGGCTGTGTCCATAACTTCGGTAGTGCACAGTAGGGGCACCCAATTACCAACATGGGGCCTCCCTTTTTTCTTGCCATTCATTCTTTGTTAGCCCTTCTTCTACCATTAATTCTTTGTTAGCCCTTCTTCTACCATTCTGGGAGGGGGAGGTCTGTGTGTGTGTTTTGCCTGTACGTATCCCTGCCTAGGCTCCAGAGTGTCTGGGTAGGCAGGAAGTGGGGGAGGAGTCTTCCACAGTGCCTGAATAGATCCAGCTCCCACAGGGGGATACAGCTGTCCTGATTGGACAGGCAAACGCCCCTTTCTATAAAATGCTGACAGAAATTGCAGAGGAATGTGTGCTGGAACTGTATAAAAGGTAAGGCTTCTGGAGTGTGAAGCAAGTCGGCCACATGAAACAGAAGTAACTGAAAAAGAAGATGACCATAGACACCTGCAGACCCTTTGCAAGACCGTGAAGCGACCACTGCTGTCCTGACCCCATTTTCTATGCGACAGAGAAGCTCTGAAGAGGGCGACTCCTTCCTTTTGGCTGGTGAGAACAACCAGTCCCAAGACAAACTTTGAAACAAGCCATCTCCCGCTGTCCTAGGAGATTCCAGAACTGCAGAACCCCAATACTAGGAGACCTGCTGCCCATTTCTAATGTATCATTGTGGAAAGGGCGAATCCATCCAAATCTTTGCTGAAACCGTAAGGACATTCCAGAGATCTGATCAAACTCACCCAGAGCCCCTCACCAGAGTGTGGGATTGCAGGAAGCAAAGAAGATTGACCGGGTGATCCTTGTCCTTTGTTGGTGCTGCTGAAAAGGCACCAAAACCGCAGAGTGAACCACAAAGTTGCTGAAACTCATGCTACAGGTCCTCCCTCGAGACTACTGCTGCTGAGAAACACTGTCCATTGTGCTGCCTTTCGTCACCAGACCAAGGAATCCGGAGGTCGGATCCACAGCTGCCACATGACGAAGAAGCACACCCGAACACTTTCTTCAAACCAAATGTACTGTGAGGAAAAGGGTATTGCTTACCTGTTTCCAAGAAGTCGCTCCAGAGCGTTGGAGTCCAGGGCAACACCCTCTTAACTTTGGCCCAAGCCGCTGCTTGTGTCCCCTTCTCAAGTCTGTTTTTAGGTCTCCTTTGTTAGTTTCTAACTTGCTGCTTCAATAACTTTAGACACTGGAAGAAATCCACAGGAACTTTTCATAATTTGCTGTTTGCCAAGACTTCAAGCCCTCTCCGAACTGCCTCTAGCTATGGTGTTGTTTTTGGACCTAAAAGACTTGGCAGGCGAAGAAACCGTCTCTAGAACCTTGAACTAAGCTCATGTTGCACTAACCACTTATTTTCCTCCCTTTAAGTGACTTTTCTATATGTGTTTGCAGAGTAAATGCATGACCGTATGACCTGTTGAAAACTGCATGAGTGCACAATTACCAATAATACGATAACCTCCTTTCTAACGTTGCATCAAATGTAACCGCGAACAAACACAAGTGAAAGTTCCCTTTGCAGTGTATTATCTAGTATTCCTAAGTGTTCTATCGTAAATGTCTGAAGTATTTAAAGTGATTCTGGTGCAAATATAATACATGTATATCTTTTATATAAATATATGTGTAAGTGCTTCTTTGTTGTGCCTGTCTAGCTAAAATTCGATGTACTTACCTACAGCTCACATCTTCCTCTTAAGATAAGCCTGACTTCTCTGCCACTCTACCAAGGTCTTGAGCTAGTACAAACTGATACCAAGAGTTGGGGATCTACCAACCACTGGCATAAGCTTACTAAAGTCTTACTGCCAGTAGGACTTTAAGAAAACTCCTTTAACACAGGATCGGTGTGTCATCAGCATACGAGTAGCACCCAAAGCCGTGAGAGTGGATCAGCCCAACCAAGGGCTGGACAAAGATATTAAATAACATCAGGGACAAGGCGGATCCCTGAGGAAAACCACAGGACAGCGTGAAAGAAGAAGAGAGAAAAAGAGGTAATGATAGTGATTGGCCCCTTACATTAAGAAAGGAGGTGAACCATGTTAGGACGACGCCTGAGAGCCCTGCTGAGGCCAGCTGGGGCAGGAAAATTGAGTGGTTAACAGTGTCAAAAGACGCTGACAGTTCGAGCAATATGAGGGCACCCAGTCCCCCTCTTGTCAACCAGCTTGGCCATATCGTCCACAACTGATACCAAAACACTCGCAGTGCCTCTCCCCAGACAGAAACCCGACTGAAAGGGGTCAAGCAGAGAAGAGGACTCAAGAAAGGAAGAAAGAAGATCATGAAGAAAGGGAGCAAAGAAATGGGATGAAAATTAGCCAGTTCAGACGCATCTAGCAAAGAATTTTTAAAAGGGGAACCACAATCGCTTGGTGAGCTCTTCAGGGATGCATCCCGATTGACAAGATAGGTTAACAGCTACAGTGACCCAGGAGATAATTTCCCGCAGATTGTTCTTCAGGACACTAAAGCAGAACAGGGTCAGAAGGAGCCGCAGATTTGAGCTGGTATGTGGCCGTAGATAGGGCCTCGTTAGGAAAAAACAGGAAATCTAGACCAACTGGAACCAGCCCGCTGACCAAGTTCATCGACGGCCCGAGAAGTAGTAGTTTGATCCTTTTGGATACGGTTACGTATAACCTCTATCTTAGTATGAAAGAAATTAGCCAGGACGTCACACCGAGACTGAGAAGGGAATGCTACTGGCATAAATCGTGCTGTGAATGAGAAAGATTTAACTACTACAAATAGTTTCTTGGATTGATTGCAGTTTCAACCTTATGCGTGAAAATAATTACAGTTGGCCAGCTGAATAGCTGTGTGATACTTCTTAGAAAGTGCGCCAAACGCCGCCCTTTTCATTAGGGTCATAAAACAAGTGTCATTTACGTGCAGCTTGTTTTAGAGCCAATCGGGCTACCCTAAATTCCACAGAAAACCGTGGCTGAGAAGGGCGCTTGCGTGCCAGAGTGTGTTTAAGTGGTGCCAGCTGATTAGCAGCAACCAGAGACACCTCGGATAAGATAGTAAAATCCACAGGAGAACCCATGGAGCAATTAGCCTTAACCAGTGTCGCCATCTGAATGACATCCACCGCCCTTACTAACCCAAATGATTACTGTTAGGACAGGTTTTCTAAAACATATCTCAGGCAGGACATAAGCTCCACTCTTAGTATAAGGCGTTACCACCTGAGAATGTTTTGGTAGCATGGACGGAGCAATTAGGCTAATCTTGATAGGGAGAGAGGGCTGTAGCTTAGTACAAAGAAATTGTAGCATAAATACAGTCCAAAGAAACACTGAAAAATTATGTTTTGTAAAAATAAATGGTTTATCAAAATACAAGTAGGCCCAGATAAATCTTGGGGAAGGAGAAATTAACTTACCGTAATGTTCTTACTATGGATTCTTCTCCCGCATATTCCCCATCTTATAGATGTTCTCTCCAGCATTGTGTCATGATTCCTACCCCCGGGCACCCGGACCAGGTCCATTTGTCCCAGGAGCAGGCATCCAGATACTTGGGAAAAACCCAGCAGCCCCGGCTAGGGGCTATCTGGGTACAGTCCTGGCACCGTAGGCGCCAGGCTCATAGAAGGGGTCAGTCCTGGCGCCATAGGCACCAGGCTCATTTGCTTTCACTTACCTCATGCAGACCATGCTGCTCAGCATTCAAGCCAATGTGAAGTCTGAAGGGGGACTACTTAATGTCAGGGACTATTTTCTTACTCGGGTGTGGTCTTGGGAACTTCTTACCTGGGACTACCTTGAAGGCTATTTAAACCACGCCCGAAGAGCAGCTCACGCTTCGCGTTATTCTGCATCCTGCATCGTAACGCTCACCGTGCCTGCAAGCCAGCATCCAGTCTTCTGCCACGCCCGCCTCGAGTCTGGAGCTCCTAGAGAAAAGGGAGAAAGAAGGAAAAAGGTTAGAACAAGAAAAATACTTTTTCCTCACCTGATTCTGGATCCATCGCGCCTTCGAATAGGAAGAAAGACATTATTTGATGCTTGCTGCTGCAGCGCCGCGCTATACTCACCAGCCTTTGCAGCACCTCCACGATCCACCTCTGTCTTCTTCATTTCGTCGTCAAACTTCGGCACCTAAGAGGAATAAAAAACAGCAAGGTGAGCCGAGAGAATAATAAGGCAATATTAGTCACCACAATAGACTTACCTGATTTTACCGCCGGAGGCATTCTTCATCTCCACGGGCCGGCGCAGTCTCCTTTCATCTTTGCCGAATTCCGGCATCTAAGGGGAACAAAAGGACAGCCAGGTGAGCCGAAAGAACAAACGAAGGGAATCTCCTTCACCATAATAGACTTACCTGATTTTACCGCCGGAGGTATTATTCCTCAAAACACCGTAATTCTCACTCAGCACCTGTAATAAGGGAGAAAGCAACAGATTACATACAGATGTCATTTACCGGACAGTGTTGGATACTACAGATTCTTACCTGAACTTTACCAGCCGCACGAGGCAATCTTCTCTAGGGTCAAGCTGCAAGGAATCAGACAAGAGTGAAAGTCAGAGATTTTGAACTCTTACGAACTATATACTTACGGCTCCTCGCCAGGAACCTCAGAGTCAATATTGTTCTGGAACCCTCCAATTCCTTCGGACCAGTGAAGTAACTGGTTATCCACGCGCCCCTGCATTATACGCAGGATGGAGAGCTCATCCTTTAAAAACCTAAGGTGAGAATATAAAAAGAGACATCGGAGGTGATTAGAGGGGAGAACAGTGGGGTGGGGGGGTTATCATTCAAATCCACGGGTGACTAATTCCCTTTCTCCACTTTCAGGAGAATACTTCTTCGGGTCAAGCAGACGAGATTAGGTGGGCCAGTCCAGTCTGTCATCTCTGCACTACGCGTCACGTGGGTGGAAACCGCAGCTGTCCAGTTCCAATCGACGCCCCTGTGGGAGCCAGGTGAGCGTAACACATTGCTACTTCATAAAATCTTCAACAGGGGGCGTAGTGGACCTCACCTTGGCTGTCGACCATCGATCCGTCTTGCTCGGCGTCTGGTCATCGACTTCGGACCTGACGTCAAGCGTCATGTATATATATAAGTAGCGCGTCACTATGCCCCGATCTCAGTTCCCTCTTTTTTTAGAGCACCACACCGCATAGGAAACAGAGAGAAGAAGCGGGTTAATGAGCCCTTTACTTAACATTTTTTAATTTATTACAGGCCTCAGAAGGAAGAACAATTGTAAAAGAAACACTAGTAGTAGTAGTGTCAGAATTTCTTTTGATTTAAGGACATGGCAGGAAGACAGAAAAATGGGCCACAGAGGACCATCTCCAAGTCATTGTTATTTGAAATAGAAAGATGCGCACCAACCACTGACTTTCTCAGCAGGGATGGATGGGAGGGGAAATGAGGAATCTGCGGGAGAAGAATCCATAGAAAGAACAGTACAGTAATGTCTCCTTCAGTGGATTGCTTTTCTTCTGCAGATTCCTCATCTGATAGACTCCCAAAGCAGAAATGAAGGAGGCAGACAGTAAGTCAAACTAAGAGATTCTGCAGAACTGCTCTGGCAAAACGTGCATCGGAAGTGTGAGCCACATCCAGGCTATAGTGCTTTGTGAAGGTAAAGACGACCATGTCACAGCGTGACAAGTATCCCGGATAGGGACTCCCCTCTGCGGTGGATGCGGAGACCCCCCTTGTGGAACGGGCCCTGATGCCTGCTGGTAATTCTTTCCCAGCGGTCTGGTAACACTCTTCTATGCAGAGGATTATCCAACAGGATAAAATCTCCTTTGTTATGGGCAAACCCTTACGGGCTAAGGAAAAAGCCACGAAGAGATGGTCAGTTGTCCTAAAATCAGCTGTTCTGGCAACATAGTAACTCGGTGGCCTCTTAGGGTCAAGCTGATGAAATCGTTCCTCCTGTTTAGAAGGGTGAGGAGGAGGATAGAAGACCAGAAGGTTGATAGATTGTGACAAGTGTTGTGAAAAGTGACATTCTGACACAACCTTGGGAAGGAAACCAGGTCTTCTCTAAGTGAAACATTTTCTCAGAAAAACGTAAGAAGGGTGGCCTACAGCATAAGGCCTGAATTTCACTCACCCGCCTAGCGGATGTGATAGCCACCAAGAAGGCTTTTTTCAATGAGAGAAGCTGCAACGAGCAAGAGTGCATAGTCTCAAAAGGAGCCGCCATCAGAATGGTAAGGACCAGATTAAGATCCCAATCTGGGACAACAAAAGGAGTTGGCAGAAACTTATTTACAAGGCCTTTCAGGAATTGTGCCAGTACCGGAATCGTGAAACATGGACCTTGATCCGGGGATCTTTTAAACACAGACAAGGCTGCCAAATATGCTTTCACTGTGGTAACATAAAGGCCTGTAGAGGCCAGTGACAGCAGAAACTCCATCACTGCAGTGGTGAGGCAAGAGATGTGGACACTCTTGTGTTCCCTGCACAACGCCTTAAGTTCTCTCCATCTGCACGCATACAAAGATCTTGTAGATGGTATGCGTGCAGCCAGCAACACCTCAAGTACTTCTTCAGAGAGGTCCCAGTCATCATATCTCATCCTCTCAAGAGCCACGTATGTAGGTTGAGGGATTCCGGGGTTGGATGGAGTATCCGGCTTTCCAACTGGGTTAGGAGATCTGGTTGCTGAGGCAACCGGTGAGGCGGACAGATGGACAGATCCAAGTGGTCAGAGTACCACGTTCTCTTTGCCCAGTCTGGGGCGATCAAGATCATGGTCGCTCAAAACCTCTTCAACCTCCGGAGAACCCATGGAATGACGGGAATTGGAGGGAACGCGTATAGGAGAGGGAAGGCCCAATCCATCAGAAATACGTCCCCCAGTGCACCGTTTGCTGGGAATTCCCTTGATCAGAACAGTTTGTATTTCCTGTTGGAACAGAGCCACTGCTGGGTTACCCCAAAGAGAGAAGACCTCCTCTAGGACTTCCTGGCACGCTTCCCACTCGTGAGAGACCGTGCTGTGCCTGTTCAGGACATCCGCCAAGTTGTTCTCTGTGCCGGCTAGATGAACTGCAGGGACTGAGATCTTGTTCTCAGAACCAAAGCATCATCGCCTCCGTGCAGAGGGCGCAGGAGTGCACTCCACCTTACTTGTTGAGGTAGTACATTGCCACTGTGTTGTCCGTCAAAATGGGCACCTGTTTCCCCTGCAGAGACAGGGCGGGGTATGCTTTCAGGGCTAGCCTGATAGCATGTAAATTCTAGCCTGTTGATGTGCCACTTGGCTTCTATTGCTGACCAGGGGCCGCTCACCATTAATAATTGTGCCGGTGCTTCTGTGAAAGTCCGGGGGCGGGTGCCGTCCCACCCGCAGTCTTGTAGTGTGCCGATCCGGTAACAACAGTGCCGGTAGGCTAACCGGCACCGTTGTTACCAGACCGGCATACTCATAATGAGGCTCATTGTTCCGGAATAAATGCACCATCTGTGTCAAGCTGAGTACTCTCCTCGGTAGGGAAGCCCTTTCCCACTCGGGTATCTGGGACTGCTCCGATGAATTAGAGCCATTGGACTGTTGTCATGTGGGACTTCTTTAAGTTAAGGGAGAAGCTCAACTTGTGCAGCAATGAACAGGTGTCCTGGAGATGAGACAAGACCTGCTCTACAGACTTCCCTCGGATCAACCAGTCATCCAGGTATGGGAATATGTGGACTCCGGATCTCCTGAGGTGGGCTGCAACTACTGCCATGAGCTTGGTGAAGACTCTTGCGGCGGAGGTAAGATCAAAGGAAAGCACCTTGAACTGAAAGTGCATGTCTCCTATGGTGAACCTTAGGAACTTTCTGTGCTTTTGATGTATTGGCACATGGAAATAGGCGTCCTATAGGTCTATTGATACCAGCCAATCCTGAAATTCGAGAGCGTGGAGAATTTCTCTCAATGTCACCATCCAGAATTTGTCTTTCCTCAAGAACTTGTTAAAGGCCCTGAGGTCCAGAATGGGACGGAGACCTCCTCCTTTCTTGGGCACCAGGAAATACCGGGAATACCAACCCAATCCTCTCTGTTCAGGAGGTACCTCTTTCACGGCACCCTTCAGCAAAAGGGCTCTCAGATCTTCCTGGAGCTCCTGTCCTGGTTGTATTGGAGGCGGGGGTGGTCTGTCCGGTGGTTTTCTCAGAAACGTCAGACAATAACCCCATTGAATGAGCTGTAAAGCCCAGGCATCGGAAGTAATTCCCTGCCATTGGAGCATGTGCTCGATCAACCGTCCTCCAACTGGTGCACTGTGAGAAGGGAAATCAAATCAGCTTCGAAGGCTGGGTCGCTGACTCTGCCTGTTGGCCCCTAGAAACCCCTTTGCCCCTTCTTCAGCGCAAGAAATGCTTCTGCCTTTGCCTGGCCGGTGGGAGCTGCGTTCTTCTGCCATAAGGAGCATATCTCCTGTAGCCCGGTGCTCTAGAAGCAAAGCTATAGGCAGGTTTGGATGACTGCGCAGCTAGACCCAAGGATTTGGTAGTGAGTTTAGATTCCTTGAATTGTTCCAGGGAATCATCGGCTTTATGGCTGAAAAGATCGCCCTCGAAGGGCATATCCAAAAGTGTCATTTGGGCATTGGATGAAAAACCAGAGGTCTTCAAATAGGCATATCTCCTTAAGGTTATGGCTGACGCCATAGACCGGCCCACACAGTCGGTGATGTCTAGGCCCGTTTGCAGCGACTGCCTGGCCACTTCCTTCCCATCCTCCACTAGCTGTAGGAAGCCCTTGCACATCTCTCGTTCCGGAACATACTGGGGAGCATTTTCCACCGCCATCCATAGGCCGAAGGAGTATTTTTTGCAAAACTGCTTGCCACATTGGTCGCCTTGAGGGCCATGCTCCCTGATGTGAACGCCTTCTTTGCAGGGCATCTACTTTTTTTGCCTCTCTGTCTGGGGGCAGAGTGGACGTAGATGATGCTGGTTTAGAAGAGACCGTAGCAGCTTGTATAACAAGCCCTTCTGGGGAGAGGAGAGGTATAAGGGGTCTCCCCTAGCCGGCCTGTACTTCCCTGAAATTATGGAATTGACGGGAAAAATAGAACATGGTGTTTGCCATAGTTGTTAGCGGATTGGCAATGGCCGGGTTCAAGGGCACATGTCGTTCAGAGGACAGACCACCTTCTAGGATGTCAGTGAGGTCGTAAACTTGAGGAGGTGCCACTATTGAGTGTACACCCAGAGTGTCAATGACAATTTCCACCAGAGCTCTAAATGTGGACACTTTGTAGAGAAAAGGCTGAGACTGTTGAAACTCTACATCTGGTAACGTGTCCAGACCACTGGCGTCTTGGAGACCTTGTGCCATTTGCTGTAGTCTACTTTGGTCCTCAAAATAGACGACCCCACATGAGCCCAAGAACATTGGGTCGACATCTTGGTTGTCGACGTCGTGCTCGATGAATATACTCGTCATGGTCTTGAAAAATTCGGACCAGGTTGTGGTGTAAAGAATTTGTCGACAGCCGACGACTTTGAGGGATTGACCTTCGGCGGCGTAACTGTGGATGTCGGTGTCGACTGAGGTCGAAACACTGTTTCTGCAACATCCATGGACACACAGGGATAATCCGACTTACATACATCTTCGGTTTCGAAAGGTTAATCAGCGCCGACGTAGTCAGTACCGGGGCACTGGTAGGCCCCGCCGCCGGCTTACCTCTTTCCGTCGACAGCCTCCGCCGACGATGGCGGTGGCGCCTTTTCTTTTTTCGGGACGAGGGAGAGTGACTCCTCGAGTAATACCATTTCTTCTTCTCCCAGTGTTTGTCAGGGGTATGACCCTCAGTTTCGGCCTCCGAGATCTGAACCATCGACCGCGCCAGAGATTTTGAGGGCAGTCTACCCAGAGCGAGCTTAGCAGCTTAGTCGCAAAGTGACTTCGGCTGCATCTTGGCGCACGACGGCCACTCGTCTGTCCCGTGACCCGTGCCGAGGCACCAGAGTCAACTTGTGTGGTTCGGTTAGGGACATCTTGGTACCACAATCGATACACCGCTTGAAACTGAACACTCGTGTGACCGACATCTCGCAGCAAGGAATTTCGAAAACGTTGAAGAGACTAGCTCTGTGTTCCTAAAGCAGTGTGTTAGCGCGCAGAAAAAAGGAATTGAGATCAGGGCTTAGTGACGCGCTACTTATACAACACCTGACGTCATGTCCGAAGTCAACGACCAGACGCTGAGCAAGACGGACCGATGGTCGACGGCTGGGTCGAGATCCACTACGCCCCCTGTTGAAGATTTTCCGAAGCAGCGACGCTGGAGGGAATATCTATCAGATGAGGAACTGCGGGAGAAAAGCAATCCATTGAAATAAGTACTATAACATATCATATGAACACAATTATAAAAAAACAAATCAATACTTATGGGATACAACCCAAAGTATAGCCTTATTAAGAATACAATCAGTAGTCGAGGTGAGTCAAACCTACAACACATTTAGAATGGCAGTCAGCTATTCATGTGGAGTAAACCAGGTTATAAATACTTTTAGAATAACATCAGTAATTCAAGGGTAGTAGACCCCATCAGTCCTGCAGTGACACTCAGTTATTGTTAAGGAGAATTTTCATTTTAGTGTCTAATTCCTCCCTCCTTAGAGACCCCAAGCTCTTTTGCTCGACTTTGACTTTTTTAAATCTTAACCTGGAATAAGTGAGCCCTTTTTAGTGCACCCCTCACTGCCGTGCTGTCACTCGGGATTTCTTCCGGCGTTGCTTCTCGGCGCAGCTGAACCGGCAAGCTGGGTCCCGGGGGCTCTTATATATACAGGTACCTCGTCGCCAATTGTTAAGAAGTTACAGACAGAGACTGTAACAAGTGTATAACTTAGTTTATTCGTAGAGCCCCCGGAGAGCTGCCTCCAAGGAGAAACCAGCAAACATAATGGTTCTGGAATGGCTGCATTCCAGAACCACTACAACTTGGATTCCACACGTTACGCAGTGCTACTGCACAACGTGGGGAACCCATACATTACATAACACCCTTTTTCTCACTCACTCATGTGTTTTGGTCTGATTTGGTTTCTGTGTTTCTTTTGACTGTGGAGTCTGACAACCTCCATAGGCATCATCTTTACATTGTGACACACAACACCTTCAGCGCAGTGCCACAGGGAGGTCTCTAAGATTTCCCAAAGATTTAAATACCTTCTTTTGGTTAAAATGTTTCCGAGAGAAGTGAAGTGAAATTTACTTTACTTACATTTTGTAACTTTCTAGACCCAGCACACACTTTCTTACAATAGGGTGCTGGAGGGGTTACTTAGTATCCCCTTTGTCTACTTTCTCATGTAACATTTTTATGTTACCCTTTCTACAATTAATGGCTGGTGGCAGTGGTTTACTTTTTCCTACCATTGGGGGTTATTATGACTCTGGCGTTAGCCGTGCCGGTAAATTAACTTTCCGGCACCCGGGAATGGGCAATTACCAGGGCATTACAGACCCGGTAATTGCCCATTCCCAGGCGCAGGAAAATATTACTCCCCATTCCCATTTGATACTAACAAGTGTATATAAATCCTATTGGACTCAATGGGAATGGGAAGGATGGATGCACCGGCACCATTCATGAATGGTGCCGGTGCATCCGTTAAGGTCTGCGAGCGGGTGCCTTCCTGCCCGCCAGGTCAGACCTAGCAGGCTGAAAGGCTCCCACTCGCAGACTCGTAGTTTTCCGGTCTGGAAACAACGGTGCCGGCAAGCTTACCGGTACCGTTGTTTCCGGACCGGCAAACCTGTAATGAGGCCCATTGTGTGTTTCTACCACGGGCTGCAATTGCAGCTGCAGTAAAGCACCCAGGGCTGCCCATTTTGTCAAAATGGCCCTGGTCTTCTTTTTTCGCCATTTCTTGTTGGAAAGGTCCTTCTTGAGATTTAGTCTGCGCGCCAAACCAGGTTTTGTCCCTTTGTTCATTTTGTCTTTGGCGAGATTCACTGGTGAAGCCCACCTCTGACTCCAGTATGTCTGGCAGGGGCAGGAAGTGAGGGAGGTGGCCTAAGCTCCCTGTGCTTAATTCCCTTGGTTACAGGGATGCACCCAAAGGTGATTGACCGGCTGGATGTCCTTGGAGGACAGCCACCCTGCTGTGTGATTGACAGCTAGGCTGCAAATGAATGGGAGAAACCTGCATAAAAGGCTCAGGGCCTCATTACACGGACGGCGGTAAGGGTTAACGGTCACCGTTAATGGTAACGGTGACCGTTAACCCTTACCGCCGTACTACGAGGTCCCTTAGCGGGTTGGAGTTTTAACGCCTGCTTTTTGCAGGCGTTAAATACCAACCCGCTAAGGGACCTCGGAGCTAATTACGGCACCGCAAAATTGCGTTGCCGTAATTAGCGCCTTCCCCAGTCCCATAGAGCCCTATGGGGCAGAAATGGGAATGGGGAAGGGCAATGGCGGAAAGGGGATTTACCGCCCCTCCAACCTTGGAATGGGGCGGTAAATCCCCTTTCCGCCAAGGCGGTGCCGGTATTTTACCGGCATGGTCCAGGGTGCTAGTAGCACCCTGGACCACCGCCTTCCGTGTAATGAGGCCCTCAGTCTTTTGCTTGGAAGGCAGAGTCGACCACTGGATGAAGGAATCTGAAGAAGAACTTGGAAGAGATGCCTACTGCATGGTTTGCCCGGTGAAACCCTGCTGCTGTGCTGAAGCTCCAAATTCGCCTCGACTAGAGAAGCCCTGCAAAGGAAGACTTCTCCCCTTGGGTTGGTGGGTCCAATCAACCCCAAGACAAGCTCATCTGGAAATCCTCTCTGAGCTGGTTGTACTTCCATTGCTGCTGCTGGAACCGGTTGCCGGGGAAAGGAACACCAGAATCGAGTGAGTATCTTTAAGTCTGACCCGAGCTCCAGGAGTCCCGGGAGGAAAGCACTTCGGCAATGTGCGCGCCTTGGAAGCAAGACGACACGAAGCAACACAGGTTCGATCCCCGGGTCCGCTCTTAGAAACATCTGGGTGTTTAAGCGCATTATAAATACGCAACTAAGAGAAAAACAATTACGCAACTACAAAAAAAAAACAATTCCTGTAACAGCGCCTCGATGCCTGTGGGCTGTGTGAGCGCTTTAAAAATGTAAAAATAAAAAAAAAAAATAAAGATCCTCTGGACTCCCATGAAGCAGGACTGAACAAGCCTGAGCCACCTCAACAGACTGCTGGACCACAGATGCGAGGAAAGTCCATCAAGGTATCCGAGGACAGCAATGGTGCTATTTGCGATGGTCGCCAGAAGCTGAAACCGCGAAGTGCCGCTGATCTGAAGTTTGCCCATTGCTGCCACCGACCTTCCATTCATAGTGCAGGAGTCCCCCGACGTCCTCCCTCTTGTCCCCATGACAGAGGCACAGGAACAATATCTCTAACAGCTCTCTGAATTGTCTTGTGCTTCACCTCTTGAGCAATCAGGCCAGGGGGGACAAATCGACACCTATATTTTGCCTTCCTGGATATAAGAAAGCCATTGGATTGTGTCCTCAGAGCTAAACTTTGGGAAATTCTGCAATCTCAGGGCTGCCCTCCATGTTACATAAACTTAATTCGAGTACAAGGCTTGATATCAAGTTGGACCAGCAGCGTAACCTATCCAACTTGGTCTTTAGCAAGCAAGGTTTGCGTCAAGGCTGTGTGTTGGCCCGCTTTCTTTTTAACGCATATATTTCAAATCTGTAGGATAGCTTCAACAATGTGGGGGCGAACTCTCCCAGACTGGGAAAGCACAAGCTTGGTTATCTCCTTTACGCAGGTGATTTGGTTTTCGTGGATTATACTTAAATTGGACAACAATGTTCTTTGGAGGCTGTTAATCTCTTTTTCAAAAGACTAGAGCTCGAAGTCAAAATCCCAAAGTCTAAAGTCCTAGTCATGAATCCTCTGAAAAACAATCTAAGGAGAACATTGTTTAATTGGTTATTGTGTCAGAAATTGGACGTTGTGCAGCATTTTAAATATTTGGGTGTTAGATTTGGCAATAGGGAATCTCCACAAGTATGTTTAGCCCATAACAACGTTATTACTCTTAAGTGCTGGAACCCAATTACGATTACTTGATAAACGCTATGGGGGTTTTTCATTGGCTCCTATGGTGACAATGTATAACCAGAAGATAATAACAAGTTTGACACATGGCACAGAGACAAAGAAGGAATGTTGGGATTGGGTAAAATCTGAATCGAACATCTGAAAGAGAGTTTTGGGCCTCCCTTTGAGTACACCATTGGCAGCAATTAGCCATTAACTGGGTCTTATCTCTATAGAGGCACGCATTGACTGGTGATGTTTACAGCTATTTAGAGCGATTTTGCAACTTACAGAGAATACTTTATTTGTTATTCTTAATGAACTTTGGGGCAATAGCACTTTGAAAGTGTTGGTTAACTGGGTGAAACCGTGTCTTAATATACTGACCAAAATTGGCTCCAACCAGGCAGAATTGCTATGCAAGCTGTATAGGGTAAAGAAAAAACTCATAGAAAAAGATTGGATAGCAAATAGAAATTTGTTGGCAACCTATACAGTTATTGACCATTTTTACAGAGATGTAAAACCTTTTAAGATGCTACAACCGGACCTGCAAAAACACATTTCTAAAACATGCAGAACTGTTATGCTGAGAGTTAAATTGAATTTGTATCTGCCTAATAATGTTCTGTGGCGGATATCGAGACACTGAAACATCTGATGATCTCGTGTAGCGGTCTGTTGGTACTCGTGTTGAAGCATATCAAAATTTAGACTCTGTTCCTGGGAGTATATGTGGCACCATTTGTTAATGAATCCAGGGGATATGTTGTCTGTAGCCGTTATGAGATATGTACATATCATTTTTAGGGCCATTTAATTTCCTGTTGTATATGTCACATTGATATCCAGGTGTACCACCCCCAGTAGTTAGGATGTACTGTTAGACTAGATCTGGCTCTGAATAAGTAATTACTTTTCGCACTTGTCACTTTATATATTAAACGTTTTGCTGTTTTATTTCCATTACGACACGAAACCTAGCAATTCTAAGCTGATAGATGAAAAGAAAAAGGCAATGAAAAAGCACAGAGCACTTTACATTGCTCCAGATTGGGGTTTGAGACGGAGTCATTTAGGATAATTGATATTATCTTGTATTATGCACTTTATGCTAAATGCTGCTGTATTTGTGATATGTGTTGATATTTGTCTGCAGAAAGTGTATGACATGAGTTTATGACATGATGGTTTTACTGTGTTCTTAATATGTATTTTAGCATGAAATTTGTTTTGTTGTTTACATGTGTGTATAATGGAAATGGGGTTTTATTGAGGTATTAATGTAAATCTAAATTGTTCATGTATACAAAGTTTTCTTTGATAAACCATGACACAATAAATAAATACATTGTTAGCCATATTTTGCATTTAGCTTAAGTGTGTAAGGTCGCCATATTTTTCATTTAGCTTAAGTGTGTAAGGTCGCCATATTTTGCATTTAGCTTAAGTGTATAAGGTAGCCTTACCTTGCTTTTAGCCTAGTTGTGTAAGGTAACTTTATTCGGGATTTGGCCTAATTCTGTAAGGCAGGCTTATTCTGCATTTGGCCCAATTGGGTAGAGTACCCTTACATTGCATTTAGCCTAATTACGTAAGGTAGCCATATCCTGCATTAAGCCAGTTGTGTAAGGTAGCCATATTCTGCATTTGCCCTAATTGTGTAAGGTAGCCATATTCTGCATTTGCCCTAATTGTGTAAGGTAGCAATATATTGCATACAGTGTTTCTAAAATCAATCACTCAATGTCTGTGCTCCCCTTTTAAAACCAGGCTTTTTCCTAATTTTGTTAATATTTCTGTGCATTTTAAGCACGGCTCTCTCTTAGGCAAGATTGTATGCAGAACTCCTTGGGTGCACTATAACAACCTTGACCTCTTGGCAATAGGAACCCAACCTTTGGTATAAGTCTGTACTACACAGGTTGGTAGTGTGATTGAGCTGCCAGGCTTATCTCAAGAGGGGTCAGTGTGAGCTGTAGGGGAGTATCACAGAGATTCACAGTAACAAGTATTCAAATAAACTCTTACACACAAGGTTTCTTGATGAAACAATTATTAATGTATTTAACAGTCAGTTTCAGTAAGTCTTCTTCAGAAGGGGCAATATAACAGTAACACTCAAATAGACCTCAGAAATACACACTCTTAATATTTCTAAATCAGTAAGTACCCTTTTGGGATAGCCCACAGACACTACCTACACCTTCAGGTGACTTCAATAGTTAGAGTGCTGGGGACATTAATATATCACTGTTGCATTTAGAATCCGGTTTAAGAGTTTGTCAAAGAGAAAGGTTATTATGGCACAACAAGAGATCTCACAAATATTTCTGAACGCAGGTAAGTACTTTTGTACATCAAAGTAGGGCCACAAACTGTTTAGGCTTGTGAAGTAAAGAAGCTGTTACAACTCTACAGAGCAGCCAAGACAGGTATCAGCAGAAAAGCGTACCGAGTCTGTGCCGGTCCTCGCGTTGAACCCGCGCGGCCGACGGAGTGCTGCTGCCCGCTGGGGCGCTATTCCTGCTGAGCCCGTACATCTGCTGGAGCTGCGGCTGGCTGCGCCGGATCTTGCTGCCCGAGAAACCCTCTTGCCCCCCCTCTGTCCCCCTCCACCTGTTGGGTGTTGTGTGGCCGGGCCCGCCTGCACTGTGGTGAACGCTCTGCCTGCCCCCCCCTGCTGAGGCGGCCGCGGGGGGCCGGAGCCACCTTCCCTGCCCTGTGCGCCCGCCAACAGAGTGCCTGCCTTTGCCAAGACATCCAAACCCCGACGCTGGGGGCAGCGTGGTGCAAGCGGGGCTGGCGGCTCGTGCCCCATCCTGCCCGGGCGCCTTGGAGGTTCGTGCCCACCCTGCGGATCCTGGTGAGACTCCGCGGCCCCTCTGCGGCTCCTCCCCATGACACACCAGGATCCACAATACCATCAAGGCAGGTGAGGAGCTGGGGGAGGCTGCTCGCTGAGTTCTCCGTGCCCCCCCTGCCATCACAGTGTGAACACTTTGCCCCCTTGGGCCCGGGCCCGGCCTGTGCGATACGGCCAACTGACATTGGGCCACTTTCCTCCAGTGCCCCCACCTAAGCCTGCAACGTGACCTGGTTCCACGGAGGGGCCCACTTGATACCGCGCATACTGCGCTGCAATCTCCTTGGGGACGCGTGCCCGACCACCAGCCATGCAGGCTCCTGCGGGACTCAGCGTCCCCCCTCCTGCAGCTCCTCCCCACCACCAACAAAAGCCTAACCATTGACATCGCTGGTGGAGAGCTGGGGGGCTGCCGGCTGTGCCCTCTGTGCACCCCCCCACAAGGTACTGCTCTACACTGATTTTCACCCCCTCCCGGGCTGGCCCCACACTTCCTCCAACTGCTAACCTTGCCCCTGGAGCCTCGACCATTGACTCCATTGTGAGAGCTACAGACACCGATTTTCCTCCTTGCAGCACCCACACCTGCGCCTACATTGCTGCCTTACCTCCGTGAGGCCTTCGGGCCATGGGCCTCCGAGCCGCCAAAACTGTGCACTACACCTATTATTTTGTGAGCTTAATTGCGGGCGATCCCTGGAGGGACCTGTGCTGAGCTTCGCACCTTCTCCCCACTGCGCACCCAGGATCCCAGCAGTGCGGAGCCCCCTCCCATTTGTCTGTCATTTCCCCAACCTCCACACTGCGACCCAGCTACTTTGGCTTCTCTCTGGGCCCAGTGCCAGACTCTATTCCTCAGAGCATCAGTGCTCCCTGACACTTTAGCTCACACCCAGAGCTGCCCGGAGGAGTGATCGCGGAGGGAGCTTGCTTCTTCCAAATACACAGACCGCATCTCTCTGCTTCGCCCTACACCGTCATCTGCCCACAGCATGTCGAACAGGTCACGCAGCGCCAACAAGGTTGGAGCCATAGACAAGTACACCAAACCAACACCCAGAGCCGAGATGGCAGGCTCCTCCTCGAACCACAACGACACAGACCCCCACCGTCAGACCCCCCTCAGCCTGATCTAATGGCGATGAATGAATCTATGGCGAAAAACTTTGCCTCATTCCATGAGAAGCTCGACGACATTAATGCCAATGTGGCCTCTCTGAGAGCTAAGCTGGACCAGCATGGTGCTCGAATAACCAAAGCGGAGACCAGGATCAGGGCCAATGAAGATGGGATGCTTGCCCTAAAGACTACAGTCACGGAACTGGTGCTTGATATGAAACAAGTTAAGGCCAAGTGTGACGACTTACAGTCTAGATCACGGAGGAACAACATCCGTATTGTAGGTGTTCCGGAGTCCACTCTCACAGGCAAGATGGAACTAGCTGTCGAAAACCTCCTCAAAGACCTCTTCGATAACCCCCAACTTTCCCTGTTCTTCACAGTTGAGTGTGCGCACCGTGCCCTGCCCCCCCCGCCCTAAACCGGGCGACTTTCCCAGACCGATAATTGCTAAGATCCTTAGCTACAGAGTTAGGGACCACATACTACGGCTAGCCCGTGAGAAAGGAGAATTAAGGCTTGAATCACAAATCATCAGAATCTTCCCAGACTTCTCTGTGGGAGTCCAGATGGAGCGTAGACAGTTTAACAGAGTGAAGAAGATGCTTAGGGAAAGGCTCTTCCCCGCTCGCTTGAAATTTACGCATCGCAACAAACTCTACTTTTTCACAGTCCCCAATGAAGCAGTGAAGTTCATCAATCTCGTATCCCGCTCGGAGAGGCAGCTGAAGAAATCAATGATCAATGACTAAGGCGGTTGGCACCTACTATCAGCAGTGAGGCCTATCGGTTGACACCATGATCACTGTCAAAAGATCCTCCTCCCTCCTTATCTGACATCATGGTACACCAACTCAACTCAATATCCTGCTGGCTGCGAGCACCCTGGCTTGAGGACAACGACAGCCTGATCCCCACTGCCTCAACTATACTTGGATAGGGGCTGCCTCCGCCTCCTGCCTCGCCTCCAGGCCCCCACTGCTATTCATGTAGCAGCTACCATGAGTTCACCCCTTGTCTGTTTTAATGCATCATAATGTTACTTTTTTCGCAATCTTGATGTAATTTACCGTGTAAATGTATAGCGGTGCACCGGCACCACCTGATTTGCTAAAGTTGGGTTCGCGGCAACCCCCACTGCAGTTGCAATGCCTAATCTGGCGGTTTGCTATCAGTTATGCCCCTGTTGGGCAGGTGGGCAGGTGGTGCCTAGTTGGGATTGGCACGCTTGCGCACAATGTTTGGGTGGGTTTCAATACACTGCTAGTTAGGGGAGGGCAGTGAGGGTGGAAGGGGGCAAAGTTGGGAGATGTTACATTAAAAATGGCAAGAAGGCAGTGGCTGTGGCTACGAAGAGGCACGACGATGCAGTAGCAGTAAATGTACCACTGAAAGGTGGCAGATCTCATTGTTGGGAAATTCCATAGTGCTATATTATGACCATTAAACTAATGACATGGAACATTCGGGGGTTAAGCAACTTCACAAAAGCCAGTAGGATAACTGCATATGCCCAGAGACACAGTATTAAAATACTTCTCCTTCAAGAAACACATACCCTTGGGCACCTCACAGCATCCCTCGCACCAACTTGGGGTCCCACCAGGTTCTACACCAAATACTCCACGCAGTCCAGAGGAATGCTGACCCTGGTCCACAAGTCAGTTGAATTTTCACTGCGCACTAGCTACATAGACTCGGGGGGGGGGGGCAGATATGTAATCTTACACTGTCTTCTGGCCAACAGAGTGTCTACTGGTGAACACATATGCCCCAAATATTGATGGCCCTGAATTCTTTGACGAAGTAACTACCCTACTCATGAAATATATCAGAATCCAAATCAAATGGGGGGGGAGACATGAACCTGATCGTTAATAATGTTCTGGACAGATCTGGTACCGACAGCAGAGCCATGTCCGGGCCGCCAAACGCTTATGCACACACATGGACACACTGGACCTACATGATGCCAGGAGAGCACTCAACCCACAAACAAGAGAGTACACCTTTTACCCGTCTGTACACGACAGTCTTATCTAGCATAGACTTGTTCCTCATATCGGCTGAATTAATGGGTAAGACCACAGATATACAGATACTGGCATACACACTCTCAGACCACTCCCCAGTGACGCTGCAGATCCAGTTTGAGCCTGGCCCACCCATTCATTCCGCCTGGCGCTTTAAATCAGAGGCACTGCGAGATATAGTCTTCAAGGCCGAGATCCTAGCCGACATTAACACTTTTTTTGACTGCAACAAGCGACACGATACACATGATGAGACCCGGTGGGAGGCATTTGAAGTCTTTATCAGAGGTATGTGCATCTCCAGGGAATCTGGGGTACTTAAGGACATAAAAAACCAGCCTACAACGCTCTGAAACCAGGCTTAAAGAACTAGAGCGGGAATACACCTCTGCGCCTTCCCCAGCCAAACTAGTGCAGATAAGATAAGATTGGAGCTGGAAACCTTTGAAACTCACGCCCTTAGGGAGGTACAATACTATGCTCGTCCCCTGGCTGCGCGGAAGTACGGCGAGGGTGACCGACCTGGACGGACCTGCTGTCATGATGCATACTCCCGGAGAGCCAGTCCAAGACCGGCAGCCCCGGAAGCACACATCAGGTACCCAAGGGAAGGTCCAGCAACCCCAAATAGGGGCCCTTTGGACACAGTCCTGGTGCCTTTGGCGCCAGGCTCATTCTGGACATCAGTCATGGCGCCGTAGGCACCAGGCTCAAAAAGGGAGTGCTTTTGGTGGATTTACCTGATGCAGACCATGCTGCCAGATCCAGACCTCTTTGAGGCCTGAAAGGAACTACTTTACCTGTGGGACTATTTTGCCACTCGGGCGTGGTCAGGGAAGGATACATACCTGGTTGGGGAAGGATACATACCTGGGACTTCTTTGGAGGCTATTTAAGCCACGCCCAGACAGCAGCTCACGCTTCGCGTTGCTCTGCTCCTAGCAGCTGGACGCTCACCGTGTCTGCCCCTGCATCCTGACTCCAGCCACGCCCGCTTCAGTCCTGGAACACCTAAAAGGAAGAAGAGAGGAAGAGAAGGTGAATAAAGGACATTACCTGATATTGCATGGGATCCGGAGCCAACACGCCGACGGTCCTAAAGGAAAAGACATTTTTTTTGGATTCCTTGCGTTGCTCGTTGCAGCGCTGCGATCAACTCACCTGTCCACAAGGAATTCCGAACTCCTACGACCATCCGCACATTCCGCTGCATTCCAGCACCTAGGGAGGAAAAGAGAAGAACAAAAGGTGAGCCAGAGAAAACATTGGGAAAAAACTGATTTGCCAGAAGGCTTACCTGGCGATTGGTGGGGGAGAATCCTTCCTCATCTCGGGTTGGCACGCCTTTTGGCAGTACCGCGCCCCGGCCCCTATGGGGAAAAAGGAACACATGCATTAGTGGGTGAACATACAGACATTAGAAAAACCACCCCAACATAAGCTCACCTGAATTATCCACAGCGAATTGTCTTCTCTACGTAGAATCTTCGCTCTGCACCTGCGCTAAAAGACTAAAAGCAGTCCATTGAAAATAAAGGCTAAACAGGAAGGGAGAACAACCCTTGAACTTGATAAGTCATATACTTACGAAAGCGCCTTATTCATCCCAAAAACCAGTAAAGCAACTGGACCTGAATGCCCGTCCGATAACCAGTGAAGTAACTGGATTCTACCGCACCCCTGCACCAGAGGCAGGATGGAGAGCTCGTCATTTCAAATCTTAAGGTGAGAATTAATGGAAGGTTCAGAGGTGGTTTGAAGAGAGAGTAAAAGGGGAAAGGAGGGGTTCGACTCGTCACTCCGCAGGTGATTAAAATCTTTTTCCCCATCTACAGAAAGATCTTCCTACACATCAGACGGGCGAGGTTTGGGGGTCCGGCCCAGTCGGTGTTCCGAGTCCTGCGCATCACCTTAGAAGAGGCCGCAGCAGCCCAGACCTGGTCAGCGTCTCCGTGGGAGTCAGGTGAGCGTTACACCTTGGCCCGCATTGAAGGGGGTAAAACCCGCATCTATAACATTAGGGATGCGAGTGGTGGCCAGCACTGGTCAGACCTGCACATCTTGGGAGATCTTTACGGACTTCTACGCGGCCTTGTACGCCCCCAAGCGCGAGCACAGCCTCCATGACGTAAACAAATCCCTATGACCTACATCTACCAAGCCACCCGAGAGCAGCTGGACGCCCCGATCACCCTTGAAGAGATTACTAAGGTTATTTCTACCCTCCTGAAGGGCAAGGCTCCCAGTCCGGACGGACTCACCTCAGAATTGTACCAGGAACATTGGCATTCTAGCCCCGAGATTACACAAAGTATGGACCGAATCGCTCCGCCTAGGTACCCTGTCCCAATCCCTGCGTGAAGCCCTTATAACCATGCTCCCTAAGCCGGGTAAGCCCCTTGATGAATGTGCTTCCTATAGACCCTTCTCACTGATAAACACAGATACTAAAATATTCGCCAAGGCATTCGTTAACAGATTCCTCCCTATAATGTCGCATCTGGTCCACCCTGACCAAAACGGCTTCGTCCCTGGCCGCTCTACAGCTCTCCATATCCGTCGACTGTTTAATGTCATGTCCAGAATCGATACAAATGCTAATGAGGTTACGGTCACCCTGGATGCCCAAAAGGCATTTGATATGGTGTCCTGGCGAAATATATGTGGGCAGTGCGGCAGAAAATGGGAATCGGCCCACGCATGCTATTCTACATCAAAATGCTATATACAAATCCTGTGGCCAGAGTCTTAGTCAACTTCCTGACGTCGTTGCCATTCACGCTCCATAGGGGTACACACTAGGGCCGCCCGTTCTCCCCTATTTTATTTGCACTAGCAATTGAGCCCATGGCTGACAATGTCAGAGATAAACACACCCGCAAGGGTATACGGCTGCGTGACACACCGGAAATTATATGATTATACGCTAACAACGTACTCTTATACATTAGAGACCCTTCTGTACACTTAGACCCGATCATCCGAGACATAACGAAAATTGGCACGTTCTCGGGTTTTACCATAAATTGCTGCAAGTCCGAAATAAACTACTGCAACCCCACAACCAGCCTGCGAGTTCCCCCTTCGTTGGTCTCCTGGAGGCATCAGATATCTTGGGGTCCAGGTATCCCTACTTAGATCCTCTTTACTGGCCGACAATTACGCTGCTAGTGCGCAACTAGTGGAGTCCAAGCTATCTAGGTGGCGTAACCTCCCGCTCTCCTTATAGGGCAAGCTGTCACTAATCAAAATGATAATAGTCCCCAAGCTTCTCTATATTTTTGCGAACGTCCCGCTATGGCCCGGGAAACAATACTTCTCGAACTTGCACTCCATATGCGCCCAATTCCTGTGGCACTCCGGCGCAGTTCGCAAGAAGTGGCAACATATGACCTTACGCTACGAGAGAGGGGGCTTTAATGCCCTTGACCTTGCCCAGTATTGGATTGCCGCACAAGCCCAACATGCCACACATTGGTATAAACACCAGGATCCACCCCCCCACGTGAAATTCGAGAACCTGGCAAGCAAGGAGGTAAACATCATGTCCCTAATTCTCTATCGCTCATACCACACCGAGGCCCCGTCTGACCCCGTGGCCACCACAACCATGGCATGGAGACGACTGTTGCAGCCTCACCCCGAACATCACCCATACTATAAATGGCTACCTATCTGGCACTTTTTCGGGTCTCGCCCACACACACGACAAACTCCTCATGCAACACTGGCTTGACCTAGGATATCGAGCGCTATCTGATCTATATCCCGAAGGGAAATTCATCACCCCGCAGACATGGCGACCTAGCCACTCGGTTTCAGCTCTTGAGCTGCTACAATACTTTAGACTAAGAGCGGCAGACTGTGCCATGTGGCCCTCTTACCCTGATGAACCCGCTGACTCACCCGAGATCTGCTACATATCCAATTCAGTCGGCGGGAGGGGCATAACATCCTCGCTCTACAAAATGATGATGGCAAAGGCGGCAGATGCACCCCAGACACCACGGGACACATGGAGCAACGAACTGGGCTTGACAATCACAGACTCCATGTGGGGCAAAATGTGCATACACACATGCAAGGTCTCACTCAATTCCAGATTCAGATGCATGCAGTACAAGCTGCTCAACCGGCTATACTACGCGCCCCACAGGGTGGGGAAATTTGCTCAGAACCAGTCCCACGCTTGCCCGAGGTGCAGGTCTAGAGAGGCTCACATACCCACATGTTTTGGTCCTGCTGTGCGCTAGTCCCGTTCGGGAAAGCAGTCACCAAAGCCCTATCTGAGATGGTGGGGATCCAGATCGGCTCAGATCCCCTTGCTATACTGTTTGGGTTGTGGGATGGAGCTTGGGCAAAGAAAGCGTCCACGTTTTTGAACATTGGGGCCATGGTAGCTAAAAAATGCATATTACAATGCTGGAAGCGACGGTCCCCCCCCACCCCTCCTTCGAGATGTGGCTGAAGGCCCTTACCTGGACTAAAATGTGCGAGGAAGACTACATCAATTCCCTCCCCATGAACTCCCGCCCGAAAAATGTGTGGACAGATTTCTGTAGCTACTTGAACAGCAAAGACGACATTGAATTGCTCTCTTCTCCCCTGTCGGAAGAACAGTCCGAAGCATAACCCCAAACTAGGAAAAGACTAATGGGCTGCAAATCCATTTCTCTCTGTATACCCCTGTACATGTCATGCTTTGCTAATCCCAAACATGTAACATTATTTGCTAATCTGCTGTATTACGTGCCTGCTACTGTTCCTTGCCAATAAAGAAAAGTAAAAAAAAAAAAAAGAAACATATTATGCAGAGACATCAAACCCCTGCACGCTCGCCCTGCTCCGTGAGGAGCTTGACAAATTTAGGGTCAATGCTGACCAAGAGGTCCGGTTCCTGGCCCGTGGTCCCCAAGTACAGCAATACGGAGAGGGGCAGAAACTGGGGGCACTGCTGGCACATTTAATAGCTGTAGATAGACGGCCCCCGCATGTGAACAGGGTGAGGGACCCTCGGTGTGAACTGGCGTATTCCGAGGGAGATATCGCAACAGTGTTCCAGTCCTTTTATCAGGAACTATACAACTCCAGGAGATCGGCCGAACCGGGGGAACTCGGGTGCTATCTAGAAGCAGTGGAGTTATATTGGGCAGAGGCACATTTGTGCAAACCCCTTGAGCATCCAGTATCTTTGGAAGAGATCTTGGGGGTAATTAAGTAACTCGCAGGGTCGAAGTCACCGGAAGCCGACTGCCTAACCGGGGAGTTCTGCAAGGCTTACGCCCCTATCCTGGCCCCGATCCTCCTCTGTGTATTCGAGGAATCCCTTGCGATGGGGTCGCTCCCCCCCACACTGCGTGAAGCCAATATAATACTGATACACAAGCAGGGAAAACCCCCCGAAGGACTGTGCCTCCTATAGGCCAACCACTCTGATAAATGTATACAGTAAAATACATGCCAAAATCCTCGCAAACCGATTGCTCCCACTTATGCCCGGACTGGTCCTGGCCGACCAGGCGGGATTCATTCCTTGGAGGAATACGACATTCAGGCTCTGTCATCTCTTCGGGGCCATGGAAATGCTTGACGGCGCATCCCAAGCAATCGCTGTGTTTTTAGCTGCCGAGAAGGTCTTTGATTCCATCGAGTGGCCCTTCCTGTTTGTGGTACTCCAGAAATGAGGGCTAGGCCCGCTCTTTCTTAAACTGGTCTCCTTACTGTACACCAGCCCATCGGCGAGGATAGTGGTGGGAAGAGCGAGATCGATCCGTTTTGAAATGGGATGGGAACCCGAAAAGGATGCTCCCTCTCCCCTTGGCGCGACCTTGGAGCGACACATTCAGCGAAGCCGACCTTCGGCCCACACAGAATGATCACATTGTTGTATGCGGATGATGTGGCCCTCTATATTGGTGACCCGGAGGAGAACTTGTGCCTGGTGATGATACACTTTGGTTGATTCTCAGGCCAGATAATTCCCCATAGCAAATCTGTGGTATTTCCCCAAACGCCTGGAACGATGGAATTCCAGGACGAATATGGCCTAAGATGGGAAAGTACGGGAGTCTGATATCTGTAGGTGCTGGTGTCCCGCCGCCAGGAAGAGTTATTTCGCGACACCTATGGGAGGGCAATTGAGAAACTTCGGATTTCTATTGTGAAAATGGTCATCCTCCCCAAATTTCTGTATCTCTTCCTCAATGTGCCCCTGCTCTTGTCGGGCAGCTTCTTCCGACAGCTTCGTGGGCTTATCCTTAATCTGGTGTGGGCGGGGAAGGCAGCACGGGTAGCATATACGACACTGATGCAGTCAAATGGAGGGGGGGGGGGTTCGCTCTCCCAGACTTTGAGCGCTACTATTGGGCGGCTCAAGCACACCTCCTTGGGCACTGGTATGCCACGTGCTTTGTGAGACCGCATGTGCAAGTGGAGAGGGCACTGGCGTCCCCTCATCTACTGAACGCGGCGATCCTCGGTACGGCCCGAGCAACATCCCACACATTGAATGTAGTTCAAATTACTTGCAAGACCTGGAGGCGGTTAGCGGAGAAGATGGGCCTCACTATTGTTTATTCATCTCTGCTTCCAGCATGCCATGTCCCGGGTCTGCCCCTGATGACTGAACAGGTATACCTCCAGTGGGCAAATAAACTGGGGATAGAAACCCATGGGGATCAATTTGTGGATGGGGAGTTCTTTGCTATTCAACAAGCAAGGAAGCGAGGGGGCAACTCAGCGCTAGATATGTTCATATACTTTCAATTACGACACACACTTAGAGGCCTCTTTGCATAATTCCCAGCGCAGCCTTCGGAGTGGCCAATGATGAGAGGAGTCATTCAGTCACAAGGGGAGGGTCGCCTAGTCTCACAGATTGATGAAGGCCTGATGAAGGAGATAGCATGTGAGGGGAGTGGACCGAGAGCATGGTAGGAGACAGCCTTGGGAGAATCCATAGATGGGCGGATTGGGTGTACGTACTATAACAGACCCAGAAAGGTTCCTTAAACTCCAAATATAAGCAGATACACTTCAATTTCTTGAACCAGGTCTACCACACCCCAGCTACGCTCCATAAGTACTTCCCCACGACCCCGGCCTCATACGTCAGGTGCAATTTCGCCCCGGCCGGCTTCTCCTACCTGGCGTGGGAGTGCCCACAGATTCATAGGTACTGGTCCGAGATACTAGCCAAAATCTCCCTGATCATAGGTGAAACATTGGAATTAAGTCCCGTTCTGGCTCTGTTGGGATGCACAAGAACCTTGCCGCCCACGAGGGGGCGCCTGGCAGGACTACTGTTGGTACTGGCGCCCAGAAGTGTGGCCATGGCCTGGGGCAAGGGGTGCCCCCCCCCACATACAAGGGTGGCTGCGGGATGTTGCTTATTGCCATGATGCAGAGATTGCTTTTATACAAACTTTACCACTGCATGCCCGTCCCCAAGAGTTGTGGGACCCGTACTTCCAATACTTGATCTCCACATCAGACTGAAGACACTAGCTGCAGTATTGTTGATGCCTAGGTCTCGAGTCCTACTAATGACTATGCTATTTTTGGACTGGGGTGGAGGGAATCTGACTCTGTGATTGTGTTTGTATTGGTTGGTTGTTAAAATACAAAAATAAAGTATTAAAAAAGAACTTAGAAGGGTCATATCCTCTGATACTACGCTCATTTTAGAAAGTCATCTGTAACCCAACAGTATGTTTTTTAGTATATTTTCCTATTACTTCTACTTTCTGTCCCTTTCTTCCTTACTCCTGTGATGTTCTCTTAAAAGGGTTGGGCCCTGAGAACCCTGCACCGCAAAATTTAAATGAAACTGCGTTCCTCGGCTCCCAACTGCCAATTCCTTTACCCCACAGACTGGAGTGGAGTCTTGGTATTCTGCCACATTTACTGCTAAGAGAGAGGCATGTTGACTTGAGGGTAACTTTGTTGACTAGTATGGGTAGATTATTCTCAAATCCCTAAACACTGGATCAGAAAAGAATACTCCAAACAAACAGGTACTGGCACCTTTCTAAATGGGGGAATGGTGCATTGTGTGAAGGACCCCTAGGATATGTTGTGCTGCACGGATCTAGACGCCATCCTTTTGTTTTTTGAATTACCCCTCTGGCTACAAACTGCCTGTTTCTGGAATATCGCTCCTTGGGTCAAGCAACGTTTTAAGTTGAGACAGAGCTGGCTAAAGTGGCGAGACATAGCTGGCTAAAGTGGTTTATTTATGCATTTGTAGTGACTTTAAATACATTACAGGCATATTTTAGAAGATGATTCCCCAAGTGCACTATGTACAATCTTTGGAGCATAATAACTTTGCAAATATAGGTTGGTTTGTAACAGTTTTTCCACTTGCTGCAGCTTGACAAGCAAGTCTGTGTGGACACTCAAGGTCAGCATGCCTAGCACCTTTTCCTAAATATATTTTTCTCTACAACAGATCAACTGCAAGCTCTTTGTCTTAAATAAAGCAAGCCAGTCCTGGACTGAAAAAGGCAGAGGATCCCTGCGGCTTAATGACACATCAAGCAATGGATATGGAATGCTGCAGTCTCGGCTAGGTACAAGTCAATTTCTTACATTTGGTTCTATTGATGGGGGTCAATGAGCTTGGTATTGGTTTGGTTCATGGCTGTCCTGTTGCCTGTTTTGTCACCCCTCAGAACCTAAAGTAATTTCCTCATGGTCACTACTGCTGTTTCCAGAGATTAGGAGTGGACATGGCACTTTAGGCATGTTCCACAAAAGATGTGTTTGTGCTTTCCTAAGGTTATTTGTGTTTTTCCATGTTGCCTTAATCATTACAAATAACCCACGGTTTGTAAGTCTCTGCCTACTGCATGGATTTCTAAGTGTGGATAAGAAAAGTAACGTATGTCGAAGGCAACATGTCTTATAATTGACAGAAAGCTTGGCTTTCAGTAATCCCAGTTTAGCATGGAGTGGGATGTGGGAGTTGTGTGGGCCAGCAACATTAGTAAACTGCTTTATCTCAGAAATAGCCCGCACAAATTTAATGCTTTGAATATCTTTGACGGAAATTATTTTGCCTTTTGCAATTTAAGTTAAACAAATGATGCAAAATGGCCTCAAAGCTTCTGTGAACCCAAAGAGATGATTTTTAATTACTGAAGTAACTTCTGGTTGATTCTTATTTTAGTGATGCGAAACCATGGCAGTTTAAGATTGATTTTCAACACTAAGTTGTGGGCTCAAATGAAGATTGAGAAGGCAAACAGAAAAAGCATACACCTCTCTGCGACGGACTTGGAAGACAACGTCATCAGAGTATTTCTAATACAGGTAACATTTAGTTAAAATAAAAAAAAGTATTGGTATTTAAATGCAACAGTGTTACAGCAGAAATTACATCATTCCAACACCTTAATGTTCGCAAAACATAAAAATATTATACGAAATACAAAACACTGCTTGCCATCGACCCCTGTTTCAAATAAAAAAATCCAACCCCAAACCACATTAAATTCCGGGGAAGCCTGATCAGCAACAGCAATGTAATATAACAACAAAAACACAATATATCCAAGGTTTCAAGGCGGCATATCATCAGAGGGATAGAACAGAGTCTGTATAAGGGAGTTACACGCCAATATATTGTCAGTCACCCCTCTTGCATTCCCCTATGTGCATACATATAACATACCTTTCTTTCAGCTACAGACCAAAGTCTAAGATCTTTCCACCAAGCCCTAATTTGTGGCCCTGCAACAGCTTTTCACGCCATGTTGATTCTGTGCTTTGCCACCATACAAGCTAAGTTGAGTAATTTGGTCAGCTGCCTAGTAGCCTTCAGACGGGGATGTATGCCCAGCAGGCACGCCTCAGGCGGGTAGGCAAATCTATTTATCCTCGCTGCTTCAACTTTCACCCGAATTGTAGACCAAAATTGCCTCAGTACTGGGCAAGACCAAAACATATGTATCAAATCACATTTATCATCACCACAGCAGGGGTAGCAGGGGGATGACGATCTGGAGAACTGAGCTATCTTATATGGAGTCATGTACGTGCTGTGGAGAATAAACAGTTGGAGTACTCTGTTGGGTATTTCTGGACACTTTCTGTATATATAATAGAACATTTCCCCATTCTGCTTCCTACATATGTATATTGAGGTCTTCTTCCCATAAAACCTGTACTCTATGGTCCCACTATGTAGGCAGAAAAGCAACCTCTCATATAACCTAGACACACAAAGACCCCCCTCAACCAAGTCATAAAGCAGAAGAAGCGTACCATCCACCTCAGGTTATAATTATAATTGTTCTTTTATAACGCACTTAATACCAGAAATTGGTTTCTAAGTGCAGGATCGGGATTCGAAGCTTTGTTGTGCTGCATTGTCTTGCTTCCAAGACAAACACATTGCTCCTGAGCTATCCCCCTCACCGAAGTTCTTCAGGTAGTTCCTGCCAAAAATACTTCTATTTCACACTTGCAAGTTAAACCCTTTTCTTGATGTTTTGGGTAAGTATCTCGAAGAAGCAAACTGGGACAAAGCTGGCATTGTGGTTGCTAAAAACCTATATTTATAGTAAAGAGAAACCCTCCCTATATTCTAAGAGGGGTTTCTCTGCCTCAAAACAATACTAAAGGATCTGTCAGAATGTCTGTCAAAATCACACTCCACCTTCCACAACCTACTTCTATCCCTTACACTACAACTAAAGAATAATCTGACAGAAAGTTCCTTCTCCAGGAGAATTACTCTTCTCCTGGTGATCGGGTGATGAATGACTCCCTTCCCCTGGCTTGTGGTTCCAGCAAAACCTTCATACTGCTCCACCTTCGGGACCAGGAGAATGCTTCCCTTCTCCTGGTATTGGTCCACACACTTCAATATAGTTAACAACAAAACCAGGGGGAATGACCCCCTTGCCCTGGCGTCTCTTGAGTATATTCAAAAGGACTTATGTTTGTTCACCATGCAAATGACTCCCTTCTGGAGTTCTTTTCCGTATCTTTCAACTTGATGTTTATTTTGCCACTCTCTCTTTGTATCAGCAAAGTTCCAAATCTTCTCAGGGTTTCAGTGCACTTATGCTCACCACTGCGACAAGGATGCTTTCCTTGAAGGCACAATTTGCTTGTGTTAGGGTCTCAGACCTTACACTGGTGAAATGTAATGTAAAATAATGTATTAAGCACGAATCAAGGCCAAAAGGCGTATGGGCGCTACCGATCCGGTAAGGAAAAAACATCAGAGCGACCGACGGGGAAACCCACAGGAAAGCACTTGCAGCTTCTTTAAAAAGAAATGCCTTGAGTGCTCTGCAGAAGCCCAAATGGTCTGGAATCTCTCTCAGAAAGGCTGAGAAAGAGCGTCCTCCCGATTGGGCTTTACGAAAGTGGGGCACTTCCAACAAGCTGGCAGAGGATGATCTCGGGGAATGAGTAGGGAGATAGTGGCTCAGTTTAGATTGAAGAAAAGAGGGCCCTGTATGAAAGAACACGTCATGCAGAGTATCTTAAACATTATCCGATTTCTATCTGACATTATCCGACCTCTATCCGACATTCTCCGACTTTTGACGGGGAGCCAGTGCAGTTTGGCCAGTAGCAGCAAAGCAGAGGATCTACTAGAGGCATTCAAAGCCAGGCGTGCAGTGACATTTTGGAGAATTTGAAGTTGATGGACCAGAAATTCCGTTTGGCTCAGAGAAATGCTGTTACAGTAATCTACCGCGCCCTTTATCGAGGCAGTGACCATGTTTGTGCGGAGGCACAAACGGCAATACTTTTTTGAGCAATCTCAGTTTGCCAAAACCCAACGTGCACACGGCCGCGATCTGTCCCTCTCTAGATACTGAAGGGGGGAGTTTAACCCCCAAGCTCTTAACAGAGGGACTAGGGGAGGAACAAGGTCCCAGAGAGTCGGGCAAGAAATCGGTGAGCCAGAAAGAGTGGTCATCAGTGCAGCCAGCTATCATTACCTCCGTTTTCTTTGCCATTAAGTTTCAGCCAATTCTGGGACATCCAGCGGCCGATCTCAGCTAGGCATCTCAGCTAGGCAGGCTTTAATAAGTAAGGTTGGCAGGGATAAACCCTGCAGCACCCCACAGAGAATTGGCGTGGAGGGTGCATCCATCTGCGTGCGGTCCTTCAAGAACGAAGAAAACCAGGCCAGAGTAGGGCCCGTCAGTCTTGCTTGTTCCAGGCGTTGCAACAGAATATTGTGGTCATACTCCTACAGCCCATCCCCTTTCCTCCATCCTGTGAAGGCGTCTGATAGGGAGAATTCTCAGAAATTTGCTAATTCCTCCCTATTTAGAGACCCCCAGCAACTTTGCTGGATTTTGAGGACTTTATTTTTTTAACCTGGAGAGAGTGAGACCCTTTTCCCCATGTATTTTAATGTGATTTTAAACACTGTGTTGCTTTTGGTTGTGGAATCTAACAAACTCCATAGGCATCATATTTTACATTGTGTCACAGAGCACCTTCAGTGCAGTGAGTAGTGACACAGGGAGGTCTTTCAAATTTCCCAAAGTTTTAAATACCTTCTCTTTGATGAACTACTTTACTTACATTTGTAACTCTCTAGACCCAGCACACACTATCTTACAATAGGGTGCTTTACTTAGTATCCGCTTTGTCTAGCTTCTCATGGAACATTTTTATGTTACCCTTCTTGCACTGAATGGCTGGTGGCAGTGGTTTACTTTTAACTACCGTGGTGTGCATTTACCACAGGCTGCGTTCGCAGCTGCAGTAAAGCACCCAAGGGTGCCATTTTTGTCAAAATGGCCCCGGCCTTCTTTTTTCGCCATTTCTTTGTGGAAAGGTCCTTCTTGAGATTTACTCAGCGCGCCAAACCCAGTTTGGTCTCTTTGTTCATTTGCCTTTGGTGGGCTTCAGGAGTGAAGACCGCCTCTGGCGCCCGAGTGTCCCAAGTGCACTTTGTGATGATTGGCCGGCTGACTGTCCGGCAAGGACAGCCACCCTGCTGGGTGAGTGACAGCTAGGCTGGAATGAATGGGAGAGAACTGAATAAAAGGCGAGCCTTTTGGCTTGGAAGGCAGAGTTGACCACTGGACGAAGGAACCAAAGAAGAACTTGAAGAGGACGACGGCTGCAACTCCTGGACCGTTGGTTTGCCCGGTGAAGCCCTGCTGCTGTGCTGAAACTCCAAATTTTATCGACAGAGAAGCAGCTGCAAGGACGACTTCTCCTCTTGAGTTGGTGGGACCAATCAACTCCAAAGTAAGCCATCTGGACATTCTCTGGGAACTGGCTGCATTTCCACAGAGTTGCTGCTGGAAACCGAAACACCTGGGAGAGGAACACCAGATTGTGTGCGTTGCTTTTAAGTTGGCCAAGAGCTCCAGGAAGATCCTGCAGACACCCCGGAAGCAGGACTGACCAAGCCTGAGCCCCCTCAACTGAGTGCGGGACCCCCAGAAGCAATTAAAGTCCATCTCGACAGCCAGAAACCGCAGTATTGCTATTTACGGTAGTCCCGTGGAGCTGAAACACTGAAGTGCCACTTGTTGGAAAGATTGCCGGTTACGAGCGGTGACAGTCCCATTGCAGAGCAGGAGTCCCCAGAAGTCCTCCCTCTTGTCCCCATGACTGAGGCCCAGGAACAGTGAGATCTGCGGAGCTGCACAGGAACAGGCGTCATCTGCTGCACTTTTTCTTCACTACAAAGGTACTGTAAAGTCTGAGAGAACTTACCTCTCATGGTAGAGCTGCTTGCATCTTCTACTACTCAGAAGTCTAAACAGCTTGTGGCCCTCTTTTCTTCAAAGACTTCTAAAACATTGTGCAAAGACTTTTCTTCTTACCTACCAGAAGTGCTTCAGCCTATATAAGACTTTTGCCCATTTACTTTGGTTTAGCCTGTAGCACTGAATGACTCTGCTTAGGGGATCCAAAAGTATTTGCCTGCTTAAGAATATTTGTGATCTCTTGTGTGTTCTAATAACCTTTTCTTTGACTACCTTCCAAAAGTATTCGAAATGCAAACAGTAAGATATTAATGTCCCCAGCAGCCTAGCTATTGAAGTCACCTGAGGGTGTAGGTTGTGACAGTGGGCCATCCCAAAAGGGTCTTTACTGATTTAGAAACTACCGTTTTTGAAGTGTATTTGTATGTTGCTTTTATATTGCTCCCTTCTGAAGAAGGCTTACTCTAACTGACTGATAAATAAATTAATAATTGTTTATTCAAGAAACATTGTGTGTAAGAGTGTATTTGAATGCTTGTTACTTTGAATCTCTGTGTAACTCCCCTACAGCTCACATTGACCCCTCTTGAGATAAGCCTGGCTGCTCAACACGCTACCAATCTGTGTAGTACAAGCTTATACAAAAGGTTGGGTTCCTATTACATCTAGGTCAGGGTTGTTGTGGTGCACCCCAAGGGTACTGCATACAATCTTGCCTAACAGCGTCCCTCGCTAGGCATGGAAACAGAACTTTTTTCACCAGAAAATAACACTTTCCCTTTAAATGTTTACGTGTGCTGGGGAGCATGTGCCACACCTCAGTCCTCTCTTCCACGTTGACGGGAGCAGACCGATTTCGCAAACACTCATGGGTCAGGCCTCAAGCCTCGTAATTCTATGTGCTTTTTTCAAATTCCACCGGTGCCCTAGTCTGTCCCCGGTGTATATCGACCAGGGCTAGCTTCAGCAGGTGCCCGTTGTGCGATGGTTCCTGTCCCACCTCAGATCGGCACGCGCTCTGCCTCTGGTGCCTTGGAGAAGAACACGTTCAGCAAGCAAAGCTCTCACGCCCCGGTCCCCCAGAAACCAGCTTGCGCGGTGGAGAGTGCTGTCCTCCAGGACTCCGCCGGAGAGCATTAAGGAATACGTCCGCAGGAAGACCAAGAAGATAAGCATACTCTTCTCAAAAGCACCCGCAGGGGCGACTCCTTCCTGGGGAAGCCTGCTGACGGGAGGGGTCAGTCGGACACTTGCACTGACAGCAAGGACACAGAGGCTTTTTTAACTACCGGTTTAACAGCCAAGGGGTTTAAGGGCCCTACCGGTTTTGCCCCCGATGAGCCTACTGGCTCTGTTACTGGGACACATCCTGAGGGGCTCAGCTAAGGGGGCGCCTACATGCAGCGCAGACAGCATTACCGGCCCAATGGCCGAGGGCCAACTGCCTACCAGACCCACGCCTTAGGTGCAGGGTCAGAATTGATGCGTTTAGGCATGCAGGCCGAGCCCAGGCCTGCATCATTCACGGTCCCACTTGCGGAAGACACAGACACAATAGTGGCACGTGCAGACAAGATGGCGCCCAGGACAGAAGCCCGCCAACAGGGCGAACCACAAAGGCACGAGCCTATGGCCAAGTCGGATTGGGGTCCTATGACTCCAGTTACATAGGCCACTTCATACCCGACCTTCACAGTTAAAGCACAGTACCATGAGGGCAAGGTGGGTGAAGATAATAGGCCTCTACTCCACCTAGCCCGCTTGAAAGGATCGTTTCTAAGTTTTTGACCCTTATTTTATTATTTAAATTTTTTTATTATACATTTTTTAAGGACATTATCGACACAGTATCGTACAGTGCAATGCCAGATAAGGCAAACAATTCAGCCAATCAGTACAAGCAAATTGAGTACCGGTGCCATTTTACCAGATGTCGAATCAGTCCGCAAGATTAGCAACAAATTATGAACAAAATGAAACATTAACAACTCCAAAAGGGAGTAAATAATGCTTGGACAGTGTACATATTCTGAGGGCAGGCCCATAGCTAGGCAGTGATTCAGAAATATGGTAAACAGGTATCCGATAAACCTTTCATGCCCGGATTGGACTGGAAATTTCAGGTCAGGGCGAGATAATTGAACAAATGTAATGTTACAGCTTAAACAGTGGTTGTGGTGCTCAAGGTGGCATATCATCCGATGGATGGAACATTGCAAGAACAAGGGCGTTCCAAGTATCAAAATTATCAGACACACTGGTGTCCCTGCTGAAAGATCAAAGCCAGATCATAGTTTCAGCCAGGGACCATTACTCAAATTCATTCCGCCATACCATATATCGGGGGGGCACGTCTTAGTTTCCAAGATATGGCTATGCGTCTTTTTACCAGAAAACCTTTTTGACCTTTATGTGGTCCCTGCAGATGGGGAACATCCTTAAAGGCATAATTCAGGCGATGCTACCTCACATACCACCACCTCAGCCGGTGCCTGCGCAGCCTGTACCTCCACCACCACCGTTGGGTAGTTCCGGTGGCAGCGCTTACACCCCCAGTTCCAGCACCTGGGCCAACTCCAGCAGCAGAACTAACCCCTGCAGACCCAGGAACCCTTTCTAGCACAGGTGACCAACATGACACCAACAAGGAGGAGCAGAACACGCCTTCTTCGGCAAGAGCCTTCCACAATAGGATTGCTGGCCTAGCTGAATACCTGGGCATATCTCAGCCCCAGAAGGAGCTGCTGGAGTCAAGACTACTGGCGGAAGTACTCGCCATTAAAGCGAAATCCAGATTTGGCATCCCGCTGCAGAAGGACATGGCAGCTCTGGCGAAGAAGGGATGGCTCAAGCCCCACTCCTCTCAGCCAACAAATAAAAGGCTGGGAGGCCACCAGGGGGCGCAGGCAAGATGGCCGCCTGAGCCGACAGCTCCGCACCCAGCCCCGGGAATTTGGCGGAGTTTAGCAGGAAGAAGGTGCCCATCTCTCGCAAGCATCGCAAGAAAGGCCGTGTGAACCCCTGCCCATCCAGGGGGTCCAAACCAGGAGATTCGACATAGCCCACAGACTGAGTTTGACCGTCCAGGGTCCCCACGGCCCCTCCCCCCGCGGTCCTGAACAGCACGCAGGCGGTGCGCGCCAAGGCTCGCCGAGGCCGCAGCAGAACACAGGAGCGGTGACACTTACTGAAGGAGTACCTACTCGGAGCGAGGTGAGGTCGGAGGTCGGGGACCTTGGAGGCTCCACCAGACCCAGGGGGCCCTGGTACCCCATCCGCAGTGGGGCCGAGGTGGCGCAGAACCGGCACAAGGCCGTGCTCGACATTGAACGAAGACACTGGAGGTGCCGCACGAGCACCGCATCACCCTGACACCCCACCCACCCACAGGGTATATCAGGCCCACCCAACTGCACGCCAGAACTCCCTAGCCCGGGCCGTCGCGGGAGCGCACCCACACCGAACCCGGCTGGGGATGCTGGAGAGGGTACTGGAGAAGAGACACGCCAGGTGAGAGGCCCTCGGGCTGGGACTTTGTGTATAGGCCGCCACTCCACCGGCGCTGAACCCCTCGAGTTATTCGGCTGGCACAACCATAGGTGCCCCCCCATCCGGCATCCCTCCCCACAAATTCAGCTGCAACCAACACCCCATGAGCTGGAAGGAGGCCCTCTCCAAGTATCAGTTTGTGGCTGGAGGGGACAAAATGGCCGCCGGGTCTCCGTCGGTGCCGCCTCCCGACCTGGGGGCCATCCAAAATAACATCCAGATGATTTTTGAGGAGATACGTGGGATTCGAACCGACATGGGTGCTAAGTTGGCAGACCTTAACACCAGGGTCACCACCCTGGAGGATCACATGGAGGGAGTCGAGAACAACCAGCTATCCACGGCGATCCTGGAGACGCAAATGGAGGCCAGGTTCCAGGAGGTACACCGTAGGGAGGAGGAACTATGGTTCAAGGTGGACGACATGGAGAACAGGGAGAGGAGGAACAACTTGCACATTTTTGGCCTGTGGAATCCGAAGGGGAGAGCCCGCAGGCACTGGAGGGCAAAGTCCATGACATCTTAAGAATCGTCATGGGGGAGGAGGCCGACATCGAGATTAAATTCGATGGGTTGCATCGAGCCGGCGGCGGTGGCAGGGGCCCGAGGTCGGTGCTGGCTCGACTACACTACTACAGAGACAAAGCCAGGACCCTGGAGAAGGCGAGGAAACTCAGTGATATCCAATACGGAGACTCTAAGGTGGCAATCTACCAGGACCTTTCCGCCCTCACCCTCGCAATGAGAAAGAAATGCGGGGCCCTAACCAGATGGTTGCAAGGTAAGGGGGTCAGATACCGCTGGGGGCACCCCTTCTACCTGGCATTTGAGTGGTCGGGGGAAAGACACCACCTGGTGACGGAGGAGGACATTGTGCGGGCCACCGACAACTTGATGGGAGATCGTGCAGGCCCGTCCGGCAGAGTGGGGGTTGAGGCCAGGAACCCACCGCGGGGCCCCAACAGACTGGGTCAACCTAGCGGCAAGACCAAGGTTAAGGGGGCACGCAAGTTCCAAAAAACCAGGCACCCATCATCGGCCTCTGAGAATCTCCTGAAGTGACTGTAACTTTTTACAATGTTGGTTGATTGGTTCGATGGACCTCCGTGTCGGGCCTGTGCCTGGGGACACGGGGGACCACGGGAACAGAGTTACGTCTCATGAGTTTTGTTTGAAGGTTCACACGCGTTCATTCTGGTTTAACAGAGAATGGGTTATCTACATGCTTACACTACCCGGAGCTGGGGTAGAGTCCTTGGTGGTTCGTTGACCGTCCCCGAGAAAGATAGGGTGACATGGACGAACGCCTCAAGATGGGGGGAGGGGGAAAGGAGCAGGGGGGAGGGGGAGAGAACGACCATCATCGAGG